>NC_053430.1:12942920-13274367 GCF_007990345.1 Gossypium hirsutum
ACACTAACTCACGCAAGATTTTAAACGAGTGTGTGAATATGGTTAGCGAAGGTACGGGAGAAGAAGTCAAGACTGACTTGCTGAAGTAAAAACTCCATTGAAACGTCTGGAAAGAAATGGCGGAAAAAGGTTTGTTATTCAATTCTGAGGAAGGGCATGAGATGGGGAAATTATTGTGAATTTCACCATAAAATAGGGCACGAAATCCAAGAATGTGAAGATTTAAGGCTTTGGTTCAAAGCATGATGGATAACAAAGAGATGAGGTTTTACGAAGATGCGAAAGAAATAAGAAGCATATGCGCGACAGATTGGGAAAAAGGCCCAAATCATCCTTGTTTATCTCACGCCCTAAGGGTAATGAGGTTAGGCCAGTAACACGAAAATTTAATCCAGAAACATCAAATTCTCTTATAGGGATAACAAAATGTGCCGTGAATTACGGTGTAATTGACTTTGGAAAGAAGCAGAAAGAAATCAGGAAAAAGTTTTACAGCGCAGGAAAAAAATGACGTCAAGAGAGTCGTCCAGGAAGAGAATGGAAAAAAAACAGAGAAAGAGAAGCATAGAAGTTGAACCATGGTAAATGAACCAATAAAAGAAGAAGAGGCAAGGAGTTTTGAAGTTTTTTGAAAACACGGAATACAGTGTTGTGGAGCAACTGCACAAACAGCCAGCCCGCATTTCTGTATTAGCTTTACTCTTAAACTCGGAAGTGCATCGGAATGCACTATTAAAGGTGCTAAACGAAACATATGTGGCTGACGATATTTCGGTAAACAAGCTGGATCGGCTGATCAACAATATTGGTGCTGACAATTTTATCTTCTTCAGTGATGATGAATACCATCCGGAGAAGAGGTTCTACTAAAGCCTACATGTTACGTCGATGCAAAGGTACACACTCCGGGGGCCTTGGTTGATATGGATCTGCATAAATGTATTGCCTTTGTCCACTTAGTCGATTACCAATAGACAGTTGCCATGAAAGCATGCCAGAGCATAGTAAGGGCATTTGATGGAAAAAAAAGGAGGTTATGGGGAGAATTGAGGTACCATTAAGGATTGGCCCAGTCACTTATGAGGTGGATTCTTGGTAATGGATATTAAACCTCCTACAACGTCTATTGGGGAGACCGTGGATACACTCAGCAGGGGCAGTACCTTCATCATTACATCAGAAGGTGAAGTTGGTATCGGAGGATCGGTTGGTAACAATAGATGCAGAGGAGGATATTATCGCAATGAATGACTAGCGATGCACCTTATGTGGACATCAACGATGAGGCACTAGAATGTTCTTTTCGATCGTTAGAATTTGTGAACGCGATGTTTATGCGGAGGGAAATAGAATCCCAGTATCGAAAATATCCAGGACCACTGAGATGGATTGCGATTGATGATAGGAAGAGGAGCCTTACCCGGGAAAGGATTGGGAAAATATCTTCAGGGAAGGATTGAGGCACCAATGCCGAAGGAAAAGTTTGATAGATTTGGTTTAGGGTACAAGCCAGACATGAAGCAGAAGAAGAAAGAAATAGAGAAGAGACAAGAGAGAAGGAGGGCGCGTTTGAATGGACATGAAGCTAAGTGTGAACCTTTAACCTTTCCCCACATATCTTCATCTTTTGTGTCGGGAGGATTTATTCATTCTGAATGTGGGTGTCTGGTAGCGGCATGGAGGAATGTTGGAAAACGTTTATATTAACGCCATAGAAGTAACGGAAAGGAGGCTTTGTTGGAGATCTGCCCTTATGAGCCTGGAAGCGAGCTAAACAATTGGACTGCTGAAGAAATCCCTGTAGTCTTTAGGCTTATTCAGAGTAATGCTCAAAACATTCCTGTTGTTTGCTTAGAAACAATATGAAATTTTTTGTGAAATAGGCATTGGGCCTAAATATCATTATTTTAATGAAATACGTGTCAACGTTCATCTTGATCAGTCATTTTTCTTCTTTTTATATTTTCCATTTGGTTGATTGTCTTACAAATAATTCTTTCATTTGTAATTCTGTTGCACAAACATATTCATAAATTTATATTCTTGGTATATTCTTTGATATGCCTTCATAGGTCTTCAGATATCAATGACATGAGTGACGCTGCCTCAAACACGGAGCCTATTTTTGAGCAAGAAGTGTGTTCAGAGGGATCCCACGACTTTGAAAATGACGAAGATTATGATGCATCCACGGACTTGTTAAGAATGGTGGAACAAGAGGATAAGCATATCCTACCTCATAGGGAATCATTAGAAATAGTGAGCCTAGGATGGAAGGAGTGAATTGGAACTGAATCACCGCAAGACAGCAAGACTCATTAATTTGCTACGAATTCAAGGATGTTTCCGTGGTCTACAGATATGCCTGGGCTAAGTACTAACATTGTGGTGCATCGTCTGCCATAAAAGAGGATTGTAAACCCGTTCAACAGAAGCTCAGGAGAATGAGACCTGACATTGTGTGAAAATAAGAGAAGAAGTCAAAAGACAATTCGACGCTGGATTCTTACAAGAGGTCAAGTATTCGGATTGGGTAGCCAACATCGTCCCTGTTCCCAAAAGGATGGAAAGGTACGAATGTGTGTGGATTATAGGGATTTGAACAAGGCTAGTCCAAAGGACAACTTTCCACTGCCTCACATTGATACTTTGGTAGATAACACGGCGGGCTATTCATTGTTTTCTTTCATGGACGGTTTCTCTGGATACAATCAAATAAAGATGCATCCTGGAGACATGAGAAAAACCACATTCATTACCTTATGGGGAACATTCTGTTACAAGGTAATGCCCTTCGGATTGAAGAATGCAGGAGCAACGTATCAAAGAGCTATGGTGACTTTGTTTCACGACATGATGCACAAGGAGATCGAAGTCTATGTTGACGATATGATCGCGAAGTCTAGAACGGAAGAAGAGCATGTTCAGGTCTTGAAAAGGTTGTTTTTGAGATTAAAGAAATTTCAGCTCAAGCTTAACCCGGCCAAATGCACGTTTGGAGCCAGATCAGGGAAGTTATTAGGCTTCATAGTTAGCAAAAAGGGGATTGAGGTTGACCCAGACAAAGTAAAGGCAATACGAGATTTACCTCCCCCGCGCACTCAGAAGGAGGTTCGAGGTTTCTTAGGGAGGCTGAATTACATTGCTCGGTTCATCTCACAGCTGACAGAGAAATGTGATCCAGTATTCCGGCTCTTAAAGAAACATAACTCGGGCGAATGGGATGAAGAGTGTCAGAGGGCTTTCGATAAGATAAAGCAGTACTTGGCTAATACTCCTGTATTATCACCTCCTAGTCCAGATAGGCCATTGATATTGTATCTGACAGTGTTGGAGAATTCCATGGGGTGCGTATTGGGCCAACATGATGAGACGGGAAAGAAAGAAAGGGCAATATACTATCTCAGTAAGAAATTTACCGATTGCGAAATGAGGTACTCATCAATTGAGAAGTTGTGTTGTGCTCTAATCTGGGCAACCCGAAGACTGAGGCAGTATATGTTGTATCACACGACTTGGTTGATTTCAAAGTTAGACCCTTTAAAATATATGATGGAATCGGCTGCTTTGAACGGGAGAATGGCTAGATGGCAGATCTTGCTCTCAGAATTTGATATAGTATATGTCAGTCAAAAGGCCATAAAGGGAAGTGCAATAGCCGATTTCCTAGCTAGTAGAGCCTTGGAGGACTATGAATCTTTGAATTTCGATTTTCCAAACGAGGATTTGATGTATGTGGCGAATACTGAAGAAAATCCTCAAATGGATCACGTATGGAAGTTAAATTTTGATGGAGCCTCGAATGCTACGGGTAATGGAATTGGGGCAGTCTTGGTATCCCCAAGTGGAGATCATTATCCTGTTGCTAGCAAGTTGGACTTCGATTGTACAAATAACATGGCAGAATATGAAGCATGTATTATGGGCATTCGTGCAGCCATTGAACGGAACATCAAAGTACTGAGAGTATACGGGGATTCAGCGTTGGTGATATACCAACTCAAAGGGGAGTGGGAGACTAGAGATCCTAAGCTAATCGGTTATAGAAAACTAGTTCTTGAATTGGCTGAGGAGTTTGACGATATCACCTTCTATTACCTCCCACGGGAGGAAAACCAAATGGCTGATGCATTAGCTACTCTAGCTTCGATGATTCAGGTGAATAGACTTGAGGCAATGAGGCCTGTTCAGATGAGTATCTCTGAGACCCCGGCTAATTGTTGCAATATTGAGGAGGAGGAAAAAGATGATTGTCCTTGGTATCGGAGTATCTTACAATATGTGAAGAATCGGGAATACCCTGATCAAGCGACAGAGAATGACAAAAGAACTCTGAGAAAGATAGCCATTGAATATGTCTTAGATGGAGAAGTGTTATATAAAAGAAGGAAGGATCAAGTACTGTTAAGATGTGTAGATGCGATAGAAGCCAAGAAAATTTTGGAAGAAGTCCATGAGGGTATTTGTGGAACGCACGCCAGTGGTTTCACGATGGCCAGACAGATCATGAGATTTGGGTACTATTGGCCCACCATGGAAGGAGATTGCATTGATCATGCGAGGAAGTGCCACAAATGCCAAATTTACAGAGACAAAATACACGCGCCTCCTTCACCTCTTCACGTCATGACCTCTCCTTGGCCGTTTTCCATGTGGGGTATGGATGTTATTGGGCCAATATCACCAAAGGCTTCTAATGGGCATCGCTTCATCTTCGTAGTAATTGATTACTTTACCAAGTGGGTGGAGGCTGCTTCATATGCAAATGTCACAAAAGCAGTAGTCAGCAAATTCTTGAAGAAGGAGATCATTTGTCGATATGGGATGCCTGAGAGAATCATATCCGACAATGCGATGAACTTGAATAATAGCACAATAGCTGAAGTTTGTAGCAAATTTAAAATCAAGCATCATAACTCATCGCCGTATCGTCCCAAAATGAATGGTGCAGTGGAGGCGGCCAATAAAAACATTAAAAGGATTGTGGGGAAAATGACTGAAACCTACAAGGATTGGCATGAGAAGCTATCATTTGCTCTCCTTGCCTATCGAACATCTGTTAGAACTTCTACTGGGGCAACGCCTTTTTCTCTGGTTTATGGAATGGAGGCAGTATTACCCATTGAAGTTGAAATCCCTTCTCTACGGGTGTTATCTGAGCTACAGTTGGATGAAGCCGATTGGATCCAATCTCGGTATGATCAGTTGAACCTAATAGAAGAAAAGAGGCTAAGAGCTATTCACCATGGGCAAATGTACCAGAAGAGAATGATGCGAGCCTATAATAAAAAGGTTCGCCCCCGAGAATTTCGTGAAGGGGACTTGGTACTAAAAAAGATTCTTCCTATACAAAAAGATTTTAGAGGAAAATGGATGCCGAATTGGGAAGGCCCTTATGTGGTAAAGAAAGCCTTTTCTGGTGGAGCTTTGATCCTATGTGAAATGGATGGCAAAATTTTACCAAATCCGGTAAACGCAGACTCCGTCAAGAAATACTTCACATGAAAGAAAGGGGAACCAAAGTGAAAACCCGTAAAGGGCGTTTTGCTTCCTAAAAAAAAAAAAAAAAAAAAAACTTTGGAGAGGCTAAGGTGAAAACCCGTAAAGGGCACTTTGAGACCAAAGAGGGCTTGAGTCGAAAACCCGAAAAGGGCGACTCAAGTATTGGGCAGGATTGGAACATCAGGACTTGAACGGATCAAATTTTGATCAGGGACATATGATGATCGTGCTTTACCAATAAGAAAGGATATACAACGTCTTGGAACATTGACAGAGTATTGCAGATCTCCTGAACACATGTCAAACTTAGAAGGGTCTTCGGAAAGTTTGTACAGAGAAACTCAAGCGGCGATAACTGGGGCACCTAGTTCTTATGTGTATTCTTGAAAATACATTTCTTTTATTTTCTTTCTTTCTTCCTTTCCTTTTGTGAAAACGCACATTCTCAATTCACTTCTTTGTTATCTTTCCCTCGCCATCTTTGATGTTTTATTTGAGTTATAATTAGAACTAGCTTTATTCTTATCCATTGTTATGATCTTTTTGCAAACATGTTGCATAGGAATAATGATTAACGAACTAATAAAACTTTCAGGAAAGAAGTTTTGCACATTACTCTGGAAAATTTCTAAATAATATAGGGACCTGAAACATGACTAATGTTTAGAACACGCCATTTTTAAAGGTTGGAAATCTAGGAAGGAAGAGTCTAAATTAAAGACTATCCTTTCAGATTTTGTCGTCTAAACATTGATTGAACAAAATGACAAGCTGTCGTGTTAATTACAAAGCTTAAATGAACAAGCAAGCAATGATCATCAGGCAATAGGAAGAGGTTACCTCGGAGAAAAGAGCCTTCACTTGCGCATAAGACTTTGGTATGACACCTTGAGAATGGTGTAGGAAACCAGAATGGTTCAGATCCTATATCCCCGAATTGTGATAAAGGAGGACAGAGGAAAAGCCACACATTTCCACCCTTAGATTGCTGTGAGAGAATGATGGTACAAATTTTGGCGTCCCAGTGGATATAACTTTGAGGTTTACAATAGGGACAGTCTGGCTAAATGTTTCTTCAGAAAATCAGTCAAGCGAGAAGGCGTTGTAGCACATCAGTCACAAAACCTTGATAAACTTCGAGTAGTGATAACCTAAGCGAGATCATTCTCGGAAAAATAAAATTCTGCATTCATGCAAACACCATTCACATATGTCTAGTTAGGAGCATTTGTTTCATTTTGATCATGTCATCCTAATCATTAGGCATAATTAGGTCTATTATACAGGTCTTATCTCCCTGAGATTACAGTGGAACAGACCAAAGAATTTCAGATCTTATCTCCCTGAGATTACAGCGGAGCAGATCAAAGATAGTAATCCTATCTCCTTGAGATTACAATGGAGCGGATTAAAAGATCTTATCTCTCTGAAGTTACAGCAGAGTAGACCGCATCAGGTCTTATCTCTCTGAGGATTACAGTAGAGTAGACCGGAGAATTTCAGATCTTATCTCCCTGAGGTTACAGTGGAGCAGATTGAAGCCAGAGATCTTATCTCCCTGAGATTACAGCGGAGCAGATCGAAGACACTATCCTATCTCCCTGAAGTTACAGTGGAGCGGATTAAAATAAAGGATCTTATCTCTCTGAGGTTACAGCAGAGTAGATCGCATCAAGTCTTATCTCCCTGAAGTTGCAGTAGAGTGGATTGAAGCAACACGACACATTGGATTGGAATGAAACTACTTGAAGAAGAGAAGCGTCAAGAGAAGTCGAGACTCGACGAGACCGGGCGAAATTGGGCTTTCTTAGTCTTTGCTCTGTTATCGTTACACGACAACGAGCAAAGAGGGGCAGCTGTACAAGCCCAACCAAACTAACCCACAGCCCAATAGCCCAAAATCATCAAAAATAGAAAAAACCCTAACCCTAGCCTCTGACAGCCACTTGCGCCGCACCCAGGCCTGCTGGTCAACCACCCCACCGCCGTTCACCTGCTTTCTGCCATTACCAACTCCACCCACTTGCCTGCAAAATCAGAGAAAGGAATGACAAATAATAGATCAAATATTGTAAACATGGCTATAAAGCCATAACAACCAATGTAAAGAGGGAGGATTTTTTTTGAAAGGAGAAGAAATAGAAACAAAAGAAGGTGGTTACCGATTTGGATCTAAAGGTCTCTTTTAACTTTCACTTCTTTTTACTCTATTTATTTTTTTTTATTTTAAAAATATACGAAAAACAAAAAAAAGAATAAAAAGGAAAGACTTTTACCTTCGCCGGTGGTGCCGGAGCGCTCAGGAGGCCGAGGAGAGTCATCGGAGAGAAAAGGGGGAGATTTTTGATCTCCCCGCCGCCGTACACGGCGGCGCCGGCGCCGGAGGGCGGCGGCCGGTGCGGTGGCTCTCGGCCGGACCCTTGGCCGGCGCTCAGAGAGAAAAGGGGAGGGGGAGAGAGCATTTCGGGTTTTTTTTTTGAAAAGGGGAGAAGAATGAAATTTTTGAAATTTTTTTTGAATATATAGGCGTATGAAACGACGCCGTTTTGGCCCAGCTCCATAACGCCCAAAACGACGTCGTTTTGCTTTGGACCCGCGACCCGACCCGCTCCGACCCGAAGGATCCGCGTGTTTTTAATTTTTGGGCTATTTACGCGCTCAGTCCCTCTGACTTGTGGCGTGTTTCAATTTGGTCCTATTTCGCTATTTCTTTGTTTTTAATTTGACCACAAATTTTTATTTCTGTTTCATTTTAGTCCCCTGAAGCGCCGCGTTTTGAGATTTTGGTCTATTTTCCATTTTGGTCCCTCTCCTTTCCGTGCGTGTTGCAATTTAGTCTTTTTAATCTTTTTTTATTTCGAATTTACCCAGTATTTTTTATTTTACTTCGATTTAGTCCTCTTTTTAGTACTTTGCTATTATTATCATTATTATTATTATTATTATTATTATTATTATAATTATTATCATCTTTACTATTATTAGTATTGGTATTATTGTTGTTTCTTTTATATCTCCATTCGTATTTACTTATGTATCTTTAAATATATATGTCTTATTATTATCATATAAGGGCTTGTATATATACATGTACATATTTTACATATAATTGGTTTAATATATATACGTATACTCATATTTCTTTTTTATATATATCTATATACATATACATATTTTATTTTTATAAGTATATATATTTATATGTATGTATTTATGTATTTTTGTATATTTTAATTTGCATAGACATATACATACATATTTTCAATATATTTTAAACATATATATATAAATTAACGTATTTATTTGTATACATATGTATATTTTCATTATTTTTAAACTTTCATTTGTACATACATATTTTCATGTGTCTACTTTATATATGCATTTCATTATTTTCATATTCCATAATTTTATACACCTATATATATATGTACATATTTTTATATATATGCATATTTTTTTTTCTTTTTTAAAATATACTTTATATATATTGTAATTTATGAATACACACATATTTTATTTTTTGTCTATACATATAAATATATATAAATCCCTTTACATTTTAATTGTATTCACTATTTATTTAGTTCACTTTCATTATTGTTTTGAACGAATGTTTAATTTGTTTGTTTATATACATTGTTATTTTATATGATTGTAGGTTTGACTTTTATTTATTTTATATTGTTGCTATTGCTCGTATCATTTTTACACTTTTGTATTCATTATGATTTTGTCATGTATAACAATGTAATTTGCTTTCACATTTTTACTACGACTTCATGTTTTTATTTCACTCGATAATAAAATTTGTTTAAAAAAAATGATATTTTATGTTTAGATTCGAGGAGGATCGTACCCTAACTTACTGGGTTTCGATTTCCACAATAAATCTAAACACACTAATCTTTTCAAACTCAAGTTTTGAAACGATCTCGGGAATTAAGAAAAGATCGTGTCCTAACTTACTGGGCATGATCCCTTTCCTAAACCCGAGATAATAAAATATCTTTTAAATAAGCATTTTTCATCCGCGTATCGGGAATTTGAGACATTGTGTCCTAACTTACTGGATATGATTCTCTTTCTCGAATAATGTGAAATATTCCCTTTTTCCTGAAAATTTTCAACGTTTTAATACAAGGATCGTATTTTTAAATTCTTTTTGAGTTTTTAATTTTCGACACCAGGACATTAAGTAATCAACCAGGTACCAATTTTGGGCGTATCGAGGGTGCTAACCCTTCCTCGTGCGTAACCGACTCCCGAACCCGTTTTTCTGAATTTCGCAGACCAAAATCGTTGTTTTAATAAAAATTAAATTGTTTATTAAAAACAACCACTTTTCGAGGTGGCCCGATCACACCTCATCAAAAAAAGATTGGTGGCGACTCCCGTTTTCATTCTTTTTTTCAAAATCCAAGTCGACCACGTTTTCATCCAAAAAAATGGTGTCAACACTCATTTTAGTAGTTTGCTCGGATATTGAACGTGATTTCAAATATAATATAGAACATAATTAAATTCCATGGATTAAATTGCAAATATGTGTTAACATATTATAGAAGAGGGTAGGCAATAGGCTAATAGCCTTGTACCCCCAATGATAAATATGCCTTTTAAAAATAAGATTATTCAATGTTTATGATTCTTAAAAAATATTATTTTAGCTTCATCTTAGATTTTACTTATTGTTTTTTTAATAATTTGAACCGTATTTTTAAAAGATATAAACTGATATTTAACATCTTGATTAATACATTATTATTAAAATGTTTTTGAAGTGTTTATAACAATTATTCAAACATATTATAAAAAAAAAACTTAATTATCCAAATTTAAGTAATCTAGAAGACGTGAATAATAAGCATATTGGTTGCATTCCATTATAAGTTAAAACAAGAACAAAAATACAAGAGTTAGTGAAATGTAAGGAATTTCGGCCGCATTATTTGAAGCTTTAAGTCAAAAAGAGAGACAGTCTCTTTCTTTTGGTCCCTTCTCTCCACCCACCATTTCCTTTTACTTTGCTTCTTCATTTCTACTTATTCTTCTCATTGCATTAATAAAAATAAAATTAACATTTGCTCCTTTTAAAATATAAAAATAAAAAGGAAGTGTTAGAGGAAGGCCAACTCTTGGAGAAAATTCTTGGAAGTTTTGTTCTAATTAGATGGTATTATCTTTAGTAAGGGTTTTGTTTATTGATATATTATCATTTGGGGCTAAGTGCTCTATATGTTGTTCGACAAGTGTTCAAATCTCGTTAAGAGCATATGTTGAGATTTCTTTACTAGGTAACATGTGTGCATGTACTATCCACTTCTTTAGACATCCAATGAGATGTTCCTACTCTATTGAACTTGTAGTTTCTTCAAGCACTTATGCTATCAGCAAAGTCGAGAGGCAAAACTCCCACCAAAGACAATACCAGACGTTAAGGGTGATATCAGTTTGGTTCGGTCGAATTTTTTGAATTTTTTTATCGTCCATCATAATTAGCTTCAACTTAGTTTGATTCTCGATTTTTTATACTATTTTTTTTTTGTTTTAGAATTTTAGACTTATTTTGACAAAATGAACTTTATTTCATGGTTGTTGAATATTATTTTACAAAATCTCATAGCATTTTTCATGAATATTTCTAAAAACAATAATTCTTTAAGAACTTTTAAATTGTTTTCATTGTTTTAAATATAAAGTAATTACTTTTGTCATGAAATTAAAATTTATTATATATTAAATAAAAAATAAACTTTGATTTTGGAAAATTGTAATTTTTAAGCTTACAATCCATTAACCGTCTAAACAACTCTATCTAAGTTGGTTTTCAATTTTTTTATTCAACTGTACCAAATATATTCAAGGATCTACCGATTTTTGACAAATGACACTTTAAATATTTCTCTTGAATGAATCAAAAAATATCATAAAGTTGAAAAAGGAAACCTTGGTCTAAAAGGCAAATAATGTTTATAAGAAAACTTAAAGAGGAAAACTAATAAAAAGTTGAGAAGTAAGAGTATAAAGTGAAATGGTGTGGAAAAAATATCAATTTTGAAAAAAAAAAAACGTGATTCATTTAATTAGACCAAATTATAGAAATTAATGTTCTCTAATTTCTTTCTCTTAATGTGAACATGAATTGTAATATTATTGTGTCATTTTTATGATTAAAACATTAATTACTTGGTTATTTAATTATATATATTTCATATTAGATTTACAATTTGATACATGATTTAGTGTAATTGTATATATAAAATTTTCATTGTGGTTCAAATGTATACATAAAATTTTAATTTTGATTTAATCATATACATTCAAATAAATAAATATATTAATTTATTTCTATATTGGGCAAATATAATTATATGTGTATGCACATAAAACGATACATAACAGTACTTGTCAGAATTGAATCAAATTAAAAGTTTACATCACAAAATAAGTTAATAATATTTAATGCATTGGGCTTGACAACACGACATATTAATTATAATTATAATGTTTTCTCAAGTTTTGAGTCTAGAATTTAGGGTTTAGTTGGAGGTGGATACAAGAGAGGCGGGAAGGAGTTTTGACCCCAAAATGATCAAATTATAAATTAATATAGGGAAAATTTATGCTTTGACTCCCATAATGAAAAAAGAAATTCTATTCAATCTTTTAAAAAAAATTATAAAACCATAATTTAATGTATGATAAAAAAATATATTTGACATCTTAAGATTTTATAATTTAATTTTGACTCCCTAAAAAAAATCTAGATTCGCTCTTGGGTCTAGCGATCATATTATATTTTGAGTTTAGAGGAAAGATTTTTTTTTTTCGAAACAAAAATTTAGGATTTAAGATTTAAAGTATGTTAAAGAAAAAAAAAAGATGTCTTAAAATTTCTTTGTATGCTTCTATTTTTATTTAATTTCTTCAGCTTTTCCAATTGAAGTCAAAAGAAGTATATGAAAATGGGAACAGAATCCGAGTTGGGAACTCATTGGTGGTTGACAATTAAAATCCATCTCAGTCTCACAACAAACCTATTAGAATAAAATGTTATATTAAAAGTGGATTCAATTTATAGTAAAAAACACAAGTGTTAGGTATCGTATAGCATCAGCTATGGCTAATTGTTTTCTTAACAAAATACCACACAGTAGCAAAGTTTAAAAAAACTTTTTTTGAGAGTATATTTTTACGATATGTATTTATAATTTAAAAAAAATTAAATTAATTTTTTATTATTTTAAGAAACTGAAGTGAAATTTTACTATTATTAATTTAAAATTCGAAAAAAAATTCATATTAAAGAGTCGAGCTCTACTTGCCCTTTGACTTGGATACCACCAAATTTTCACATGATTTAGGGAAAGATACTATTTTTTTTAGAGTTCTAAATGAGCTTTTATACCCAAAATTAAAATTTTCTGATTCGAGTGCACAACTTTGAATCTAATGGTATGTAATTTAGAAGGTTGAGTGAGAGAATAAAATCGAGAAACACGTGGATGGGTTTTTTTCGCATGTAAAAAATCATGGTTACTCAAACCCAATTAAATTTTATTCTGAATTAATTTATAATTATTTTGGAAATTTTTATTATGTAAAATCAATATTTTATATTTAGAATAGTGAAAATAATTTAAAATACTATATCATTTTTTTTCAAATATACATATTAATTGTTTTTTATTTACTTGAAATTTTAAAAAATATATTTAAAATTTACCAAATAATATTTAAAAATCATTAAAAAAACTTTTTTTCAAAATAAAATTAAAAAATCCCACACTCTAAAATTAATATGAAAAACTGAGAACTAAATTGAATTATCTTAGTTCATAAAATTCAAAAAACTGAAAACAACCCAACTCAACTCTAACAATTCACATGGTTGAATTGAATTGTGACTTTAAAAAATATAAATACCAAAATTGACCTAGTTTAGGGATAAAAAATTATAGGGTAAAATATATTAATTATTTTTAAATTTTGTTTAAAATTACATTTCGGTTCTCAACTTTTAAAAGTTACATAATAGTCACTAACGTTATCAAATTATTACAATTTTATCACTCAGTTTATAACTTTCATTAAAAAAAATAATATTGCATCTTAAGTCAATGGGTTAATAGTTAATTTGGTCCTTAAGTTATAGTTAAAAAAATTATTTTTATGTTTTTAAAATTGTAGAGAATACCAAAATGTTCTATTATACTGTTTGGGTTCTTTGATAAGTTTCAATTTTTTAAAATTCGATATATATTTTTGAATTTATAATTCAAAGTACCCAACTTTTCTAAAACCATTATTTATTTTCTATAACTTCAATACTAAATTGAGTGCGATTTTTAGTAACTTCTAGTTTTAGAATTTTGAATTTTTAAAATTTATAATACAAAGTGTTATTCTCCTAATCTAAACACACCTTTTTCTTCTCTCAAATTTCAAGTTAAGATTTTACTTTTAGCTATAAATAAAACATATATATTATTTTTAATGATATTGGAAGAATAGAGTTGACGTTGATTTGCATTTAAAAAAAAAGAAAGATGAAAATGAAGAGAGTATAAAACCACAAAGTAAATTAAAAAACAAGTATGATCAAAGTGAATAGGTATTTAATGGTTTTCTTTGTATGAAAGTTCAAAGATTGTGATCTTTTATGAGATTAGATGTGGAAAAGTTAGCTACAAAAATCTTTTTTTGTTCTTGCTTCAATTGATTTTTATATGATTCTTTTTATT
Source organism: Gossypium hirsutum (assembly GCF_007990345.1). Taxonomy (NCBI): domain Eukaryota; kingdom Viridiplantae; phylum Streptophyta; class Magnoliopsida; order Malvales; family Malvaceae; genus Gossypium; species Gossypium hirsutum. The sequence continues at coordinate 12,957,170 of NC_053430.1, forward strand.
TATCCTTACATTTAAAAAAAAATAAAATTACAATGATTCTTAAGAAAAATTTGAAAATATCAAAATAATTTTTTAACTATAACTCGGAGACTAAATTAACTATTAACCCTTTGATTTAAGATGTAATGTTAGTTTTTTAAACGGAAGTTAAAACGTTAATAATTATTATGTAACTTTTTAAAATTAGATAAATGAAATTTAATTTTAAATAAAATTATATGATACCATTTTTTAATGATAAGTGTATTTAATAAAAGTAGTATATATTAGATGCAGAAAATGGATGGAGGAGCCGCGCATCATATTTGGGTTCACATTCAACATTCAACAACCAACAATTTTGTTTTTTTATTAAAGAAAAACAACATGTGACTATTTAACTTCAGCTCACCTATTTATTCTATTTTTATTTAATTATTGTTTTAAACCAAGCTTTGAATCAATTGCCTCATGTTTGATATTCAATCAATTGGCATTTAAATTTAAATATATACAATCTATTTTTAATTCAAAATTATGATGTCTTTTGTAACAAAAATTATTATTTTTTATTTTTCTAAAATATAATGATAAATAATATATTTCATTTAAAATATAAAAAAATTAATACTTAATTCACTAACCATATAAATTGTAGTAATAAAGAAAAAAAAACTTAGGCAATGTGAAATAATATTGCCCGATAATTAATTGGGCTGAGTGGAACTCAATTCCACCACATGCGAATGGGGGTTATGTTATCATCGTAGTTGATTTTTATATTCTAGTTTATCCACCACACACACACACATACATATATATATATATTGTACTTATAACTGTAACTTTAAAAAAATCAAAATAAAAACCTTGAAAAATTATTAATTTAAAACCATGTGAAAAGTTGTACTTAAATTATACGTAATTAATATAAAGTCGGTAAATGGTCCATTTATATCATGCATGTTAAATGATCCATTTATATCATGCATGTTTTCAACAGGGTAAAGTTAAAACTATCTTTTGAGAAACCAAAATTAAATTATATATTTTTATTTTATCATTTTAATAGTTTATATTTTATAAATTTTAGAAGATTAAATCAATTTTTTTATCATTTTTAAGGGATTAATGTAATTTTATCATTACTAATTTAAAATTTTATAAATTATAAAGAGCCTAAATGAAAAGTTTTCCATGAGGTCGAGGGCTTCCAAACTCTCTTAAAATGTACTCCTGGTTTTTAACTTTATACATTTGACTTTTTTTTGGATTAATGCTACAATTATAATATTAAGTACAAAAATGAAAATTTAAATATATCTAAACTCAAATAAAAATTCACATAATACATAATAAAATTCAAACTTGAAAACTTAAAAATAATATGTATTATAGATATAATATCAATGCGTTTAAAAGATACTACGTATGTAGTTAAAAGAAAACATATGTTGTCATATGTTAAGCTATTGATTGAATTAATATCATGAATCAATTACACATCAACTTAATTAATTAATAGTTAAAATACCATAACTTTGCATATTAAATTATATTACTTTAAAGGTATTTTTTATTTTTATTTTTATATATTTAAAATGAATACACATAAGACATGATCTTCAATTCCTCTACCATTTCAATCAAAATCTCATTTATTTTTATATCATTTTTTAATAAATATATATTTAGTACATAATTTTATTTTTCACACACATTGCAAATATGAACATCATGATCTAATATTTGTTATATCATTTTAATATGCTTATGCATATTTCTATAAAAGTACTATGAAAGCCCCTATACTAGGAGTAAGAATCGAATTGCATTTTTTTCCTCTATTAAAACTGAAAAAATTATCCGTTAAATCAAAAAATAAATCAATCTTTCTGTTAAAATTCAATCCATTTCTATTGTTAAAAACTAGCCATTGTACGTCAGCATGATATACTTGTACCACGTCACATATCAGTATTTAGTTATTCCGTCAACCACACACATTTAAACTAACATGGTCTAATTTAACTGAACCAAAAAAGTCTAGAAAAGAAATTGAAAGACCCAAAAACAATATTTGCTAAAAAGTGTAGAAAACTAAATTAGCTTTATAAACTTTAAATTTTTTAAACAATTCATGTTCTAAGCAATTTGGATGTAAAATTTCAAATCCATCATTAACTAAAAGCATTTTACATCCAACAAATAATTAAACATTTACAGAAAAAACAATTTTACAAGATCCTAAAAGAAGAAAAAGACATTTTAAAATTCAATAATTGTTTCACAACACATTCAACTAAATAATTAAGGAAGAACAGATTGAACAGAAGGCAAAATCGACCACCACAGGATACAAGAAATAATACCAGATAAGTAGATCAATCAATGCTACAATACAAGGCAAACAACCAAGATCCAATAATATAATAATAAAACTTGAGAGAGGGGCAAAAAAAATGGCTGCCAATCATTTAGAAAGTTAGCTACATTCATCTACTTTAGTAGGTACTGAAAGATTGGTTTCCAACATAAATGATAGATCATGCATTTGTGACATCAATACCTCTATTTCATCAGCTTTTGAACCTCCGGTTGTTGCATTGGAGAAATCTTCATCAGCCATCCTGAAACATGTGAAAGCAAATATGAGATATCTCCTCAGATTTTCAGATCTTCCCATATTTGTGGAGTCGTCACCCCGTACCTTAGAAAAAAAGGGATAAATATAAAAACTGTACATGAACTTTAATCCAAAGTGCATTGTCATACATGAACTTTGATTTGGTGCAATTTTATATGTGAAATTTTAATTTAATTTAATTTTCACAAATCACGAATAATATTATTGAATTAGCACCATTTTATGTTGATATATTACATTCACAAACAATTATATTAATCTTGTATGAAAATAAATGAATGTATTCATTTTTTTAAATGTGTACAATTGAATCGAAATCAAAATTTCATGTATATAATTGCACCAAAATCAAAATTCATGTTTCAAATTACATATTGAACCATAGTTCATGTATAAATTTGATATTTATCCCTGGAAAAAATAGGAGTCCAGTCACCATATAAATCTAACAAAACATGTCCTCTAACCATTTTCAACATCCATAATTTTTATTCTTGGTTTATGTGTCGATTTGGCCTCTAAATTATCCACGTTCTCTCACCTTGATATCTAAACTTTTCTTGTCCAACTTTGGTACTTGAAACTATAACTTTCGTCTCAATTTACACCAAAAAATAAAAAGTTGCCAATAGGAACTTGACACGTGACACATTCTTATTGGATGCAAATAATTTTTGGGATAAGATGAGACAAATGAAAGTTCAAGTACAAGAAAAGGAATATAGTTCAAGAGTTAAAAGCCTTTTTTTTTTCTAGAAGTTAGATCAGCATTTAGCAAGATACTCAGAGTCTATTTCTAATTTGGCTTTGTGAAAATAATCATTCTAGTTACTCTCTAGAGTTCTACCTGTTTTGCATTGTTTGTTCTGCCCAATATATTCTCTCAAATATTCCAAATAACCATAAAATAATTGAGCAAAAACTAATCATTTGTAATTACCACAATGAAATAGAATGTTCAGTTTAGGATAATGACATAAAACAGTTAGTAGGATAATTTAAATATTCAGTTCTGTAGGAAGGAAACTGACAGAGTAAACATACGTACCTGGCTGAAATAGGAGCTTCAGGCCAGATGATATCGATGTCGGTTGAGCCATTTTGATTACTGAATGCCCCTGAAAACAAATCAGTTTGTTTTGAAGAATTACTCAAAGGGTCTTTTGCACCAGTTGAGCTAGTAAAATCATTCCAGGCAGACAAGTCGTTATTATCATCAATAGTAATGGCTTGTTTTGAAGAATCACTGAGAGGATCTTGCTTAGTTGTTGAGCTTTTGAAATCAGACCAATCACTGAACAAATTGTCTGTTTCCTCAATCGATTTTTCATCAGGTGCCTTCTTGTTGCCTGTTAGCAATTGATCATCTGGAAACCAGTTAACATCAATGGAGGAAGAATTATGAACACTCTTAGCTTTTCCGGAATCCATGATATCACCAGTTGCACCCAAGTTTTCAGCTTGATGAGTTAACTTTGAGCTCGAATTACTCCATAGATCATCCTGAAGCCAGCTGTTTGCATTAGACGCGTTGGAGCTATCTTTTGCTTTCATGTCAAATAAATCATTTCCAGATGCAAAAACCGTATCAATGTGATCAGATAGACCAAGTGAGGAACCTACAAAAGGATCAGATGCTATGGATCCCACACGATTATTTTTAGAATTAGCAGATTGGAAGTCAGTGTCCCATCCCGAAAAGGGGTCACTATTCTTTTCTTCAGTAGTACTAGTATGGATGCCATGTTCATTCGAAGAACTTATTGAAGAATTCAGGATGCTCGAACTTTTAAAATCATTCCAAGCTCCAAACGAATCTTCATCATTGGTTACACTATTTATATTTGCTAATATCTCACCATCCTTATTACCCACATTCTTGTCGAATTGCTCAGTATGATGAACCGTCTTTGAGGTGGAATTACTCCATAGATCATCCTGAAACCAATTACTACTGTGGGATGAAGTTGTGTTATCTACTGGTTTTCCCTGAAACGAGTCTCCTGTTCCAAAGACACTATCCATGTGAGTAGAAAGATCGGCAGAAGAACCTGCAAAATGATCAAAAGATTTGGATACCTCATGGTGAGTTTCAAAAATAGTAGATTCAGAGCCAGCCTCCAATCCAGAAAAAGAATCACCACCTTTTTCATTCATTGACTTCAAGCCATCGGCATCCTGATCCGAAGAACCTTGTGCATTAGTGGAACCCGTAAAATCATTCCAATCATCATCGTCATTAATAGTTCTTTCACCAAGGGTATTGCTGATGCTGCTTTGAGCTTGATCACCCGAAGTGAAATTACTCTTCAAATCACCTTGAAACCAGTCAGTCGTTTTGGATTCCGATGAAGTTTGATTGCCTTTATCTTTTCCATCAAATAAATTCGTACCCTGCCCGACAACCGCATCATCAATGTCGGAAGAAATACCTTTCGAAGAACTTGCAAAAGGATCAAACGACATGGTGCTAATAGCACCGTGATCATCCGACTGAAATTCAGCCTGCCAACCAGAAACAGCACCACGCGATTCATGGACATTACTTCCAGTAAAACCGGTCCCTTTCTTTACCGCCGATGTCCCTTCCGAGGGAATTGAAGCAGAACCCTCTTTTCTTTCAACTAAAAAATCATCCTCAACATCAAATCCAGCCAAATTCAAAGGATTACTCTTTCTCAAACCAGATTCAAATCCCTTAAACTCCACATCATTCCACTTTATTTCTAATCCCAAAATATCAGATAACGCAAACTCCTCTCCACTTCCTTTATCCTTTCCATCCCCATCTAAAGACTCCCCCACATTTTCCTACAATACCAAAATTTCACCCAATAAAAGAAAATCCAAAAAAACTAAAACAATAAAACCCATCATTCTATTACAATTAAATTACATAAACAAATAAAAAAATAACAGAAAACAGTGACTTACAGATCCATCCAAGTTAAGTGAGTGAAGGAACCATCGGTACCCAGAAGTAGACTGGAATTTGATCGGCGGAGGCGGTGTCTCGGTGGGGCGTTTGCCGCAGAAAATACAAAGGATGGAATCGGAGCCTCGGAGGAGACGAGATTTGCAGTGGATGCAACGGCGGCGAGGTGAATCGCTGGTCGAGTGAAACAAAGGGAGACCGGGAAGCGATGGGTCGGTCGAATCATATGAAGGTACGTTGGCTTGCTTGCGAAGTGAGATCTGGAGTTGGGTTATTAAATCTTTAGGGATTTCAATAGCCATTTTTTTTTCTTTGAATTTTTTTTTAACGATCTTCTAGTTCTCTCAGTTTTGTTGTGTAATATCTGATCTCATCAGCATCGATTTTTTTTTTCATTTCAACGGTGAGCCGATGAATAACGAACCGGTGGTGCAGGAGATTTGGTTCGTAAAGTACGGTGTCGTTTTTCTAAACAGGTTTTTTCTTCCTAGTCTTGGGGTTGTATTGGGGTTTCTAGGAACGGCCCAATTTCGAGTTGGATCTTATGTTTTAAATTTTAGTCTAATTTTATTGGATTACTAAAATTTTTTTTTAGAAAAGATACAAAATAATCACTTAATTATTTAAGTTTATTTTTTTTGTTACAATTATCTGCTGGCAAACAATAATAAATTTTAATATTGACATAATAATGATTTTAACCTTTAATATTTATACATTGTATCAACTTAGTCTTGATTCTAAAAAATCAAATCCTCGTCATTTATCTGTTAATCATTTCAAAGTTAAGGGTAGTTCAAGTTTTTTATTCGATTAATTTCACATTTGTATCAATACTTAGGTTTAAGTTCAACATAGGCATAATGATTTATTTAAGTCTTTAACTTTAAAAAAACAATTTTATCTCTTCATTTAACTTTTTTTAATTGTTGAACTTACGTTGTTTGTCAAATCATTTTAAAATAGATGGAAAAGTTAATATCTATTACCTTTTACTGACGTGACATTCACGTGTATGCCACATAAATGATTAATTAATTTTTTAAAATTAAAAATTATTAAAAATTATTAAAATTATTTAAAAAACATAAAATTTGTAAAATTTATTTAATTATATTCTATAATTTTTATTAGAATGTTTAAAATTTTTTAATTAATTGTTTATATGATATACACATACGCGATCACGTGAATAAAGTTAATAAACATTAATTTTTTTCATTCATTTCAAAATGTTTTGACAAAAAAAATTAGTTTAAAGATTAAAAGAAAAAAATAATAAAAAACTAAAATTATTTTATCTGTAAAATTAAAACATCAAATAAATTATTATACATTTGTTTTTTATGATGAAATTCGAGTAAATGGGATCGAATATTCAAGGTAAAGGCCGTATTTACTTACCGTAAGACAGGCTTGTCGGTGCACGGCCCAAGCCAGCCATGACCCTACGCGTTTAAGCCACAACAGTTTCGTACTCTCTTCAAAACAAAAACAACTGTCAAAACATCGTTGAATAATAACTAGTAATCGAAGTTCAAAACAAATCAACTTTCGATTTGACATTTCCCCACTTTTTTTTCTTAACCTCAAATCGATCTCTGAATCTATACAAAAAAAGCTAACCAAAATCTATCTCCATTTCAATTTCGCACTGAACCCAAAAAAACCAGAGTCCCTTTCTCAGAAAAGAGATGACAATGAACCATGCGGCAGCGGTGAAGGTGGGGTTAGGTTTACTAGGTCTATGTTTATTCGGCTACATAGTTGGTCCACCACTATACTGGCATCTCATGGAAGGCTTGGCTGCCGTCAGCCGTACTTCCAACACTTGCCCACCGTGTCTTTGTGATTGTTCTTCTCAGCCACTTCTCACACTCCCTGAAGGTATATTTCCAGATCTGGGTTCGATCTCGTCTCTTCAACCATTTTTTTTCTTCCTTTCAATTTTTATTTGACTTATCTTGGATTTCATCAATTTCCCAAGCTCGAAATTTACACCCATGGTAGTATAACAACGTAGTTTGGTCGATCTGAAATCAATTTTTCTTAAAGAATATTTTATCGAAGGAAAGATCTTTTTAACTTAACACACTATTGGTTTTGTATTAGCATTCATCGTGTTACTTGCTCTGCAATTTTATTGTTTATTTTCTTTTTTTTATTGGTCCAAATCTATGCTAATTTTGTGATTTCTGTCTTTAATTTGTGCAGGACTGAGCAATGCTTCCTTTGCAGGTTAGTTTCCACTTTCTATATGATGGATATATATATAGCCACAAGGGCTTAGGTTGAAGTCAAACTGAGTCGGACCTAGGGGTGTAATCAAGCCAAATCGATCTCAAGTTTGATTCAAAGTTAAAAGTTTGATATTCGGCTTGAACTTGATTGAACATTTAGCTCAAGCACTCTGCTTGAGATATAATTAAGTTTGATTATCAATTTTCGTACTCAAGTCCAAATTTGAGCTCGATTAAGCTCTTAGCTCGATAAGAGCTCTAAGCATTACTAGCTCAAATTTGATTTCATTGATGATAACTCAAGTTCAGCTTGATAATTACCAAATTGAGTTCTTAGTTTTTTCTGAAGTTGAACTTGAATAACTTATTAGCACCAATATCTCATTTCCATCCTAATCAGACCCCATTTCAAGGGCAAACTCTCACGTAGCTGTTTTGTTTTTTAATTCATAAGTTTTAAGTTGAAAGCTTTTCTTAAATGAACATCAAATTTCTTGCCACTTGCATTTTTTTTCCTTTGATGTGATTGAATGCAAAGGCAACATTGCTCTATATATGATCGATTTGTGGTGCTGCTATGTTTTCTGAGATTATCGTTTTCTTGTGCTAATTAAAGAAATGTATGAACTACGAAGTAAACGATTTATTCTAGGGTGATATTAGTCCATTTAGATTCTTTTATATGGTCAGTGAATTAAAGGTTGAATTTAAATATTCTGCAGATTGTGCAAAGCACGACCCGGAAGTGACCGAGGATACTGAAAAGAACTCCGCAGAACTTTTAACGGAGGAACTGAAGCTAAGAGAAGCTGAAGCTTTGGAAAGTCAGAGACGGGCCGACATGGCATTACTCGAGGCTAAGAAGATAGCATCACAGTACCAAAAGGAAGCAGACAAGTGCAATTCAGGTATGGAAACATGTGAAGAAGCAAGGGAGAAAGCTGAAGCAGCACTGGTAGCTCAGAAGAAATTGACAGCAATGTGGGAAACACGAGCTCGTCAAAAAGGGTGGAGAGAAGGGGTTGCCAAATCTCATACAGACTCGTAAGGTAAAAATTCAAGCTGTCTAAATGATCTGTCATTGCCTCGTAAAAGAATTTCAAACAAGAATTCCAGAGTTAATCCTATAGGTAGTCTTTAAGTATAGTTACCCTTGTTTTCTATGGAGCCAAACATCATCATCCATTAAAAAGGCCCAAACCTGTTCGTGTTCTCGGTGAGTTGTTGCTCTTGTAAGATCATTTTTAATTCTTTCGGCACTCCTGTAAGACTCTTAAAAATTATTGTGATTCTTCTTATGGAGAAAAGAAAAGTTGGACTACAAAACTTGTTTATAGTTCTATTGGAAATTTTCTTGAACACTACTTTCCAATGCATAATCATAATATACATTAATCACAATCATGAGTTATATAGGGTAAAGTACCATGTAGGTCCCATGCTAGGAGCCAGATTGCATTTTGTCTTCTCTATTCAAAAAATAGGTTAATTAATCCCTACACATTAGATCAAGGAGTAAATTAGTTTTTTAACATACAGGGACTAATTTGATCATTTATTGAGTAGAGAGGGACCTCTGTAGTACTTTTACCATTATATAGCAATTATATCAAATTTCATGTAGTTAAAGTGCCTTCCAACAATAGGCAAAACCCTCCCATCAGTGCTAGATATAAATCATTATGTAGCAAAATCAACATTGTTTTGAAAGAATATTCGGATCGTGAGGTACAGAGCATCAAAGATTTTAAGCAACTCTACTTAGAAGTATGAACAAAATCAGGGTTACAACACTTTCAGAAGCCCCAGCAACTCAGTTGTTGCTGAGCTACTGGATTTAAACAAGTATTATTTTACAAGCAGTAATAGTTTTGAGAGATGATCTGAAATCGACTCAGTAATGTGCTTACCTTAGTGAGGAATTTGTATACCGAGATCATCCATGTCGGGGCGACCATGGATGCGCAGTCCATGCTCATTGGCCAAATGTAGCAAGCATATGAAACACAGATGAGGGGAGATTTCCTCGGTTGTTGCAGCAGCTTTGCAATCAGCAGGAAAGCTTGCCAAGAGATGCTTGAATGATGTTTCTTCAGGGCTCTTTACAAAAGAAAACATGTTGAAAGTTAGAATTCTTCAGGGCTGGAAAGTTATTTTCCAACACGATAAAAATGCGGAGAGTGCCTCCTGTTCTCATTTAATGACCAACTGTCAATCGAATCCGAAAACATCAATGCGGGTAACAGTCGGTGAAAGAAATCAATTTTCTAAGGAATGAGACAAGTACTCATTTCATTATCAGTTTTTCCAGTGTTTGCACTGCCAATGGTGCAAATAACACAGATGAATTTGACTGCCTCCAGTTGCAGGCAAAGCCAATTCGGGGAGATTCTAACTGCTTAGCATGTAAGGAATATAACGATAGTAAGATGACTATCCTTTGTAATTAAAACAATGTTACAAAAAGGTAAAGAAAATTGATACCTGAAATGATGTTTCAGGAGATTGTTGCATATGGTCCCAAAGAGTTTCTTTCAAAGCTTGAACATCGACTTGTTTAGAGGTCTTATCATACTGAACTTCAATTTTACTAACCTGAAAATGAGATAAGAAAAATGAGAACCATAAAAAAACTAGCAATGAACTACACATTTAATGTATGAGATAATTCAGGGCCTATTATCTAAACCCTCAAAGCAGTAGTTGAGGTTGTAATTACTAAAAATAAAAAATACAGTCCCTACAGCTACTTGTTTCACTCTAGAAGGCACCATCAAGGGCTAGCATGGAGAAACCCATAAATAAAGGCTAAATGAACAACCTGTCGAGGCTGAGAAACAAGCATGCCGGAGTCATCAACATCGCTATGATCAACTTCATTGTCAAAACCACCAAATGCACTTTGTTCATCCCAGGATGGCTGTGGACCATAATCATCGGACTGTTCCCTTGATTCATCTGAAAATCAAGTAAGGTTTGAAGATAAAAACTACACCATAGCATATCAGTAAATGTTTTACATTTTATCAAGATCCCTTTTTTTTTTCTGGCCGCAAGCCGCAAGGCAATGTGTAATAATCTATTAAAAACAAAACAAAACGTAACCATTAACATGAACATTTTGAAAAAGCAAGGAAAAAATTCTGAGTATGCATTACTAGACTGCTTGGCTGCTAAACATTCAAGAAAAACACTACCTATTTGAGAAGTATCAATGAGAGAATTATCTGACAACTTCCTTCGCCTCCTCCTGCCAAGGCACTGCAAAAGAATGTCTCTAATTAAAACCAAGTCAAATAATGAGAAGAACATTAAACAAGTCAGATTTTAGTAGTAAACTTGTGGACAAACATTACCATCACATTGGGTAAAAGAAACAATTTCACAAGATCCTCAGGTTGATAGTGGCAATCTTCAGGAAGCTTTGTATTACAAGGTGCTCTGTTAGAAGGTAGCAGTAATGATTTCAGATTTTTGGGAGGAGCAAATATGTCTAGCAATTCATCATCCAAGGCTTTTGTGAAATCAATATCGGGCTCAGTTTGTTTTTTATTTCTGGCTTTCTTTGTTGACGCTACTGTATTTTCTTCATTAGGGACATCCTCGGAACCTATGGTATTCGACGCTCAAAATTATGTTATTGAACTATGAAAGGTAAAAATGTTGATAAAATACAGAACTTGCCACAAGCTCCATGACATGTACCTTTAGTTTTTCGATATTTCCAATGATCAGGACCAGCCCAAGCATTTTGTTTCAAAGGAAACCCCAAGCTCAAAAACAAATATTCATCAACCTCTTCAAATTTGTCATCTGCATCAGGATTGTTGAAAGAAAGTTGCTCTGTATCCTGTGGATTTCAATAACAATCTATGAATGAAAAGCACACAATTCTATTCTTAACCAATGCAAACTATTAAGAGAAGGAAATATGTTGAACCTCCTGATAACTCGTAAAAGTTGGCTCCACTCCATTAAATTCCTCATCAACAATGCTTGGCTGGTCATCATGATCAAAACCATCAGTTTCAAAACTCTCAAATGCAACACCACTAAACTCATTTTCATTATTTGTAGTATCAGCTTGGTCTTCTGATCTTTGACTGCAGGAAAAGTTATCCAGTGGCCTTCTGTTATCTTCATCAAATTGATTGACTATGTTCTTGAGAGTCGGTGAAATCTCATCTTTTGCTTGCATGTTCGATATCATACGCTCAATGTATTCTGTAAATAGATCAAAGAATGACGGTAATAACAAACCCACTTTTCTCAAATAAAGATGTCAAAACACACCAAGGAAAACCAAGAGCATACCTTCAGCAAAAGATAGATCAATTGTTTCAGATACATCGTATTGATGCGAGCAAGGAATTTCCTTTCCTGGCACTTCAAATGAATCAAAGAGAACCCTACATCCAGCATAAACACCAAGATTGTTCAACAAAAGACCTTTGGCTCCACCTTCATCAAATTGTGCAGATGTTTGATGATATAGAGGATCCACTGCAAAGGCCACTGAAAACAAAAAAGATGGTGTTATAATCAAAGCTTGTGACTTATTCTGGAATCAACATTGTTGGTATATTTGATTACCATCAAATTTCTTTACATTAAGAGCCTCAAAAGAAGATTCCAAAGTTGATAAAGGTGACATCTGCATACATAGACAACCCTTAATGTATAGTTTGAGTTAATAACTTCTTTAAATTCCAAGACCACAAACCTTTTTCTCCGTCTCTTTCTTTGCATTGACTTTCTGTGCGGTTTCAGCATTGTTATCCTCTCTCAGAGAATCTGGCATTGCAACATAACATCACATTTAGCTAAAATCTTGCAGGATAAAGCTAAGCACGTCAAAAGATGAGAAAATTCTGACCATAACCTATTCATACTTTCCATGAAAAAGCTTAATAATTAATCTGCATCAGTTGAGGTTGGTTCGAATCCAATCTTATGTAATCATTATATAACCTTTCATCATTATGTTAGACTTAAAGTAGATTTTCCTTTTCTGGTCAATCAGACCTGAACTAGATGAAACAGAGGGAATTAGAAACCTTGAAGTAAATGAATGTTTTAGATAGCATAGTTGGATTAACTGTGTCTATTTATTTGCTATCTGCTATCTGCTACATAGTTTATAACCATAGCATATAGAGTTTATCAACAACAATTCCAACAACACTAAAATCTTCAACAATAGCATGCCTTTGTACAGCCTCTTGCATGTCATGCTGTGCAATAGAGAACATTATGCCCTTAGCATGGGTTATTCCTTTATTTAATAGGTTTGGAAAACCGAGAAGCTAATCTGATGACAAGCAAATGCAATAAAGAGCTTACATTGATAAATATCATCAGACATACAAACAGTGACGGAGAGAAATAAGGTAGCTATCAGCTTAAAAGAAACCTAACCTTGCTCATTTTCATGACCTGCTCTGTTTATCCCACCCAGAACCTTGTATGCCTCTGAATGAACCGAATCCACCCTCAATGAGTAAATCTTAACACCAGCTTCCAGAGTACAACTGGCCTGTACAAAATTAAAATGTAACTCAATCATTAAACATGGAGAAACGATGACAACATTATCAAACATTATCAATCAGTCAATCCATGATTTGTTTGACAGTTTTTGTCCAAACATTTCTAACAATTTTGGCTTTCTCAGTTATGAGCTGACTCGTCAATATTAGGCAGGACATGAATACAGAAATATCTCTAAATCTATACAAATTATTAATGTATCGAAATTCATAAAAATATAAAATAGCGTAAATACAATTATGAAACGACAAAATACAATGTTAATATGATACAGGTGTTGCCAAGTCTAGTATAACCAACGGCTTCAGCTCAACATTTGCATTGGAAATGGATAAAAAAACAACATATCTCAAAAAACTTATTGTTTCAGACTTTCAGTATTAGCATCAATTTAATTTGTTAGGATTGCTATAACATTATCCGTAACTAAAAGAAAGTGCCTTCTCCAATAAATAAGCAACAACGATGCAACATTCTTTACTCTAGTCTAAACCACCTAATATAGTTATTCTATAAACAAACCTTTTGAAAGTTCGTCTCCACATCATTTTCTCCTTCAACCTTGATAATATCGCGAAGATGATCTATTAAATTCAGCTCCCAAGTATTCTTTTGATTAATTTTCTGCACCCAAAAAAGAAAAAGAGAAAATAAATTAAATACAAATACAACGACATCGGAACAATTCAACCGCCATCACTTACAATTTTCTTGATTTCAAAAAAAAAAAAAAAGAAAAGAAAGCACAGATTTAAAATGTATTTACTTAAATCTCAAAAAAAAAAGAACCCTCATCTTCCTATAAAAAATTTTGTGGGAGAGAGAGAGAACGGAAATTAGATACATTTTCACTGGCCAATTTGATGCAATTTTGGAACAACTCGAGAATCTGGTCTTTAGCGAGGCAAGGGTCGGGATCAGTAGGCGGCTGAGCAAGGGGAGTTACGGGCTTACGGCGGATGGCTGCGGCTCGTGCGGCTCGAGCCTGCGCACGCTCGAGTTTGTCGTCATTAGAGCCTAAGAAGAAGGGACTTGTGGGGGATTGGATGCGAACAGCCATAGGGATCCTTGGCCTAGGGTTAGGGCTTAGTGCTTCGGCCATTGGCTTTTCTTCTTCAACGGTTCACCGGAGCCTGGTTTAGAGATTCTGTATTTGAAATTAGGCGAAAAAAGAAAAACAATAAAGAAAGAGTTTTTTCTTCTCTCTTTCTTTATCGATAAAATAATTTATTTTATATCTTCTTTTCTTTTTCCCTCCAATTTATGGTTTGAATCTGAAAGGGTGATGGACAATTTTACGGTGTGGTTCTACGTTGCGTGCGATGTCAGAATCAATGAATCAAGACCGTTATTTACATTACATTAAGCTCTCTACTAAGGTAGTACCGCACGATATGGTTTGATTTAAAAGTAGCATTTTAAATGTGTCGATATTTTTAGAAAATATTGAAAGTCAAAATTTACTCATCCTTAAAGTTCATTTATTAAATGGATTTTAAATAAAACAACAAATTTGACCCTTTATTAGTTATTTTTATATCTTTTAACTTTTATATCCAATAAATTTTAATTAAAAATAATAAAATTTTTAATTAAAAATAATAAAATTTTATTTAAAGCACATGAAGTAGAAAAACGAGCTAGAACACGAAACTTTCTGCAAACTCTACATGAATAAGTAACTACAGAAGATAAACAAAAAGGCATGGAAGTTTGAATAAAAAATTTGAACTTGGGAGATACAGGAGATACCTTTATTTGAAGGTACACTTTCGCAGCGGAAACAAAGAAGAAAGAAGAAAGGGGAATAGAAGAGAAGAGAAGAAATGGTCATTTTTAATGGTGGAATTGAAATAGAAGAAAATCTGTGTTCTTCTAATTTTCCTGAAAATGTCTTACTGAATTAGAAACGGTAAGACATTTTCCAAAATTAAGGGTTCTTTTTCTCGTGTTTTGTAATTGATTTTCCCTTGGGAAAATATTTTCAACCAAACAAACAACGGAAAAGCTTGAAAACCTTTTCCGGAAAATATTTTCCTTCCAAACAAACAAACCCTTAATGATTATAAATTGTAATATATTTTATTACAATACTTAGAACTACCTATAATCCTCCCTAACCTTTAAATAGGAGAATGATGCGCTTCAACGCACTCGAATCCACAACCCCTTGCACTGGCAACAATGCTGATGTCAATTGAGCTAAGACTTCGTTTGTTTCATTAAAAATTGCTTCTGAAAAATGATTTCTAAAAAATGACTTACTTTTCAGGAAAACTAATATTTTTGGTGTTTGGATGAACCTGTGTAAAATATTTTATGTTGTTTGGCATATTTTCATAAAAGCTATTTCCAATTAAATAAACATACATTTGAGATTTTATTATCTTTTCATTATTTAATTAAGTTTATTTTATATATATAAACTTATATTTTACATTGTTTTTGCATATATTAAAATTATTTTGTTAAATTCATGTTCATTACAATGTCATTTTTTAGTTATATGACTACTAAGTGAGTATTTTTATTTAAAAATGTGTCATCAACAAAATTGACTTAACATTTGGACTTGATTCTCAAATTTGAAAAGTAGAGGGATTAATTCTTGAAAATAAAAGTATAGGGACTAACTAAATTCTTAAAAATAAAAGTATAAGGACTAAATTCCAAATTTGTAAAGAGTATGTGGACTTATGACATATTTTAACCTTTATACTACAAAACATTTATTATTATTATTTTGAAAATACAAAACATTTATTATTAATATATCTATAATTGTAATAAATATTTATTATTAAAATATTAATATTGAATATTTTCAATAATATGTGAAGATTATTATTTAAGATTATTATTTTTTAAAATTTATTATTAAAATAATAAATTATATTAATAATTTATTAAATGATTAAATATAAATAATTAAATATGTATGTTTAATAATATTTTAAATTATAATAATTTATAATAATGTATTAATAAATTTAGATATTTTAAAAATAAAAATAAATTTTATTATCAATATAATAATATTAAGCTTTATTTAACATAAATTTTATATAAAAATAAAATTACCCATAAAAGAGTTCTTTTTCAAAAAATAACTTATGCTTTTCAAAAGGACAAGTCATTTTACAAAAAAAGGGCTTATTTTTCATTGACCTGTAAATCATTTTTTGTTGACCAAGTTGTTTTCTATGAAACAAACACGGGAAAATGTATAAAACATTTTCCATAAATCATTTTATAGTGCAACAAACGGAGCTTAAGACTCTATCAGCAACTGTAATAAGAATTAAACACTACAAAGCATAATAAGATTGATGATTATAATTGTTATACATCAATAACCTAAGACCCGAACCCTAGAAAAGATTCGAGTCTCCGACCCATGACCCAACCACGAAAGGACAACAATGCGAACCAGATCACAAAGTAAGGCAATAGACCCAACTTGCAGGAACCTTGTGCAAGCTCATATGGCAAGATCGCAGGTACAACTCACAGAACCAGCTTGCAAGATAACGTTACAGACCTAGCTCGCGGGGACCTAGGAAAGGTCATAGTCTTACCTCGTATGCACCTAAGGAACTTGCAGGAAATTCCACGTGTTCCATAGGCCACTCGGGTACACGTCCTGTAACAACCTATTTTCAGTGAAATCGGAACAGTGGTTTGGGGACCACAAATCCGAGGTCGGAAGAAAAATTTATTTTAATATTATTTTATGGTCTATAGCATAATAGGAATATCGTATAAAAAAATTTTTAAGAAAATTTTACCGATTACATGTTTAATTTGATGAAAAGGACCAAATTGCATAAAGTGAAAAAATTGAATTCCAGTAGCTAAAGGTACCAAATAGCTATAGAATTCAAAATTGGAGGTCCTTATATGGCAAATAGACTATTTAGAGGAGTTAGTAGATAATGATGATTATTCATCATTGGAAAATCTAATTAAGTAAATAGTTAAATTGGAAAAATGATAAAATAATAATGATAAAAGAAATAAATAACAAAATATCATCATTTTTCATCATCTTTCCTAAAATAAAACATAGAAACCTTAGCCGTAGAAACTTAAGTTCAAGCAAGCTTATTTTGCTTAATTAGGTATGTATTTTTGTCCCGTTTTTAATGATTTTTATGTTTCCGAAATTGTAATAGCTTAATCTAGCTATCTCAGGGATTAATTTGTAAAACTATTAAAGTATTAGGGTTTTTCCATGGATGAGTATAGTTTAATTATGAATTTTTATGGTAAAAAATGAAAGGTTGTTGATACATAAACAACTTCTGTAAAGAGAATTTTGATGAAATCATGATTTAGGGGCTAAATTGAAAAGATGGAAAATTCATGGAAAAATTCTAAATTTTATGAAAAACATGGGCTGCTATTGTGACATATGAAAACCGGCTAGGCTTGGAATAAGATTAAATTGTATGAATTTCATTTTCCAAGCCCAGGGATGAAATCATAATTAATCGAAAGTATAGGGGCAAAATAGTAATTTTTCTAAATATGTGTATTGGATTGAATTGAATATGAATTGTATTAAATTGATTTAAATTCATTCGTATAGATTCGGATAGACACAATATGGAGTTAGATCGAGGAAAAGAGAAAGTATCGGATTAGTAAGTTTTGTGTATACGAACACTTGTCGAGGTAAGTTCGTGTAACTAAATTATATGTTTACATGTTAAATTGAATGGTATGTTTATGAAATGTATAAATATTGATCACATATCCAAAGATATCTGACATGTATCAAATCCAGTTTGAATCTAAGAAATTCGATGGATACAAATGACATTGTCATTAAGGGTTCTCGATTGGTTGTGGTCCTACATGTGTTACAGACACACCATAGCTCACAAGAGAATCTTGTTATTTAGCTCTTATAAGCATCCTGTTACATGGCTCTCATGAGCTTCTTGATATTGACTCGCATGAGCTTCCCGATTGATGGCTCTTCAGAGCTTCCGTTATATGGCTCACATGAGCTTCCCGTTATATGGCTCAAAAGAGCTTCCCGATTACATGCTTGTATGGGCATACCTGTATATGAATTGACGGATTATAGATTTGTACAATTCATGTGTACTACTTGTGTATCCATCGATATTTTGAATGATTCAATGGGCAAAGTTCTGACATGAGGTAATATGAATTCGAGACGAATTATTATAGGTATATACTTGAAATACATGGATATGATTTGTACATGTTATATAAACACATGATGGGGAAAGTATATGTATATGAAAATTTGATTATTGATGAGCTCATACATGTTTCTTGATATTCATATGAAATACATGACTAACATGGTTGATAAGGATATGTGTTAGGGCTTTTAGCCAATTTGGTTTGATTATGCCTTAAATGCTTACCTTAATTGTGATTAAGTGGTAAGTTAAATTTCATGTTATACGAACTTACTAAGCTTAAATGCTTACATTGTTATATTTCCCCTGTTTTATAGTAACTTGGAAGCTCGTTAAGGTTGGAAGCTGGTCGGAGCTGCATCACACTATCCATCAGCCCATTTCGGTATATATAGTAAATCAATTTCGGTTATATTGGCATGTATAGGCAAAATTTGGTCAATGAATGCATGTAAATGTTTCGTTGAAACTAGCCATTGGTATGACTTGTTATTGGTATATTTTGATATGTATATATATGGCCTTAACATATTTGATGTGTGTTTGAAATGATTGATAGATGGAAAACATATAGGCATATTGATGATTGATTTGAGATAGTATATTTGATAAAATATGCATATATGTGTATTAAGTTAATTTGGTAAGATTAGATACCTGGATATATGTGGTACTATGTCATGTTTAGGACATGATTTTGGCTTGTTTTCGTTGCTTTGTTATGGCTTGTGAATGTGCAAATTAATGTGTTTAGGTTGAGGCCAAAATGGGTTAGAAATGTGGCTTGGAAATGGCCTATTTTCATCCACATAGGTAGAGACACGGGCGTGTGTCTCAACCGTTTGTGACACACGGCCATGAGACATAGCCGTGTTCCCCCTATATTTTAAAAAAAATTGCATAAGTCAGTATACTCAAAATTGTTCATATGGCCTAGCACACGGGCGTACGATTTTGCTGTGTGTCCCCTGCATCTTATAAATTACAAAACAGAATGCTCAAATTATTCAAACGGCCTGGCACATGAGCGTGTGGTTTGACCGTGTGATCCCTGCACCTTATTAATACAAGTCAGTGTGGCTTGGCTGTGTGACCCAATTCAGAGAACTCATAAGTTTGGATACAGGCTGGTACACGGCCGTGTGTCCCTATTTCGAAGGGCGTGTCTCTTGACCGTGTGAGACACACAGCCTGGCTGCACGGGCATGTGTCCCCTGCACCTTAAGATAATTTTGATATTTTCTAAAAAATTCTTTGAGTACCCGGTTTAGTCCCGACTTATTTCTAACATGTATTCTGGGCCTCGAGGGCTCACATAAGGGACAATATGATGGATTTGGATTTGTTTCTGATACGAGTGTTAGATGATATGAAATTTCTGTTATTTGATTTGTAAATTTTGGTAATGCTCCGTAACCCTATTTCTGCGACAAATTCGAGTTAGGGGTGTTATACGTCCAGTAACTATGGAGCTTGCCCTGGATGCTAGTCAGAGGAGCAGGAAGGACGGCGTGCTCCGTAGACACGTGCCCAACAAACTTGGAGCTTGCAGAGAATATCAGTATTAGGGACAGAGAATGTCAGTACTAGAGGCAACAAAATCAAGACAAAATAGTGGGGGTCCTATTATGAGCTGTAATCGTATCAGTAACAACATGTATAAATACCTAGATACTCATATTAATAAGACACAGGCAAAATATTACTCAACAATTGGTGCGGTGAGCATGAACTTAATTTCGATCATCAGATTTATTCTAGGTTGATTAAGTTTTCCTCGACACTCGAAGGAAATGGCTCACCCAAGCGAGAATTCCTCTTTCAACCCTTCGTTAGGACAGGCTGGAGCTTCAACTTCCGATGCCCAACATGATGAGATAGACTTGTTTAGCTGATAGGCCAGAAAATCGCGACAACGCGGATTGTCGAGGATCTTCCCCTTCGTTGGACCTGAACCTCTCCACAGGTCAAGGACTGTCACTCCCTCTCAACTAAGAGGCACCCCAGTAGCAGTTTTTGGCCCTCCAAGAGCAGATGAAGTTCATGAGAGAGTAAATGGCCGTTCATGAGAGACAGAATGAGAAGCTTTAAAGAAAGATGCACGTGGACAACTCTGGTTCCCAGGATAACTTGAATACACAAGATAAAACCCCGAGCACACAAGTGAAAGAATGGAAAAATGAAATGGATGAGCTGTGCTGAGATGTACGGGTGTTACTGTTGGGAAATATGCCCATATTGTAGTAAACATGTAACTGTTTTTTATTTATTTGAACGATGAATAAATAAATAAATAAAGTTAATTTCACATTTCACTATTATGTCTTTTGTATTTTTTGTCTTTCATATTTTACATGCATAGCGAAATTGTGATAAGCAAATATTAACTCATTGATTGTCTAAGTTCAAATTGAAGATAAGTGGCATTGTAAAGAACGTTTACATTGCAAGAAAGACAACTTACTTCAATAAATAATCTAAATGAGTCCGCAATCCTATAAAAGAATCAAAGTGAGCATTTGGTTCAAATACTGAGAAGGATTATTATATCGTCTACAATTCCAATTGAGGAGATTGCTAGTCTTGGCTATTGGAGCAGTTGACACCACGAGTAGAGACATATATGTATTCATTGGTAGAATGATACATGGACAAGACCCAACATGAATTAATTCTGAATCTATTAGTGATTTAATTCACTTGTGACTTTCATGGTATTAGTTACCTAAATCCCGAGTTAGTCACTGACCATGCGTATGCAACTCATGTACTTTGATATAAGTGGAGGCTTATGCTCTAAAGATGATCGAGCCAATATCCGATATGTTAGGTACATGACTTGTGGCATGAATTTACTAGCAACAGTGGAATTCATAGCTCAATTAAAGAGTTAATGATATCCTCTCATTGGCATTGTGTGGATTGATAAATATGGAACGTTGCCACATGTTGCTTATTCTCGAAGGAGCAATTTATCACAATCATTTATTGACAATGATCATATTAATCATTAAGAAGACACAATGCTGACAATGAGATAAAATAAGGTTGTATTGAGTGAACGGATTTAACTCAAAGGAATCAAAGATATCATATGAGGGTAACACATACATGACGAGGTCATTGGCAAAGCAGTTGGATGAATTGCTTTCGTAAAGAGTATACAATAAGGACTTTCAATCATGGTACTTCTTGTGGACTGACTTTATGATTAAGTAATTACGAATTACCGGGATGATGCTTCTAGACATAATTGCAATTACTATAGCCTAATTGTATATGTCCGATTGATCCCTCTGCTAGCTCAACAAAAGGTCGATGGACTGCATTTGAATCAGAAAAATTCTACGACTTTGAGAATGATTTAATTGAGTCTATTTATTCGATGTTGAATTAAATTAGGTGGTCGTCAGAATTGTTCAATTAGAAATTTTGATTAAATAATTTTCTTGAAAAATTAATTTGAAAAATATAAGTGATTTTTAGAAAAATTAATTTTGATCAAGTAAAATTAAATTAATCTAATCAATTAAAATTAATATAATATAATATTTTTGGAAGTTAACTTTCAAGTCAGACAATTGGCCCGATGGGTAATTGAACTTGAAAATTGGATCTGAGATCGTAAATTGGGCCGGGGAGCCCAAAACCAATACTAAGACCCAAAAACTGGTCGAATCGGGCTCGATATGTGAAAGTGAGCCGACGGTCCAATCAGTGGCTAGACCGGACCGGTTGGGTCATCATTGACCCAGATCGAGCTGACAACAACTGAACCGGCTCGGGGTGCTGTAAGAGTGTCGCACCTACATCACCGGACACAACGGTGCCTGTGGCCGGTGACAGTTGGTCATCGGTGGTTGAGCAGTGGAAGTGTTACGCTGCTACTGGGGCTCTACCAGAGAATTTAATTTTAGATTAACTATTCCAAAAATAATATTATTTTAATAGTTTAATATTAAATTAAATTAAATATTTATTTTAATAGTATTTTATTAATTTAATATTGAAGTGATTATCTTAATATTAAATTAAATTTAATGTTTATCTTGTAGACAAAATATTCTATTATTGAATAAGATTTAATATTAAAGTGATTAAGTTTAACCATAGTTGAACTCTCTAAACTCTCCCTATATAAAGAGAGCCTTGGGTCGTTATTTACACACACTTGAATTCAAGAGAAAGTTATAAAGAGAAAATTTTCTGAAGAGATTATTCTAGAAAATTTCTTAAGATATTTTTTTGATTTACAACTTGACCCAAAAGTTTAGAGAAATTGCAAAATTACCCCACTGATAATTTTTGTAAAAAATTTTCTGATTTAAAGCGAGCCTACACTCGGCATACGTGAGCTTGAGGATAACGAAGAAGACTACTCGGTTGAAGCACTCATCTTAGATGAATCGAAAAGGTACAATTTTGATTAAGTTTTTATTACTTTAGATATCGCAACCAATATCTTGTTTTGGAAAATTTTTTAAAACTTTAGTTTTTCCCTAAATTTATTTCCACTGCATTTTCCAAACCCGTTTTTCCAACAGTTACATCCTAAGTCACACCCTAAACCTTAAACCCTAGATTGTTATACGTTAATAACTTGAGACCCAAGCCCTAGAAAAGATCCGAGCCTCTGACCCATGACCCGACCACGAAAGGACAATAGGATGAATCAGATCGCAAAACAACGTAATAGACCTGGCTTGCAAGAACCTTACACGAGCTCATATGGCAAGATCGCAGGTACAACTCACAGAACCAGCTCACAAGATAAAGTTACAGACCCAGTTTGCGGGGACCTAAGAAAGGTCACAGTCTTACCTCATATGTACCTAAAGAACTCGTAGAAAATGATATATGTTCCACTGGCCACCTAGGCAAGCGTCTAGCAGGTACGGAGCTTGCCTGAATGCTAGTCCTAAAAGCAGAAAGGACCACGTGCTGAACAAACCTGGAGCTCGCAAAGAATGTTAGTACTGGAGATGACCGTTCTCGTGACGAATAGGGATAAAGTATTGAATTGTCGATGCCCCTCATCTTCACCATAACTTGAATAAATGAAGAAAACATATTTTTTAAAAGAAAAAGCAAGGTTTCTAAAAAAATCACCTTTTTCTTGATTTTAGAAAATGCTAAAGATGAAGGATTTAGGGTTCAGAAAGATCCTTTTAAAGAAGAAGTTCCCTTCCCACCTCTTAGATGATTCATGTGACCAAAGAAAATCAGCAGCCCAAACGCGAACGGACAAAAATGGTTCAATTTTCAACGACCAGATACGCATACACGAGAACTTCACAAATGTACCCAGTAAGCTACATTGAATGTTGATATGATGAACCTAAGGAGCGCCACTTTATGACACCTCTTAGGCCAATTTTAGGAGGGAGTAAATTGTTATACGTCAATAATCTAATACCTAAACCCTAGGAAAAGATCTGAGCCTCTGACCCATTACTCGACCATGAAAGGATGACAAGGTGAACCAGATCACAAAGCCAAGAAACAAACCCAGCTTGCAGGAACCTTGCACGAGCTCATATGGCAAGATCGCAGGTACAACTTGCAGAACCAGCTTACAAGATAAGGTTACAGACCCAGCTCGCGAAAACCTAGGGAAGGTCGCTGTCTTACCTCGTATGTACCCAAGGAATTCGTAGGAAATGTCATGTGTTCCACAGGCCACCCGGCACGTGTTCAGCAAGTATGGAGATCGCCCTGAATGCTAGTCCTAGGAGCAGAAAGGACCACGTGCTCCATAGACATGCCTAGCAAAGCTAGAGCTCACAGAGGATGTCAGTACTTGGGACTGAGAATGTCAGTACTTGGGACTGAGAATGTCAGTACTGGAGGTAGCAGAATCAAGACAAAATAGTGGGGTCCTATCATAAGTTGTAATAGTATCAGTAATAACATGTATAAATACCCGAATAATCATATAAAAAAGACACAGGCAAAATATCACTCAACAAAAATATATCCAAACCTATATGAGAATAAATTTATATAGAGTTCACGTACAGTAGGGCATAAATCATAAGTGTTGTCCACTGAAAAATGACAAATTCCTAAATGGGTTTTATCTCTTAACTCTAATGAGAGTTTAAGTGCATAAAGACATAGTGAATTCAAAGAGTGGAAGTGCCTAACCCACTTAAAAAATTAACATAAAATAATTTAATAAATTTATCTTAAGGTTAATATATAATTGAATTAAATATAAAATAATTTATTTAAATTTATTTGAAATCAATTAAATTTTGCTAAATATATCTAATTTCACTTCAATAAATAAATAATTTTTTATTATTTTGTAATTAAAAATAGAAAAAATGAAAAAAAAAACTAAACAGAAAACATATAGATAATGAGGGTATAATTGACTTTTAATTTAAAATTTGCTTCCTAAACACATCTCAAGAATTTATTGAAACTTTCTTCAAACCTAATTGAGTAGGTTTTCTTGAAACCATATGCGTAAATGTATATAATAAATTTTTACACTCATCGCTATATATTTGATGCATTGGATGATTTCAAAAAATGAAAATTTTGAAATATAAATTATATTGTTTTTAATAGGGTAAATAACATTTAAGGCCACTAAATTACTAGTAAATTTATGTTTTGATTTAATTTGAAAAAGATACAAAATGTCACTAAGCTATTCAAAAGTTTTCATTTAAGATATTGGATTATTAAAGTCACCGTTGTATGGCTTTTTTTGTTTGTACTGTTGACACCAATCAAAAGATCCCTTTCCCATCTTCTTATATAGTTTAGTTTTGTTTTTCATAAAACAACTTTAAACTTTAAGAATTTGCGAACTAAAATCTGAACAACTTTCTTCTCCGATCTCTGACATTGGTTGTTAGATCGACTTGGTTTAAAGTATGTTCTTGTACTCATCGATGGGTATTATTCCATCATACTGATTGTTGAATCGTCGCTTATTGCTCATTAGATGGACTTTTAAAAAAAAATGACTTGGCAACATCTTGACTTAAATGAAAACTTTGAATAACTTAATAATTCTTTTGTAACCTTTTGAAATTAAGTGACTAGATTACAAACTTATTAATTATTTAGTGCTCTTGTATGTGTTTTACCTTTTTTTAGTTATATTAAAATATGAATTTACTAATTATTATGCTTCGGAAAATAGGATTTAAATATTAAAAATGATATTGATTTAATAAATATTAGATTTTATAATTTAGTTTTTAAGCAATTGAATTTAAATTTAAAATTGAACTATTATCATTTTTTATACCAAACTATAATATTAATCAAGAATAAACACAAACACATTTGGAGACCATCAAAACCCAACGATAAAATCAAAGGTGTTTATGGGTTGGGTCGGCTCCAAATATGATATTAAAATATTTTACGTGTGTCCAAGCCCGACCCGAATTATGGACCTAAACTTTTGCTTAAGCCTACCCATATTTGTAAATGGCTAACCCAAACTCATTATAGGTTCTCCCATATTATATAAAAAAATATTATATTATTTTTAATCAAATATTTAATAATTTATATATATATTTATTTAAAATTTATATATAGTCATATTTGTTATGAATATCTTATTAAGTGGATGTCCATCAAGATCAATACATGTGTACTCTTTTTCCTTCACTAGGAAATTTTTTTCCCACAGGGTTTTTATCTTAGTAAGATTTTAACGAAGCACATTATCTATCAATGGACATCCAAGGGGGAGTGTTATGAATATCTTATTAAGTGGATGTCCATCAAGATTAATATAAGTTTCGATATACTTTAAATTCTAATATAAGTAGATCTCTACTTCATTTATACTTTTTATGTCTATAAATATCCCTATTGATCAATAAAATATATTCTTTATTGCTTCCTATATTTTATTTGACTCTTTGTCTATTTATTTTATAACATGTTATCAGTACGATTCTTTTTTAATTGTTTTTCTCCATAAGTCACAATTTTTTTTCCCTTTCACCAAGCCTTACTCCTTTCAAGCATCAACCAATATAATAGCCGACCACTCAAATTTGATACTCAAGCTGTTGTTGATTGCCTTCTAGAGCTACTGTTGTTTCATTCTTTAATTGAGGCCTGCATATTATGGGTAATCATTACGCAAAGAAATTTATATAATCCTTATGTGATATGTTTTTCTCCTTTAATTGATTTTTGGTAAAATTGTTTTATGAAAAATATTATTACTTTAAGGTTTCTTTTAAACTAAGATTCTTTTATTAAAATATAGTATGTATGATATTTGGATGATTAAAATTTTGGATGATTAAATTATTGTTATTAAATATCCTTGAAATTATTGAATTATATCTTTTAAATTGAATTTATAAATATTTGATTAGAGCATCATAAGATTTTATAGCATATATGTTGTATTGAAATTTGGTATAATGTGTATAAGATAACTTTGAAGCACCATTCACGAAAATTTTGATTTTGTTTATTAAATGATTTTTTTTACTATTAGATTATAAATGTTATTACTAAAACAAAGTTGTTTTACTACTTGTAATAGTGCTCGTGATAATAGCCAAAGTGATAACAATGATGTTAAAGAATCTCATGTATATTTTACTATGATTTATTTATTATATAATGTTTAATTGATAAGCTGTAAAAGTAACATATTTTAATCTCATTATTAATGCATTTTTGGATGATTAATGATGTAAATTAGTGAATTTGATCTCCTAATCCTTTAAATTCACGTTTCTATGCTTAAGAGAGCATAAGGGAGTGAAAAGAGCGAAAAACAAGCCAAAATTGGACAAAAAGAGCTATTTTCAGTATCCACACGGGCTGGCCACACGCCCATGTGCCGACCCATGTTGATATCGTACGCTGTTTTCCAAATACGTGGGAAAACCCAATTTTTAGGCTTTCTGAGCATTCTAAAGTTTATAAATACCAATTAGAAGAAGATTTAAGAAGGCATGCAGAGAAGATTGAAGAAATCACAAGAAAACGCCATTGGAATCAACTCAAAAGCGGATTTCCTTCAAGATTGAAGATCTCCATTTAATTTCCTTTGAAGTTTTATTGAGTTTCTTTATGTCTTGTTGTTATCCCAATTTTGAGATGTTTTTATTCTAGATTAAGAACTAAATTCCCTAGATACCCAGGGAAGATGAAACTTATGATGAATCTTATTATTTGATTTCTGATTTACATGATAAATACTTAATTCTTGTTCTCAGTTATGTATGCTTATTTCGTGTTTTAATATTTTTGGGATATTAATTCATGTTTAATGTGCTTATTTCAGTGGAGTAAAAATCCCTGTTTAATAGTAGATCTAGAATAATTGAGTGGAGTTATATGCAATCTTAGAAATAGGACGACATAAATCTATCGGATTAGAGTCAAATCTAATAAGGGAATCCATAAATCGAGTTAATGCGACGATAGGGGTTTAATTAGAAAGAGATTTCAATTAATCAACCTAGAGTTAGTTGTTCTTACTCTCGAAAGAGATATTAACATAATTTAGGGATTTCTACGGATCAAGACACAAGTGAATAAATTGTTTAATTCAGATTCAAAATAATAGGTGAAGTCTAGGTGGATTCTTTCCTAGGTATTGTCTTTCTCTTTGGTTATCTTTGATTATTTTCTATTTCATTCTCTGTTGCATTCGTAGTTAAATTAGATTAGTAAATTTAGATTAAAAACAATCACTTCAATTTATTGGCTAAATGATAGAAAAATTGTAATTACTAGTACTTTTAGTCCTCGTGGATACGATATTCCCTACTCACCATAGCTATACTATTGTTCGATAGGTGTGCTTGCCTTTGTCGTAATTATAGTTAGTTTAGTGATTATCAAGTTTTTGGTGCCGTTGCCGGGGATTAAAATATCAGGAATACTTTATTTTTATTAATTTAGCTATTTTTATTTTTAGTTTAATTTTTGTTTTCTTTTATTTGCTTCTGGCAGGTTCCTTTAATTTATGACTAGAAGAAATTCGTCGAGACCATTATTGTTTGACAGCGAAATTGAAAGTACAGCTCGCAGAAATTGTAGAGAAGCAAGGCAGAGTCAACAGAGTGTAGTAGACGAGCAAGAGGACATTATTATTATTACTGAGGAAATGAGTGATAATCACAATAATCAACTACCTCCTGCAGTTGCTGCAAATCCAGATCCTGTTCCTCATACTATGTAAGATTATGCTAAACCTACTCTAACTAAGGCTGAGTCGAGTATTGTGAGACCCACTATTGCTGCAAATAATTTTGAACTAAAGCCGAACACTATTCAGATGGTACAACAATTTGTTCAGTTCGATGGTTTGCAAGACAAATATCCAAATACTCATTTGGCTAATTTTCTGGAAGTCTGTGACACTTTCAAGATTAATGGCATTTCTGACAACGCCATTCGCCTACAGTTGTTCCTTTTCTCGTTGAGGAATTCCTGCTGAAGTATTTCCCATTAGCTAAGACAACCAAGTTAAGGAATGATATATCTTCATTCGTTCAAACCGACTTAGAGACCCTATATGATGCATGAGAAAGGCATAAGGACTTATTGAGATGATGCCCTCACCATGGGTTACCTCTCTGGCTACAGGTTCAAACCTTCTACAACGATTTGAATCCCTCAACTAGGCAGTTAATCAATGCAGCAGTCGGTGGTACTCCAAACAATAAAACACCTAAAATAGCTTATGAATTTATAGAAGAGATGACACTGAATAATTATCAGTGGCAAGTTATGAGAACAAAGCTGATGAAAGCAGTCGATGTTTTTAACATAGATACGGTCACCATGTTATCGAATTAAGTAGAACTTTTAAATAAGAAAATTGACGGTTTATATAATTTTATGCAGGTACATCTGGTGATGCAGTGCGATACAAATAGAGGAGGAATGGACCATCCAGAATGTTTACCCTACGGTCCTAGCATAGAAAGCGAACAAATCAACTATATGAGTAATAATACTAGACCTCAAAATAATCCTTATAGTAATACCTATAATGCAGGTTGGAGGAACCATCCCAATCTTTCTTGGGGTGGTCAAGGAAACCAAAAACCACAACCCCCTCTAGGCTTTCAACAACCTTACCAACAAGAGAAAAAGCCAAACCTTAAAGAGATGTTGACGAAGTTTATTTTGATTCAAGGGCTCTAAAACCAAATCGGTTAACTTGCAAAGTTGATTTCAGAATGACCATAAGGTAGCTTGCCTAGCAACACTAAAACTAACCCAGGAGAGCAACTTCATGCAATTAATGTTCGTGAAGAAGAAGCGTTAGTTGAATTTGAATTAGAACCAATGCAAGAAATTATAGTAAGTAACGGTAAGGATAAAGTAATCCAGAATGAACAAAAACCAGTTAATAAAGATTATAAACCTCGAGTGCCATATCTTAACGTGATGAAAAAAGACTACACGAACGATCAATTTGGTAAATTTCTTAAACTTCTAAAATATATTACATATTAACTAACCGTTTATTGAAGCTCTTTTGCAGATTCCCAATTTCGTTAAATTTTTAAATGAGCTTTTGGTAAACAAACAGAAGTTAGATGATTTGTCGCATGTGGGGCTAAATGCAGTATGCTCAACCATTTTGCAAAATAAACTACCTAACAAATTGAAAGATCCAAGGAGTTTTACTATTCCTTATTTAATTGGTAGTTTGAATGTTAATAATGTTTTGGCTAATTTAGGGGCTAGTATTAATGTCATACCCTATAAAATATTTAAATAATTAGGTCTTGGGAAACCCAAACAAACTAGGATGAGTATTTAATTAATAGATAGAACCATTAGATATCCTAGGGATATTATTGAAGACGTATTTGTAAAAAATTAATAAATTCATATTCCCAGTTGATTTCGTTGTTTTAGACATGGATGAGGTTAGTGACGTGCCTTTGATTCTAGGTCAGCCCTTTTTAGCAACTGCCTGAACTATTATTGATGTTGGTACAGGTGAATTAATACTTCGTGTAGGTGATGACATGATTACACTCCAAGCTCGTGATTTTGTTAAGACATCTGGTAACCAAGATGATTATATGAGTTCTGTTAGTATGAATAACCTTGTGGCTCAAACTTCTTTGCAGGAAACCCCTTGGAAAAACGCGATGGAGCCACGTTCTAGTCCATGCGACAAAAATAGAACGACTTATGAAGAACAAATGCTACAGATTGATGAACTAGACGAATGGCAGACACATGTCAAGGAGAAACTAAGAATACACGATGCAGAACCAAAACGACCCCATGATGAGCATGTGAATAGAACAAACCAAATTAAGGTTGGGGACAATATACTATTAGATAAAAAGAATCCAGGTATTGCCACTTCAGAGCTTAATGCAAACGGAGCATCTCCTTTTACGATACTGAATGTCCTCCCATATGGTACAGTCAAGGTAACTTATTCTAAATTCGACACTTTTAAGGTAAGTCGTACTCGACTCAAACCTTATTTTGATAATAGAATTACTAGCGAGAAAGAGAAGTTTCAATTTCGCGAACCACCGTGACCGTGAGAATTTGAGGTAAGTCGAGCTTAGAATTTAAATAAGCGTTTCTCGGGAGGCAACCCGTGTTAACATTGCTAATTATTTTAATTTTATTTCATGTTATTTTTAAAGCTAATTAATTTTCAAAATTTTAATTTTTTTTTAAAAAAAATGTGTTTTTGACCCACACGGCTAGACACATGGGCGTGCGGGAACTCATGGCTTGGACACATGGGCGTGTCACAGGCAGTGTGTAAAATGGGGTAATCGACAATGAGTTACACGGCCTAGCCACACGGGCGTGGGAGAAGCGAAGGAAAACACACACGGCCTGGCAACATGGCCATGTGACCTATAGGCTTGGACACATAGGCGTGTCCTAGGTCACCGTGTGAAACTTGGAGCTAATTTTTTCAAAGTCAGATAGTTACACGAGTAGGAGACACGACTATGTGAGAGACATGGCCAAGCCATAAGGGCATGTGGGATCTCACATGGGCGTGGGAGAAGCGAAGGAAAACACACATGACCTGGCACACGGTCGTATGTGCCACACGGCCTGGACACACGTGCGTGCTCCATGGCCGTGTGAAAATTGGATTAATTTTTAATTGCACACGGGCTGATAATACTCCACACAGCCGTGTCACACGGCCATGTGACCCAAATCTTAGAATTCCTTTCTCAATTTGTCTTATTCTTCTTCCTTAACCAAGCCACCCCATTTTATTTTATTTTATTTATTATTATTTTTATATTATTTATTTTTATTTTACTTATTATTCTTATACTTAGATTTTTAAATTTATTTTAATTTTTCTACTATTTCTATTTTATTTTTTAGTATTTATTATTATTATTATTACAATTACATTTAAATTTATTGGTACCATTGAGTTGATTATTATTATTATTATTTTCATTATTTTATTCTATTTATCTTTCTTTTTAATTTTGTTTTAGTTGCTTTATTTTTTTATTATTTTCTTCAACTTATATTCATTATTATCTTTTGAAATATATTTTTAAGGTTGTTTCTAATTGAGTTATAACCTCTTAATCTTCTCTATTATTTGTGTTTATTTTCTGATTAGTTTGCTCGGAATCACGCGTTACATTTAGATTCGACTATAATTTCGCTTTTCACTATTCTGGGGATTTCATCTAATATTCAAGGCAGTTTTAGTTTTCTCCCTCTTTTATGATATTCTGTTTATATTATGATTATATATGTTTATACATTGAGGGCAATGTACATGTTAAGTGTGGGGAGGTTTTTTATATAATTATTAGAAAATCCCTGAACTATGTCTTGTGTTTAAGTAATTTTCTCATACTTCTATTAGAATGAATTTTTATTGATTTGTGATTTTTATTGATGTGTTTTGGATTAAATTCATAGATATTTATGCATTGATTGTTTTAAATTTTAGGACATTAGATAATCAAGCATGATAAGTTTATTTTCAGAATAGATAAAAAATAGGTTGTTTCCCTGAATTGAGGTGTTACCTTGAAGTTTTAAATTTACAAGTTTGACATCAAAAACCATAATTTTTTGTGAGATTTTAAGCCTTCAGAGTATACATTTTTCTTGCTCATTTTATTATAGGTTATGAGTTGTCAATTTGATTTGTTATTCTAGAACTTGCGTCGATTATACATGTCGAGACCACATTTGATATGATATGCTGAGATGATAAAGACACTTAGGTTTTAACCAACTTATCCCATAAAAAGCCTACCTTTTTAATTAACCCTTAGCGAACCCCGTTGAGCCTAACACACTGTTTCTTAATTTACCCATTAATTTTAACCCATAACTCATTTTTTTTGTCCGTTGAGGATTTTTCTTGTTTTATTGATTCCCTTTTTGTTGAGATTTGATTTGGTTGGTTTCCTAACTGTGCTATTTTGTTTGATTTGCTGAATTATCTATTATTGTCAAAAAAATTGTTAAAAAGAAATCAAAAAAATTGTTAAAAAGAAAAAGAAAATCGAGAAAAAAATATATTGATTATTATTTAGTTCTATGTTGATTGAGCTTGAACAGATAAATTCATATTTTAAAAAGAAGCTCGTTTTAATCTTGAATAGTTTTTGATTGATGTAATTGTTTTTAATTCAGTATTTGTTTATTCTTCTAGTTTGGTAATTTATCAATTCGATCTTGATTTTAACCATTTTTTTTGGCCTTTCTCCACACCCTTAACCTAAGCCCCATTACAACCTCTTAAAGACCTTTCGATTTGTGTATTATATCATTTTATTGTGGTGAAGATTTGATTTTCATGCAAGTCTATGGTAATGACTTTTCTTGCTTGATTATTGAGTGCTTAATCTTGAACCTCAAACACTTCAAGTGAAGTGAGTGGACCTTTAGTGAGGATGCCGATTCTTGTCGATTTTGAATTAAAGGTAAGTACTTAGATAAGGGGAAATACATATGTTTTCATGCTTTAAAAACATTCAACTTTGATTGTTTGAATCTTTAATGCTCTTTTAGTTGAATTATCAATGTATGGTTATTTGTAAATTATGATAAAACATCATTGATGAGAATTATAAGCTGAGAAAAATTAATTTTAATTGTGAGTTGAGGATTTTGCTTGAGGACAAGCAAACGCTTAAGTGTGGGGATATTTGATAGGCTGTAAAAGTAACATATTTTAATCTCATTCTTAATGCATTTTTGGATGATTAATGATGTAAATTAGTGAATTTGATGCTCCTAATCCTTTAAATCCATGTTTCTATACTTAGGAGAGCATAAGGGAGTGAAAAGAGCGAAAAACAAGCCAAAATCAGACAAAAAGAACTATTTTCAGTATCCACACGGCCTGGGCATTTCTATATGGGATGGCCACACGCCCGTGTGAGCCACACGCCCATGTGCTAGCCCGTGTCGATATAGCACCCTATTTCCCAAATACGTGAAAAAATCCAATTTTTAGGCTTTCTGAGCATTCTAAAGTCTATAAATATCAATTAGAAGAAGATCTAAGAGGGCACATAGAGAACATTGAAGAAATCACTCAAAGAATGCCATTGGAATCAACTTAGAAGTAGATCTCCTTCAAGATTGAATATCTCCATTTAATTTCCTTCGAAGTTTTATTGAGTTTCTTTATGTCTTGTTGTTATCCTAACTTTGAGATGTTTTCATTCCAGATTATGAACTAAATTCCCTAGATACCTAGGGAAGATGAAACCTATGATGAATCTTATTATTTGATTTCTAATTTACATGATAAATACTTGATTCTTGTTCTCAATTATGTATGCTTATTTCGTATTTTAATATTTTTGGGATATTAATTCATGTTTAATGTGCTTATTTAGTGGAGCAAAGGTCCCTGTTTAAGATTAGATCTAGCATAATTGAGTGGAGTTGCACGTAATTCTAGAAATAGGATGACACCAATCAACTGGATTAGAGTCAAATCTAATAGGGGAATCCATAGATCGAGTTAATGCGACGACAGAGGTTTTAATTAGAAAGAGATTTCAATTAATCAACCGAGAGTCAGTTGTTCTTACTCTCGAAAGAGATATTAACATAATTTAGGGATTTCTACGGATCAAGACACAAGTGAATAAATCGTTAATAAATCGTTTAATTCAGATTCAAAATAATAGGTAAAGTCAAGGTGGATTCTTTCTTGGGTATTGTTTTTCTCTTTGGTGATCTTTGATTATTTTCCTATTTCATTCTCTGTTGCGTTCATAGTTAAATTAGATTAGTAAATTTAGATTAAAAACAATCACTTCAATTTATGGTTAAATAATAGAAAAATGATAATTACTAGTACTTTTAGTCCTCGTGGATACGATATTCCCTACTCACCATAGCTATACTATTGTTCGATAGGTGCGCTTGCTTTTGTTGTAATTATAGTTAGTTTAGTGATCATCATTACTATAATTGGAGACTAATCATGATAGGTGGATTTTGAATTGAAACCCACACATATTTTGTGATGGTGATTATAAAATAAAGAATCAATAAAGGCATTTAGAAATTTGTCCTACTAGATTTGTTGCATTCCCCAAAATGAATACAAACATAAAGAAAATAAAAGATATAATCATGGACCACTAAAAGTAGGAACATAGTAATAAATAAGAGAACAATGAGATTTCTCAAGATAACTTTTCAAAGGCTAAAGATAACCTATGTTATCAATATGATATGAAAGATTATTGGCCACATATATGGCATATGCCCAAATATTTTGTTTTTGTTAATATTCTTTGAGAAAGGGTATTAGAATGTAGCAATGAATTCTATCATTACAGATAGAAAATATTTATCTTATTCGGTACTAAAACAAACAATCATTATTCCAAAATTTGATAGTGTAAAATTAGTTGAAAGCTCCAGAAAAGCTAATATATCAATATCTAAAAAGCACAAAATTTGTGATGGTTAATGCATTAGTTTTAAAAGATATTCATTATAATGGATATCATATTGAGATTTTGAATGAAGAAAATTTTATATTTCATATGAATCAAAAGAGAATTGAGTTATTGATTTGTATTTATTACTCTTGTTATAAATTGAATTGATCATGACTATCTTTGTGATCTTCTTTTGTCATCATCCCCATTAAGGGGTTGAAAGCAAAATATTTGGCTGTAACAGATTTACTTGTGAATAATAGAATATGGTAAATCTATCTAAAGCTCGTTATGGTTGGATGCACCTGAAGTTGCAAGTTTTTTTTTAACTGTGAGTATAACTCTATATTATTCAAAATAAGTTCTCAATTAAAATTACGTGGAAAAATATTTCTGATGAGAACCTTGTAATAGAGAACTTATTCAACTTTTCATGATTCAAATGTGCTCCTACGGTCGCAATATCATGAAAAAAATTTATTTATGATTGAGAAAAAGTTTTTAACCATGAAGCCACAGGTTTCCCTGAGCAGAATATAACAATATATAATAAATTCAAAAGACATAATATTTAGCATGGATGTAGTAAATTGGACTGTAATAATAGTCACAGGGGATTGTTGTAATAAATTTTCTCACCACCAGAAGTGGAAAAATGAAGAAAGCAAGAAAAGAACAAGAATTTCCAAGAACTATTTAAGAAGAGAGACAATTTATTTATGAAGGGTTATTGGTTATGTATCTATTACTGAATAAGATTTACTTTCAAAGTGTGCTATTAATAGATTTTGATTGTATTCAAAGTCTATTACTGAAGTTTAATTTGCTTACTTTTTATCATCAAGACTCAACATAGAACAAAAAAAAATGTACGTCTTTAAATATTAAATCAACTTGATATATGATTTAAATATTTTGATACGGTCTTCTTTTTAAGTTTTGATTACATGTGTTACATATTGTTTTAAGCATCTTATTTGTTCATGAAAATGAATATTAACTGATTTATATCACTATAGTAGGTTTTATAATTAAATAATATATTTGATTAAAATATATCTAGTATGCAATTTATGTTAACAAACCAATGAATTTTATGGTTATTCAAATTTGATTTAGTTCAAAGAATTGTTAATGATAGTAATTCAAACATTTTATATTATTCCATTTGTTAATTATTTAGAGAAATAACATAAGCAATTATAAATGAAAAGTTATATGAACTTGAATGGTTGAATTTTAAATTAAATTTCATGCATGTTTATGATGATGGTTATGAAAAAAATTGCTAGTTTTTCATTATATCATATTTTTATGTTTGAGATGTGACGTTTATTGATATATTTAGTATAGGCTTGTTTCTATACATGACCTAGGAAATTATTCTTGGTAGTTAAATGATTATGCAAAACTCTTATTAAAAGGGTTTTAAAAGTTTTTTGAATCGAACTCGAGACTTCTCGCATTTGAAGCGAGAATCATACCACTAGACCAAATGCCCTGCATTTGAAGATTTTGACATATTCCCTGAAACGAATATTGCATATAATTATTTAGAAATTTATTTATTGACTTAGTGGCATTATAGACTTCACATTAATTTAGACATTTCCAGTAGTAAATGTTACAATAGTACTTATATGTAGATACACAGTAAAAGGAATGATTATAAAATTATCAGTTTGTTGCAATTTAGTACAATTGAAACGCATGTTAAAGTAAACCAGAAGTTTACTGATACAAATGCATTTACTATTTGGCATGACCAGTTAGACCATCCTGGATCATATATGATGCAAAAATTAATTGAGAATTCATATGGACATTCATTAAAGAATCAGATCATTCTTTAATTTAAAGAATTCTCATTTGTTACTTGTTCTCAATGAAAATTGATTGTTAGAAACTCACTAGCTAAAGTTGAGATTTAATGTCTTGTATTTCTAAAATGAATATGGGCCCATTCATCCACCATGTGGATGGTTTTGATATTATATAATTTTGGTAGATGCATCTACAAAATAATCACGTATGTGTTATCAACTGGCAACCTGTCGTTTGCAAGATTGCTTGTTTAAATAATTAATTTCAGATCATGCAATTAAGACAATTCATCTTGCTAATACTGATGAGTTTTTATCTTAGTCTTTTATTGATTGAGTTTGAAAAACTTTTGTAAAAGTTTGTTATTTATGCATATAATGGTTTATAAAAATTATTGATTGAACGCCTCTGATCAATGTCTAAACCATTACTTATGAGAACTAAACTTCCTATTTCAACATAAGATTATGTTAATTTACGGGTTGTACACATCAAGCTAATAAGTTACAAATACTCCCTATTACAATTGGTTTTTGTTCAAGACCTAAATAGTTCTCATCTTTGAATCTTTGTATGTGTGTGCGTATATGTTCCAATTGCTACCACAATGCACAAAGATGAGTGAATCCTCAAAGAAAGTTGGGAATATATATTAATTACAAATTTCTTTGTATTATTAGATGTTTTGAATGTATTAAAGATTCAATTATGACATGATTTGCGATTTCAATTTTGATTCGATAGTTTTCCCGACATTAGGGGGAGAGAAATAATAACTTGTAATGAGTTAGGGGAAAGTAATTTGAACCAGAAGTTCAATAATGATAACTCATTACAATTTAACTATCAAATGTATTTACAAACTTAATCAGCATATCCAAGTTAATATTTTAATTTGAATCAAAGTCACAGTAGGACAATCAGTTAGAATAAATAATAGATTGATCGGTTTCGAATATGAATATTCTTCTAGATGGTCATAAAGTGAAAGTGAGTGCTCCAAAAGAGACCCAATACATAATTAATAAGTAAAACTCCAGAAGAGATGTAGGTAATTGAAATTGAAGATTAAAATAATGAAAAAAAGAGATCTCGATAAGTTATGTCAATTTGAGAAAAATATGGAACTAAATAATAAAAGTAGTCGGCAATGATTTTGAATGCAATATTATTAAAATAATGAAATAAAAGGAGGATCTTGAATAAATCTATTGAGAAATATAAATATGGAATAAATTGATCAAAATAGAAAGATGCAATTCAAGTACAATTAAATTCATGGAGTTTTTGGACCAGTAGTCCAAATATCTAAAGGTATAAAGCCAGTGAGGGTGCAAATGAAGTAGTTTTGCAACAACAAAATAA
The DNA here is from genome assembly GCF_007990345.1 of Gossypium hirsutum. NCBI lineage: Eukaryota > Viridiplantae > Streptophyta > Magnoliopsida > Malvales > Malvaceae > Gossypium > Gossypium hirsutum. Next base: position 12,995,803 of record NC_053430.1, read on the forward strand.
AAATATGAAGTTTTTAATTAAATCTTCGCATTGATTATTCATAAAATATTTAACTTGCGTCTAATAGTTGTTATTACAACATTTTATAAACCACTATATAGTAAAGTTTGTATTAAAATCATTGAAGAATTTAGGATGCTAGAAGCATATTGAAATTCTCAGGAAATTGTTCATTTATATGAATTGAGATAATTTGAATATATATGGTAAACAGTAGTTGAAGGAGGATTATAAAATGATCCAAAATAACTATTTGTGTTTTTATAGAAGAATCATGATTAAAATTTGCTATGATTATTGTTGAAACTCCTAAAGAGATCAAAATATATTTCCTCCAAAATTTCCATCATTCATGACTTTCAAAAGAATGGTGATATAAATGCTTAGCAAATACATTCAAATAGTCGTTTGAAAGACTAGTATTCAAGATTGAATACGTAGAATATGAGAAAATATATGATGTTTTCATGATGGGGAGTAAATACGCGTTGTACTTTTTTTCCCTTAACCGAGTTTTTGTGTAACACCCCCTAACCCCGAACCATCGCCGGAACAAAGTTACGAGGCATTACCAGACGTATCAGACAACTTATGAATAATTCACTAATAAAATAACATTCATAGCATAATTTAAATTACTAAATCCCTATATTGAACTATTCAAATCTAAATCTTACATTTAAGTGAAACGGGACTCGTTGAAGTATTCCAATTTTATTATTATTATTATTTATTTTATTTTATTTTAGTTCTTTTTTTTTATAAATTTCGACAGCATTTCTGCTTATTTTTACATAAACCCCCTGCAATTAAACCATATTCATTTCAAACATAACCAATTCAAACAATTTATTTCACAAATTTATTTTCTATTCTAAATACCTTCTAATCAACTTAATCAATATAATATCAATTTAAAATTATCATTGTACTAATTAAATTGAAATGAATAAACTTTTTTTTTTCATTATAATTCTTAAACTTGTAATACTAACATTTTAAACCATTTATATTCAAAACATAATAACATTTATACACATCCTATGTACATGCCACATTACCAAAAGAAAATATACATCACCAAAAGTTTGCTGAAGTCGGGTTTGGCTTTGGATGCTAGTTCAAAACTTGACTTCTACAACCTGCGCACGGAAACAACCGTACGCTGAGTATGCATATACTCAGTGGTATCACTATAATTCAGTTTATAATTAAATACATTAAATCACACACATACTTTTACAATTACAATCATCATCACTTAATGAACAATTCAATCTTTTTATTTTATCATTCGATTATATATATATCATTCTTATTTCTTTATTTCAATTCTCAACTTTCACATATGCCATATCATTCAAATCTAGTCTTATCAGTAGATTTATTTCATTTGCCCCTATTAACTTGACTCGGACACGGCGGATACACGGATTCCAACCAACACACCAGTACGGCACATAGTGCCTCATCGGTCAAAGCCGGAACAGTAACAGTAACAGTACGGTACACAGAGTACCTCATCGGAACAAATCCGAAACAGTAACAGTAACAGTAACAGTATTCGACACACAAAGTGTCGAATCGGTAACAGTAACGGTAACAGTAATAGTAGTCGGCACATAAGTGCATGATCAGTAAGCCGGCAAAAACCCGTACTCTTCCATATCCTATGGCATGCCAACTATATCCGACTAGTTAATAGGGAATTTAATTCACTTTTCAGTACAATTTCAATTTCGATTCAATATTAATTATGTATTATTATTTCGATCAATTTTCACAGTAATACAATATTTCGTTTTCATCATAAATTTTACAGTTCAATGTAGTATACGTAATAATATTCAGTAATTTTCACAATTCAATTCGATATTCAAAACAATGTTCAGTATCCCATAATTCAGTTCAGTATCAATCTCAATTTTTTTAATACTCAATCACAAATTTATCAGTTCATTAAATACTTACCTTAAGATACTTACCACACATACATATTAAATTAAACACGTATTAATTATAAAGCTTGAGTTATAGTGATACAAACCAGAATTCTCTTCGGATTTAATCCTCGACGATCTTTCCTTTTCCTTTTTGGGCCGATGCTTTAGGCTCGATATTAGCTACGAACAATTAAAATAATTTCACAATTATTAGCATAACACAATTTAAATGCTGAAATTTTCATCTAACTTTTACTTTAATTCCAATTTAATCCCAACTAAACCTATATATTTTTCTTTCTCAATTCATACCTTTTTACTACTCAATTTCTTACCAAACTCACATCTAACTACTTAATTTTTATCATATTTTCATAATTTCGAATTTATTTCAATTTAATTCCTAAAACTCAAAACTTATAACTTAGTTTACAATTCAATCGTTTATTCAATTCTAATTAAAATTTCTATCAAATAAACCCCCAATTCCATCATTTGTTCAACATAACTCACGTTTAGAAATCTACTATCTTTCAAAATTTCAATATAAATCATGACATATTTTGTCCTAGAACTCCAAAAACTTAAAAATTACAAGAAAAAGGATTAAATTGACTTACCAATTTAATTTTGAACCTTTAAACCTAAATTTTCCTTTTTTTTCTTCTTTCTCCCCTGTTTCTTCTCTGTTTTCGTTTTCATTTCTGTTTCTTTTAACTTATTTGTTTCTTTTATATATAATATAATATAATATAATATAATATAATATAATATAATATAATATAATATAATATACTTAATTATTAAATAAATATATATTTTAATCAATAAAATCTTTGATATTTTTCCACGTTAAACCCCCTCAGCTATAGGAAATGATTTAATTTCCTCTTAGGTCCTTCTAGTTTTTCTTTAATCTATAATTAAACTTTTACCCTTATTCAATTTAATCCTTTTTACTAATTACTCTAAATTAAGCTAAATTTACTTAATTAAAACCTAATTAAACACACTACTAGACTCATAAATATTTTTAATAATTATTTTCAAACTTATTTCACTAAGACGGAGGCCCGATAACACACTTTTCCGGTGCCCACGGATTTTGGGTCGTTACATTTTGTCTCATTGGGTTTTCTTGGTAAGGTTTTTAATGAGACAGTATATTATGCGTATTATAGATATGTGTACTCTTTTTCCTTCACTAGGAAATTTTTTTCGGGGTTTTATCTTAGTAAGGTTTTAACGAGGCACATTATCTACCGATGGGCATCCAAGAGGGAGTGTTATGAATATCTTATTAAGTGGATGTCCATCAAGATCAAGATAAATTTTGATATACTTTAAATTCTAATAGTCTTTAGAAGGAGATCTCTACTTCATTTATACTTTTTATGTCTATAAATAAAAATTTTGGAGAAGCTTTGTAAATATCCCCATTGATCAATAAAATACATTCTCTATTGCTTCCCATATTTTCTTTGTTCTTTACTCTTTGTCTATTTATTTTACAACAATCTTAACATTTTTTAATGTTTAAATTATAATATTATTTTATGTGTTATAAATTACATAATATAAAATATTATATAATATTATTTTTTTGTAACTTTTTATAGTTGTGTGGCTAAAAAAGAAATTTATTAATAGTTGGATGACTATTTTGTAACATTTCATAATTTCATAATTGGGTGACAAAAAAGTACTACTAATAATTGAATGACTTCTTTACAATTATATCTTGTTGAGTTTCTTTATCGGACCCATTCTTTTCTTTCCTTAAAAAAAATATACCTTGCTTTGTTTTTAGGGGCAGAGATACCTTACAAAATTATTTAATTTAGCAAAATTTATAATAGGAATGAATATTATTATTTCATTATGGAACTATTATATCTCCATAAGGTAAAACCAAAATTACTTGAAAGCATGAATAAACACTAAAGGAATGATAGTAGCATAATTATATTTTATGATTAAAAATACACGTTTTAAAAAGTAAAGAGACTAGGACTAAATTCACAAAAAATACACATGACGGGGATTTTCCAGAGAATTTTACCTTTAGTTTTAAATGTTCATGAAACCTCAAATCATTTTGGGTATTCGTACACGCTTTAACTCCTCTTTTTTTTTTAAATTATTCTTTTCTTTCTTAAATACAAAAAATGATACCTTGCTCCCTTTTTTTAAGTCTAAAGATGCTTAATTTAGTTAGAAAATTATTCGAAATTAAATATAAAATTAAACAAAATATTTCATAAAATACTCTAAAGCTTTTTTTTTCCAATTAAATTATGATATTCTATTATAAATTTAAAATTGCAACAAAAGGTGATATTTTTTTTATTACTTAACTACTTACATTGAATATTAAATAAATTAAATTTATTTTCTTAATTTTAATTAAAAATACAAACATAAAACTCCAACAAGCAATGACTTCTGGATTCCATCACATTCAATAGTGTATATAGACCATTGAATTAACAACCATTAGCCATCCACATCAAATCTCAGTTGATAGGCAAATAGAAAAAAGATGGAGCTTCAACAACATTTAGGCCATCCATATCCACTGGTGTTCAACCAAGAGATGAACCATCAAAGTGAGGAGACTTTCTGTTGCTTTGGATGCAAGCGAAAGGTGAAGGGTCCAAGCTTTAGCTGTTCAGAGTGTGGGTTTTTCCTGCACAAGGGATGTGCTGAAGCTCCTATAGAGATTCAACACCACCTCTTTCATCGAGACCACCTTCTCATTCTTCGTCAACTATCATCCATTGAAGGATAAGAAGGAGATTATTGCAAGGTTTGCCATTGCTACATTGGTAAGCAATTTAATTATTGTTATTCTTATTGTAAAACTGTCTTTCACCTCAAATGTAGTTTGCTTCAACGTGACACTTCCGGGAACTTCATAGAGATCTTCCATCGTACCCATCAACATCCATTGCTTCTCATTGATAATCAAAACTTTCTACTTTAATATCATGAATGCTCTGGCTGTTCAACCGAATTGGTGAATGATTCATATGGTTGTTTCGATTGTAATATTTTTTTCCACAAAAAATGTGTTGAACTACCCATTAAAATTAGTCACCCTTACCACCGCAAACACAAGCTTATTCTTGAGTTAGACTTTCGCTTTTGCAACCTTTGCTAAACAAAACACTCATGATTGTTTTATTGTTGTTCGATTTGCAATCTTGACTTTCATAGCAAATGTTTGCCACCATCCGTTGAAGATAAAAAATATCATGAACACCCATTTACCTTGTTTTTGAGACCAAACTCATTCACATGTGATGTATGTGAAACCCAAGGTGATAATGTTTCCTATAGTTTTTTTACATGCAACATTCAAGTTCATAAGGATTGCATTTTATTGTCTCACTTTATCCGACTTAACCTACACCGTTATCCCCTTTCTCACAACTTTTTTCTTTCCATTCGTTGCCATGATTCTAGAACTTGGGACTGCAAAATCTGTTATAAGAAGGTAAATACGGAGCATGGGAGTTATTGTTGTTCTAGACCAAATTGCGATTTTGTTATCCACGTCAAGTGTGCCATTGATGGGAATAACACGTTTTGGTATGATATAAGTAAGCTTGAGAATCTAGATGAAATCGAGGAAATTGATGAATTTGAGAATTTAATCATTCGTGTTCTTCAAGAAACCAAAGTTGGGGACAATGTTGTAGCTGCAGAGATAATACATTTGTTGGGTTTTTCTTTCTAAGAGTAGAGGTAGAAATACAGGACACAGAACAAGGTAGTATGATATTTTACTTGTTCACAAATGTGCACCAAGGGAGCTTATGGTTTTAGCTCATTTTGCTCATTTTAGCTCATATTTTCAATAAGAAAAACAATACATTTATAGCCAAATACATCATTAAATACTACCTACTACCATTAGTAGCCTAGTAGCTTAATAAATATTGCTTGTACACAAAAATAAGCCACTTAAGCTAGTCATTCAACACCTAAACATATCAAGCTATCATCAGCTTGTTCATTTTCAACTAGATTGATTACAATGAAACTAAACAAAAAACCTTGTTGTTACAGCAAGCATACGTGCTGCAACATGCACCATTGCTAGCACTTACTTCATTTGGAAATATTACAGCTAAATAGCCTTGTAACATTTGTGTTGCAGCATGTTTACAAGCTGCATGCACTTTATCTGAAGATATTATAGCAGCTTGGTAGGCCAATTTTCAACACTCCTCCTTGGACTCCATGCTACAAATACAAATCATTCAACAATTTTTTTTAAAGCTTGGCAGTTCAAGCTGACCCTGCTCAAGCACTTCATTTTCAACCTTGGCTTCATTCTCAACCAAATCTTACACACTTGACTATCCCAGTCTTTTGTGCCAAAGATTTTTTCATCAAATGGAGTGTTCTCCTCCTTCACATCCTTGGTTGACAACACATCTTGCATTATTCCTTGTTCATTACAATCCTGTTTCTTCTTGCATATACAACTTGCGAGTATAGTTTGCTTGCCTTCAGTCTGCCATTTTTGGCTTTCAATCCAACAGGTTTGCACTTTGTTGCTCACACCAAGATGAGCTTGCACCTTTGACAGGCTCACATTTTTGCTTACTGTCTCTTAAGGTGTCTTCAACTTTGCTTCTTGCACTAGGCTAAGCTTGCACCTTTGACAGGATCGTATTTTTTCTTACTGTCTCTTAAGGTGTCTTCAACAGGCTTGCAACTAAACAAGCCTCACACCTTTTGATGAGCTCACACCACTTGCTGAGCTCATAGCTCGCACTTCTCACTAAGCTCGTAGCTTTGACATCTTGCTAAGGTTGCAGCTTGCACATTTTTGCTGAGCTTGCAGCTTGCAAATTAGAAAGCTCACATGCTTTCCTTGAAACTCCTCATTCAGCTTATTCAAGTTTGTTTGGAAGTCTCTTAAGGTTGAGCTGATGTTGTCTTCTTTTCAAGCAGTCCTTGATGACATGCTTTGACAACTTCTCTCTTTTAACAAGCAGCGGAAGCAAAAGGCTCATGATACCAATTGTTGGGTTTTTTTTTGTAAGAGCAGAAGCAGAAATATAGGACACAGAACAAGGTAATATGATATTTTACTTGCTCACAAATGTGCAGCAAAGGAGCTTATGGCTTCAGCTCATTTTGCTCATTTTAGCTCATATTTTCAATAAGAAAAACAATACATTTGTAGCCAAATACATCATTAAATACTACCTACTACCATTGAGTAGCCTAGTAGCTTAATAAATATTACTTGTACATAAAAACAAGCCACTTCAGCAAGTCATTCAACACCTAAACATATCAAGCTATCATCAGCTTGTTCATTTTCAACTAGGTTGATTACAATGAAACTAAACAAAAAACCTTGTTGTTACAGCAAGCATACGTACTGCAGCATGAACAATTGCTAGCACTTACTTAATTTGGAAATATTACAGTTAAACAGCCTTGTAACATTTGTGCTGCAACATGTTTACAAGCTGCATGCACTTCATCCGGAGATATTACAGAGCTTGGTAGGCCAATTTTCAACAACATTCTAGTCATGATCAGCATAGCTTGACATTCAATGACGAGATCAACGATAATAAGCTTCGTAATGGGTTCATGATGCCCATATTTTCTTCATTTTACTATTGTTTATGTTGTGATTTCTTTCTCCATAAAACTTGCGCTGAATTATCGAGGAAGACTCAGCTATGGATCGTGCCAGAGCCTTCCATACTTCTCACAAATGGTATTTTTAAATGCTGGGCGTGTGGCCATGATTGTAGTGGTTTCTCTTACAAACAATGAGGTATAGATGATGGCATTGTCATTTGCCTTCGATGTGCAACAACTCCTCACAATTTTACGTATCAAACAAAGGAATCACATTACCTCTTCTATGATGCGGAAAATAAAAGTGCTTGCAGTGCTTGTGGTAGATGTAGACACGAAAAAGGTTCCTACATATGCAAGTATTGTGACTTTGTTTTGAATTCTGAGTGTGCTACATTGCCAAAAAATATTTGGCATAACTGTGATAAACATCCTTTGAAGCTTGTTTATAGAGATAACAATGACTATTCACTCTATCATTGGTGTGACATATGCGAAAAAAAAAAGATCTGAAGTTTTGGTTTTATTATTGCGAAGTTTGTGACAATGCAATGCATCCCAAATGTGTTCTTGGAGAATATCCATTTATCAAGCTTGATATTAAATACAAATACAAAGATCATCTGCATCCTTTTACTTTCGTCCAAAAGATTGTCACCCCCTATGTGTGAAGTGTAGAGAACCTTGCTAAAATCTAACTCTTTAGTGTGAAGAGCATGATTGTAACTTTGTTGGTCATTGGGAATGCTTACGCTTGTCTAAGTATTATATTAGTTAGTATTATTAGTAGTGGCAATTATGTTTATATGTAACAAATTTTATTTTGTACAAAATGTTAGTCAAATCATCCAATGCATAAGTATTAAAACAGTTTGAAAGTGATAGATGTCGAAACCATTTCTAAATCGAATCTTGGAAAATGAGAATCGACTTTAAGAAAAACGAAAACGGGAGTCGCCATCAATCTTTTTAGGTGTGATTGGATCACCTTATAAAATGTTTTGTTTTAAAACATTAATTTTGGTCTACGAAAGTCGAGAAAACGGATTCAGGAGTCGGTTACGTACGAGGAAGGGTTAGCACCCTCGTAATGCCCAAAAATTGGTACCTAATTGATTATTAAGTGTCTTTAATGTCGGAAATTTGAAAATTTTAAGATGCAATCCTCTTTAAAATATTTTGATTTTAAAAATTGGGGTTCACTCGTATATTGATACTGAGTTAGCCTTTTTGGAAATCCCTATCTTGAAACAACAAAGTGCCATATCCAGTAAGTTAGGACACATTGCCTTGCAATTCCAAGACAGTCGCTTGCACTTTGAAAACCTTTTAAAACTTAGAAGGGTGCTTGACTATTCGAACTCAACGAGAAAAGTTGCAACCCAATAAGTTAGGGCACTACTTTTCTCGAAGCTTCCAAACACCAAGCATTGCCTTTTTATTTTCAAAAACTTTGTAGTCCTTTTTTTTAAAACCGATGCATGAAGGAGCATATTAACATTATGGAATGACATACAATATGGCATATTATCATAATAGGTAAGTAAAAGCATGAATTTAAACAATATGATAGCAATAATATAAAGATCATGCATTAAATACATACATATAAAAAAAATAGATATAGCAAATCTTAACAACATACGTACAAAGATATACATAGCATATATTGAAGACAAATAAGCAAAACATACAAAGTAATAATTAAAAAATGACATTTAATACCCAAATGATATATACAATATAAAAATATAAAAGAGTTATTATATATAAAATAAAGTGAATGATTGTTTAACAAGATATACATATAATACACATAAAATATGATATTTAATAATAAAAATAGTATTTAATATACAATATATAATATATAATAACAAAAATTTATAAAAGGATAATAATTATATAAAAATAAAAAATATATTGGTTTAGAAAAATAATGTATAAAATACCAAATATGTAAAAGAATTTATATTTATAATAAAATAATTATATAATATATATAAATATAAGTATAAAATAAGTAATTAATGATGAAATATATGTATTATACAAATTATAATATTATAATATCTTCAAAATATATAATAATAAAATATATTATGTAATGGCGTAAATTCAATGTTATCGGAACAGTGGTTTCGTAACCACAAATCCGATTTAAAGAGAAATTTATTTCAATATTTTTGCTTGAAAATTTATATGATAGGAAAATCGTATGAAAATATTGATAGGAAAATTTTATCAATTTAGTGATTAGTTAGAAAAAGAAATTATTGAAGAAATTGGGTATAATAAGGTATCGGGACCTCTATCTCGTAAAACCGAGTCAAAAATAATTTTATAAATATTTATGAAATGTTATTAATGTGGTATTAAAATTTCGTTAGGAAATTTTAATGTTTGGGTAGTCAATTAAATGAAAAGGACTGAATTGTAATAGGTGTAAAAGTTGCTAGAGTGATTAAATAGCTTATTAGTCTAATGAGAAAGGATATAAAAGGCAATTAGACCCAAAATTTATTTGGGCTGGACGGCAAGAGTATGAAATCAGAAGAAAAATTGATAAATTAAGGGTAAAATTAGAATATTGCAAAATTAACTAAATAAAACTAGGACTAAATAGGAAATATCTAGATTTCTCTTCATTTCTCTTCAATTCCAGCAGCTAAAAACGCCATAGGAGGGTTCTCTAAGCTGGTATTTCATAATTTTTGCACCAAGTGAGTTAATCCTTGCCTTTTTCTTGTAATTTTTGTGTTTCTAAGACTTTTACAACTAGATCCTACTATTAAATTCATTAGTTTTTGATTTCATGGATGAAATTTAAAGTCACCATGGTTGAGTTCTGTAAGTTTATGATGAAATAGAATGAAATTAAAGCTTTAATTTGTTTATGAGATGATTTTATTAGGCAATTTCAATGGAAATTGATTTTTGGGACCTAATTGTGAAAATGTTTGGAATTAAAGTCTATTGCTGAAATTTTGATTCCTAAAGGTTGTAAACTAGTTTAAGGTGATAGAATAAAATGTTAATTGAGAAAAATCAGCTCAATTGAGAGGCTAATTGAGTAGGGACGAAATTATCATTTATTAAAAGCTTAGGGGAAAAATGGTAATAAACAGCTTGCACTAAAACAGTTTGGACAGCAGCAGTAGAATAACTTTGAAAAATCACCAAAAATTGTAGGAATCGAATTAGAAGATGAACAAAATATGGAATTAAATCTTATTGAGTCTAGTTTATCATAGAAGAAATATTGTAAGCAATGGATTTGTAAATTTTGAGATATAATGAATTTTGTGAGACAAGGTCAGAATGAATTCGGGTTCCCCTGTTCTGACTTTGAAAAATTATAAAAAATTGAATAAAAATAATTAGGGACTTAAATTTATATGTCTAGAATTCTGAATGAGTCTATTTTTAATAGAAACAAACAAGAACATCATTTGAATTCTGTATAAAGAGATAATTTATTTTTAGTGAAGAAGGGTCAGAACTGTTAGACAACAGAACAGGGGTGACTTTGAAGAATAAACTGTACTGATTGGATAAACCAAAACTTCTGAAAATTTTATGTTAAAAATATATATGAGTCTAGTTTCAGGAAAAATTAACGGATCTTAATTTGGAGTTCCGTAGCTCAAGTTATAAATAATTTAGTGACTATGACTCAAGTAGACAGCTTTGAATGAACTATAAATAATAGTTGAATTATAGAGAATGTTGCATATGAACATGAAATGTATTAAATTGATAATTAAATTTATTTATTTAGATCCAGAAGATTCAAATACGAAGCTAGATCGAGGAAAGGAAAAAGTTTGGGATTAATAGATTTTTACTGTTTACAAACAAGTATCAAGGTAAGTTCGTGTAACTTGAATTATATTCTTAAATGCTTGAAATGCATGTTTTTGATATGAATATGATTTGAATGTTCATTGTATGAAAATTTATGAAACATTGATATATTTGATAAAATGGGAAGAAATCCCGGTTGAATGAAAGGAAAATTCGATGGATCTCTGAAAAGGAATCGACGGTAAAAAGGATCTAGCCCGGACGGGTGATCCTATCTTGATATAGCCCTCCCGAAGAATATGTGTAAAATGGATTTAGCCCGGATGGGTAATCCGAATTAGGGTCTGAATTTAGCCTGGACTAGTAATTCAGATCCAAGCTCATTAGAGTAATTGTCGTTGCAGGGGATTTAGCCTGGACTGGTAATCCCGCTGCAAGGTTGAGGTTCGCAGGAGTGTGCTCTCTGAAATGGAAATGTGCGCACATGAATATGAATTGACGGACCCGGAATTGTACACTAAAAGTGTACCTCTGAAAATCCATCGAAATTCCAATAAATTCAACGGGATAAATATGGAAAAATAACAAGGAAATGGAAATCATGGTATTGACGAGCTCATCAATCATGGTATATATATTATTGATACATGAAATTATTGTACTAACTTGAATGTTGAGTTTGTGCATGTTAGGGTAATAATGCATTGAATGGATATATGAATGTTTATTATATTGTATTGAAATATTAGGTAAGTATAATTCTTGTTACATGAGCTTACTAAGCACAAAGTGCTTACCCCGTTTCCTTTTTCCCTGTTTTGTAGTGTTAAGAGCTCGGAGGTCGGATTTGGTCGGAGACACATCACACTGTCAATCTCAGGATTTCGGTATATAAAGAAACTTTATTTTGGAAATCAAAGGCATGTATAAGCTAACAAAGTAAATGTTAACGTGAAATGAATGTAAAGTTAGCCATTAGTATGGTTAACAAACCTGGTTATAGATATGTGATGACATTATCTTATATAAATGCATGAATCTATCATGAAAATATGTTGAATTGAAAGAAAAAAAATTAATTCGTAAACTCCAGTAATGCCTCGTACCCTATTCCGGCAATGAATACGGGTAGGGGTATTACAAGTAAAGTAATCATTAACATATGAATAAAAAATAAGTATAAAATACAAGTTAAAACTTTTAATGATAATAACATATGGATAAAAAAATGACATAATATAAAATAATTATAATTTATAATATGAAAGTGTATATATGTAAAAATAATATATAATATGTATAAATAATTAATAAATATATAATACAAGTAAAAAAATATAGATAATAATGTAAAATATTAATAATTTGTGAAAAATAATATATAATAAATAATAATAATATGAAATAATTTATTGTTAAAATGTAAAATAATATTATAGTATAAAGATATATAAACATTATGTGATAAAAATATACTATAATAAATAATAAGTAATGATATATGCTAAAATATATATTAATATAACAATAGAAAAACATTAAGTAGTATAATATAATATATATACATGCATAGAAAATATATATTTAAAAACAAACTATATAAAAAGGTTAAATATTATAATATATAAAATACATAATCAAATGTATAAAAGATAGGAATAACTATACGTATTTAAAAAATGAAGAAATTAAAATAAAAAAAGGTTGAAAAACTAAGATAGACGAAGAATAAAATAAGAACAAACCATAGAGAGTAAGAATGCAAGAGGGAGAGAAATTTGAGTGAATGCTCTCAAGAATTCTTATTGCTTCCCAAAACTTCAGTGATTTACAATGAAGAAGATGCCTCTATTTATAGTTGAGCCTCCCCAAATCCAACGGTACAGACCAATTACATCAACGGTTAAGATTAAAGGATATCTACAAATTAAATCTCCAAGATTACAAGATCATATTTTCAAGATTGCATATCATATCTAAGATTGCATATCCTTAAAGATTATATTTCCATATGAGTCAAGCTCATAGATGGACCTTCAATCTTTTCAAGTAATGGCAAGGTCCATTTCGATTGGGCCAAATTATATGTTTGTAATTTTGTACTGGACTTGGACTTTTTTTTTTAAAATTATTTCTGGGCCCGGGCAAAATTGAGTGTCTACAATAGAAATATATACAAAAACCTACCTATTGTTTAAGAGATATTTAAATATAATTATAAAGACAAAAAAAGTTAAAATAATTTTAAAAAATAATGGGTTGAACTTTGACCATAATATTTTTTTATCTAAATTTTATCTAAATTGTTACATTTTAAAAAATAATGTATTGATTTGATGTAATTACTTATTAGTAATTAATTTTAACCAAATCTATGTTGACCTTAATAAATTCAAAGCTGTATTTAAAAAAATAAACACAAATTAAATAATTTACAATTAATATTAAAATTATTCTATCAATAAAATCGTGAAAATTCAATTTTAATATAATCACTTATTAAATTTGTGTCACAAATTAACCGAACACTAATTTAGTTATTTCTATAAATTATTTACAATTAATGTAGCTCTATTTTGTTTTATAATAAAGTTAATTTGGTGGCACAAAAACACCAATCCAATTAAGAAAATACAAACAAACCAAAATTTTATGAAAAAAATTAATTTATTAATTGAATTAAGAAAATACAAAAAAAAATCACCCTATTAACTTTAACCATAGGTAAAATTTAATTACTTTTAAATTCACTACCTCCTAATTATTATAATAACAATAATATCAATTCAGCAAACAACATAATCAAAATATTATTTACAAAATTAATTACATTTTTTTAATCATCTTATCAACTTTGTTTAAATACTATTTTTATTTCTTCAGTCTTCATAGTGGGTGTACCTCTATTATGTGACATGTAGGTCGTGATAGAGGTATGCATGGGCCAAGCCGGGTTCAGGCTGGGCCCAACTAAAAGTTTAGGTTTGTTTGCTAGGCCTAGGCCTAGGCCCCACCCGAAAAATGGGCTTAAAATTTTGCCCAAGCCCGGCCCGAATAAAAATGTTAAAACCCGAGCCCGACCCGGCCCACCCATATTAATTTTTATATTATTTTTTATATAATTTTAAAATATATATAAACCATCAAAAATACTAAAAACATAAAAATAAATATTTCTCAACAAATTGAAAATAAATTTTAAAAAATATGTATACTTAAATAACACTAAAATAGATGCAATTTAACAAGAAAATACCTCTAAAATAATAACAAAATCAGTAAATGTCTTTAAAATAATAAAAAAATTAACAATAAAATAAGTTTTATACAATATCCAAACAATAACAACAAAATAGTAGCAACATAATAGTAAAATAGTAGCAAAATAGGGAGAAAATAATATTAAAAAAATAGATTTTCTTTTGTCATTTAGTGAATTCGGGCCGGGCCGGGCTCAGGCCAAAATACCTTACCCAATGCCCGGCCCTTTTTTAAACGGGCCTTATTTTTTTTCCCAAGCCCATTTTTTGGGCCTATATTTTTGCCCAAACCCTCCCACATTTCAGACGGGCCTTCGAGAGTGGAAAATGATATACAATTAACACCAATTCCAAGGATTGAAAAGATTTTAGTCTTAATGCATAGTTTAGTTTTTAATTTTTAAAGTATAATATTTTCCCATTTTAATCCTTAAATTATTTTTCAAATTTAAGTTTATTGAATGCTATTTTTTAATAACTTGACTAATATTTTTTTAATTTTAAAACATTATTTTAGTAAATTTAATAAAAAAATTTAATAACATTAATAATTGAATCTATATTTTTAAATTAAAAAAATAAAAAAATAAAAATTTTAAAAATAAAAATACGAATGTACAAATTTAAAGTATATTTTAGAATAATGTGAAATTTAACATTATGCATATAATTTAATCTTTAAATATGTATTCTATAATTTAATAAAATAATAATTAACCTAATGCTAAGAGTTTTGTAAAGGAAGGGATTTAATGGGGAAAGGACCAGTAATAGATGGTTTATTTGAGACTAAACAAAAAAATACACACACACAAAAAAAACCCTTCTCTTGTGCAGCTATTTTCTGCCGTTTGTGGATATATTGTATTCTCCTCTTTCTCGTACTCTATCATTTCAACATCCCTTCTTTGAGGAAGAGATGATGACTAGGACAAATAAGAGACCCATTTAGAGAGGCGGACACTAAAAAAACAGAGGCCCAACTGGGCGGATCTCCCTTCCGACATCATGGAACGTATAATTGGACGTTTATGATGGATAGAGCGAATCCGAATACGAGCAATTTACAAGGCTTGTGTTAAGCTTTTGCCTGCAATGCAACATCAGACTAGCATTGAAGATGAACCAGTGGAGCAACAACATTTTGTTTATTTTGTTCATTTGTAACTTAATTTAGTTCCTTTGTAATTTGTACTTCAAGTAGTAGGATTTGGTCAAGATTTGAATATGATAGCTAGTATGTCAGCTACATTTTGTTTGTAATTTTAGCTATGCTTTGGTCAAGCATTTATGGGAGCAGTTATACATTAGGTAATTGTCAATTTTATTGTAACATATATACTTTTGCTGGATGAAATGAAAGGTAAGAAAAATTCATTTTCTTCCTCAACAATTTGTTTTTGATTCTGTTTTAGTTGTTCTTCTTGTAAGTCTCAAGTCTTTGAAGCTTAAGCTTCTTTCATACTTTATCCGGGTTTATTACTTTGTTGATCTATTTTCAAACAGAGCTTCATACTTCATCCAGATTACTTGGTTCTATTTTTTTTTCCTTTGTGCAAAAAACCCAACAAATGGTATCAAGAGCCTGTCATCTTTGAGGGCATTGGTTGTGTTTTGTCTGTGAGTGACTTGTAGTTGAAAGAAAAGAAGCAGAAGTTGTTTTTTGTTGGTTTGTTTGGTTGTTGTGAGGATGAGTTTTACACCACCACCTATGTTTGCTGGAGAGAACTACCATATCTGGGTAGTAAAGATAAAGACATATCTCCAAGCACATAGTTTTTGGAACGTTATAGAGAATGATGTTGAACCACCTCCATTGAGGGCTAATCCTACCATTGCACAGATAAGGCAACATAGTGAAGATTGTGCTAAGATGCACAAGGCCACGACTTGCCTGTAAAATAGAGTATCCAATGTGATTTTTACTAGAATAATGGCGTGTGACTCACCAAAGCAAACATTAGGGAAGCTAAAGGAGGAGTTTATGGGGTCAGACAAGACTAGGCAGCAACAACTAATTAACCTTAGGAGAGACTTTGAGAACTTGAAGATGAAAGAGTCAGAGACCATCAAATAATACTCTGATAGGATAATGGACATAGTCAACAACATTAGGCTCCTTGGTGATGATTTTAGTGAGAGCAAAGTTGTTGAAAAGGTCATTACAACTCTCCTTGAGAAATTTGAATCAAAGATTTCTTCATTGGAGGACTCGAGGGATTTATTAGCCATCTCACATTTGAGTTGGTAAATTCCTTGTTTGCACTTGAGCAAAGGAAGGCCAATAGGTAGGAAGAGCATCCTGAAGGAGCTTTCCAAGAAAAGGTCAAAGAAGGCTTAGGTTCAAGTCAGAAAGGGAAAAAACCTTGGCTCGATAAAAAGGAGAAATCAAAGAGAGATGTTCGTAAAAAGAGGTTTCCACCATGCATTCACTGCAAGAATACCACATACTTGGAGAAGTTTTGCTGGTACATGCTAGATGTCCAGTGCAGGAGCTGTAAATAGTTTGGTCATGTTGAGAAAGTCTGCAAGACCAAAGGAAGGGCTCAAACTCAGCAGTAAAACCAAGCTCAAGCTGCTGAGGATGTTCAAGCTCAGGAGGAACATGTTTTCTCTGCATCTTGTTATGCAACCTCAAGCAAAATCAGCAAGAACTGGTTAGTTGACAGTGGCTGTTCTCACCATATGGCTTCAGATGAAAGGCTGTTCAAGAATCTTAAAGGTTTACTTCCAAAGTCAGAGTTGGAAATGGCAACCTTATTGAGACCAGAGGCAAAGGAGATGCAGTGATCAGCGCACATTCAGGTAACAAAGTTAATTCTGATGTACTTTTTGTGCCTGACATAGATTAAAACCTGCTTAGTGTTGGTCAGCTAATTGAGAAGGATTATTCACCGGTTTTCAAGAATGACTCCTGTGTTGTTGAGGATTCATTTGGTCAAGTATTGATTACAGTGGCTATGACTGATAGGTGTTTTATGTTGGATGTAAATCAGCTAGAAAGGAAAGCCTATACTAGTGCTATTGATATAGCTGGATTCTGGCACAAGAGGTTAGGCCTTGTCAATTATAAATCACTTGATTTGTTACACAAATCAAACATCGTTGAAGACATGTCCAAAGTTGAAGTCAGTGAAAATGTTTGTGAAATCTACTAGTTTAAGAAGTAGGCAAGATTGCCTTTTCCAGTTGATAAGGCATGGAGAGCTCGAGGCAAGCTCGAATTAGTCCATACTGACATCTATAGACCAATGAAGACTTCTTCTTTGAATGACAGCAGATATTTTGTGCTGTTCATTGATGATTTCAGTAGACTCTGCTGGGTTTATTTTTTCAAGCAAAAGTCAGAAGTATTTGAAGTATTTAGCAAATTTAAGCCTTAGTTGAGAATCAATCAGGCTGCAAGATCAACGCTTTGAGATCAGATACTGGTGCTAAGTATTTGTCTGAGAAGTTTTAGAAGTTGTGTGAGCAAGCTGGAATTCATCATCAGCTAACAACAGTCTATACTCCTCAGCAAAATGGAGTATGTAAAAGAAAGAATAGAACAATGCTTGATATGGCTAGATGCTTATTATTTGAGAGCAAGTTGCCAAGAAAATTTTGGGCTGAGGCTGTAAATACCTTAGTATATGATGATCATTTTATGATTCACTAAACTAGACTAAGATCACGACTAAGGCAAGCGCACCTATTGAATGGTAGTATAGTTACGATAAGTACGGAATATCGTATCCATGAGGACTAAAAGTACTAGTAATAACTAACTTTCTATTATTTAGCCTATAATTAAAAGGATTTGTTTTAATCTAAAATTAACTAATCAACGCGACAGAGAGTGAAGGAAATAATCGAATAAACCAATGACAAAGACAATACCCAAGGAAGAATCCACCTAGACTTCACTTGTTATTCTGACTCTGAATTAAATGATTTATGCACTTGTCTTAATCCGTAGAAATCCATAAATTATGTTAATATCTCTTTCGAGACTAAGAACAACTGAATCTAAGTTGATTAATTGAAATCTCTTTCTAATTAAAACCCCTATTGTCGCATTAACTCGATCTATGGATTCCCTTATTAGATTTGACTCTAATCCGAAAGATTTATGTTGTCCTATTTCTGGGATTGCAATCAACTCCGCTTAATTATGCTAGATCTACTCTTAAACAGGGACTTTTGCTCCACTAAATAAACACATCAAACTTGAATTAATATCATGAAAATATTAAGGCAAGAATTAATAACACATAATTAAGAACAAGAATAAGTATTTATCATTTAAATCAGAAAATTAAATAATAAGATTCGTCATAGGTTTCATCTTCCCTAGGAATCTAGGGAATTTAGTTCATAAATTTGAGGAAAAACATCTCAAAAATAGGAAAACAATAAACATAAAGAAACCCAAAAACTTCGAGAGAAATTAAAGGGAGATCTTCAGTCTTGAAGGAGATTCTGCTTCCAAGTTGAATCCATTGGCATTCTTCGAGTAATTTCTGCTTTCTACTCCGTGTGGCCCTCTTTAGGTCCTCTTCTAGTGTGTATTTATAGACTTTAGAATGCTCAAAAACCCTAAAAATTAGGTTTTTCGTGTAACAGGGAAGCAGGGTGTGAAATCGACACGGACTGACACATGGGCGTGTGGCTAGCCCGTGTGGAAATGCCCAGGCTGTGTGGATCTTGGAAACAGTTATTTTTGCCTAATTTTGGCTCGTTTTTCACTCTTTTCACTCCCCTATTCTCACCTAAGTATAGAAACATGAATTTAAAAGATTAGGAGCATCAAGTTCACTAATTCATATAATAAATCATACAAAAACGCATCAAGAATGGGATTAAAAACATGTTACTTTTATGACTTATCAGTATACTTGTTCAACAAGCTGCCAACCAATGCAGTTAAAGAAAAAACTCATTTTGAAGCCTGGCATGGACTCAAGCCAATTGTTTCACACCTCAAAGTGTTTGGCTGTGTCTGCTATACCCTCATCCCAGCTGAGAAGAAAACCAAGTTAGAAAAAAAGGGCTGTTCTAGGGATATTTATTGGTTACAATAGCACTAATAAGGGCTATAGCGTATTTGATCCCTCAACATAGAAGATTTTGGTGAGTAGGGATGTGAGGTTTGATGAAGAAAAATTTTGGAGTTGGAGTGATGCAGATGCAAGTTTGAGTGAAGAATATCAGCTTGATAGTAGCTTGGAACCAGTTGAAAATGAGCCTCGCATTGAAGATTTTGATGATGCTCCTGTGAGAGGCACCAGAACCATTGCAGACATCTACCAAAGATGTGATGTTGCAATAGTTGAACCTTCAGATTTTGAAGAGGCTGCTAGGGACAAATGTTGGAAGAAGACCATGGAAGCTGAATTGGAAATGATCCACAAGAATGACACTTAGAAATTGGTTGATAGACTAGACCAGAAGAAATTCATAGGTGTCAAGTGGGTGTTTAGAGCTAAGTAAAATGCTGATGGCTCATTGAACAAGCACTAGGCAAGGCTTGTAGTGAAAGGCTATAGTCAGCAATATGGCATTGATTTTATGGAGATATTTTCTCCAGTAGCAAGGCTAGACACAATTAAACTTTTGTTTGCCTTGGTTGCACAGAAACAATGGAGAATTCACCAGCTTGATGTCAAGTCAGCATTCTTAAATGGCTTCCTCAAGGAAGAGATTTTCATTGAACAACCAAAAGGGTTCAAAGTTCATGGTGAAGAGGCCAAAGTCTATAGGCCAAAAAAGGCCTTGTATGGTCTGAAGCAGGCACTAAAGGCCTGGTATAACAAGGTTGATGCATACCTGTCTAGGCTCGGGTTAGAGAAAAGTGTTAGTGAACCTACACTTTTTATAAAGAAGTCAGAACATGAAACTCTTCTAATTGTCTCACTTTATGTGGATGACTTACTTGTAACTGGAAGCAAGGAAGAGCTGATCAATGAATTCAAAATGAAAATGTAAGAAGTTTTTGAAATGACAGATTTGGGAGTTATGACATACTTCCTTGGGATGGAAGTGGACCAACCTGATCAAGGCATCTTCATTAGCCAACATGCCTTTGCTTTGAAGATTCTCAATAGATTTTGCATGACAAAATGTAAAACAGTTAGCACACTAGTGACTCAAGGAGAGAAGCTGGCTAGTAATGGGAATCAAGAGAGGGTTGATGAGAAAAAGTATCGAAGCTTGGTAGGTTTTTTGATTTACTTACCAACTACTAGGCCTGATATCATGTATGTTGTTAGTCTCCTATCTAGATTTATGTATTGCAGCGATGTTGTTCATTTTAAAGTAGCAAAGAGAGTTCTTAGAAATGTGAAGGGAACTTTGGATCATTGAGTGAAGTTTGAAAAGGCAAAAGAGCTCAAACTGATAGGGTATTCAGATAGTGATTGGGCAGGGTCCATTGATGACATGAAAAGCACCTCTAGATACTTTTTTACTCTTGGCTCAAGGGTTTTCTATTGGAGCTCAAAGAAGTAACAAACTGTTGCTCTATCAACAGCTGAAGCAGAGTACATTGCAGCTGTTAATCAAGCCATTTAGCTTAGAAAGTTGCTGTGTGATTTGAATGAATAGTAGATTCAAGCTACTGATATCAGGGTTGATAATCAGTCAGTAGTTGCTATAGCTAAAAATCCTATTTTTCATGGCAAGATCAAACATTTTAAGATTAAATTTTATTTTGTTCGAGAGGCTGAACAATCGAGGGAGGTAAATTTGGTTCATTGCAGCTCAGAAAATCAGTTTGCTGATATTTTAACCAAGTCTCTCAGTGTTACACGATTTGATGCTTTAAGAAGAAAGATTGGAGTTTGTTGCATACAGTCCAATGAGAAGTGTTAAGCTTTGGCCTGTAATGCAATATCAGACTAGCATTGAAGATGAACCAGTGAAGTAACAACATTTTGTTTATTTTGTTAATTTGTAACTTAATTTAGTTCCTTTGTAATGTACTTCAAGTTAGTAGGATTTGGTTAAGATTTGAATATGATAACTAGTATGTCAGCTACATTTTGTTTGTAATTTTAGCTATGCTTTAGTCAAGCATTTATGGGAGCAGTTATACATTAGGTAACTGTCAATTTTATTGTAACATATATACTTTTGCTGGATGAAATGAAAGATAAGAAAAAATCATTTTCTTCCTCAACAATTAGTTTTTGCTTCTATTTTGGTTGTTCTTTTTGTAATTCTCAAGCCTTTAAAGCTCAAGCTTCTTTCATACTTTATCCGGGTTTATTACTTTGTTGATCTATTTTCAGACAGAGCTTCATACTTCATCCGGATTACTTGGTTCTGTTTTTCTTCCTGTGTGCAAAAAACCCAACAGCTTGGTCTTTCCCTAACCATCCTATTCTTGGTCTTTCCCTAACCATCCTATTCCTACCATTCATAAAGAAATCCCCTCTGGCAAGTTTTTCTGTGGAGCAAAACCTTGCTCTTCGGTATACGGTAAACACCACGCTCTTTTCGTACTCTCCATTTACAACTTAAGGAATAAGGCTGCCAGAGTTAGGGGCACCTGATACCGTATTTGATGTGGCGGCATTTTCCTTGAACCTAACCTCCCCGAAGTGTGTCATCACAGCAAAATTCATATAAATATATATTGTGCAAGTGATGATACATGGAAGGAATTTGAGTTTAATAGTCGTAATTTCAATGATGATGATTATGTAGTTGATACCACTTATGTTAATGGAGTTTTCTATTGTGTTTTCTCACGAGGTCAATTGGGTGCTTTCAGTATTGAACTTAAAAAATGGGCTATTCTAGTTAACCCTTGATTCCCAAGATTTTCTTTTGGGAATTCTAGACTCATTGCGGTTGATGACATAGATATTCAGCTGTGTAGTGCAAGTGAATCTTTTAAACTCATTAAGCTTTGACTGTATAGGGTTACTTTAGGTTTATTAAAAGGAGTTGAATGATCGTGCATTGTCTATTGGGTGCACATCTCTCTCTGTTGGAGTTTATTCAACTGTGTAGTGCAAGTGAATCTTTTAAATTCATATCAAACTGAACTATAGCACTATTAATAGGTACAGAAGAGTTTATTGAGAGTAACATTTGATTGGTAGGGGGCGTTCCATTCTTGAGGAGAACTTGTGAATATTGCCCCTGAACGAGGTTGATTGAGGTTGGTTTGCCTTGTAAATCTGCATTTGAATCCCGATTAGAAGATGGAGTTATGGGAGCAAAGTCCGATAAAGTATTCCCGTTTCAAAAGCCATCTCTCGAATTACCAAAGCGGCTTGCTGAAAGCTTCCTTGAAACATCAATGAGTTGCTCGTAACACCAAAAAATAGATTAACGAAGATGGTTATTCTTGCATCTATTGAACTGCCAGAAACGGGGAATACAGTGTAGCATCGGCAGTCAGCAACTCTTCAATGTGGCTAAAAAACTTAGCCAAATTAACTTTTTGAAACCAATCGGTTTTGATAAATACCTCCAAGGCTATTTTGATTGCTAATAAGTCAGCCAAATTAGAGTCAATTACCTGAAGTGGATAAGAAAATAATGCAAAAATAGAACCCTTGTCATTGCTGAGAACACCTCCACATCTATCACGCTCGACTGCAATTTTTACAACTCCATCGACTTTAAATTTTAAAGTGTCAGTAGGGGGCACCAAGCTGATTGCAATCTTAAAGATTTTGAAACCTTAGTTTGACAATAATTAATGGGGTCTTCCCACCAAATAACTTGCAACTAGCTCTGATCATTTATCGAAATTAACTGAGCTTTGTAAGTGACCTGATCAAATAGTTCTAGGGGACGGAAGGCCACATAAACCTAGCTCGGTAGGCGTGTTCAATCTTCTATCCGAAAATTCCCGAGTCTGTTCGGAGACTCCCAACATTTTGTTTTAACTTTCCATTGTTACCAACACTTCTCATCTCTTTTGACTTTGCTGCTATCGGCACAAAGCTTGTCGTGGCTATCGTAGTTATATCGATCTTTCCTATCGAATCTCTTTATCCTGACTACTTGTTGCCATATATTGTTTATCTCTTCAATTTGAACAGGCTTCAGCAAATAATCACAAGCTTCATGAGTAATCCCATGGAAAGTCAACATCCTTACTTTCTTCCGAATTATCCTCTCATTCTTTATCAACCATAAAATAATTATAAAAAGATGAAAAAAATATCTTAAAATACCATGTTCTTTGAAGGAAAAAGTACATGTTTATTTACTCCACATTACTATTGGTCACATGCTTGGTTTAAATCAAATACACTTGTAAATTATCATTATAAAAGAGAAAATAGACAAAATAAAAGATTAAAACGACATAAATGTATCTCTCTTTATTCTTTTCATTCTTTTACTAAAACTAGTTTCTAGTAACTTGCATGTGATTTAATATATTTAAGATTTGTAATTTATTACTTTAATTAATTAATGCAAGACAAGGGTAAGGAATAAAAAAAATCATGAACACTCATCTTCGATAGTGAGACCGCATTCATTCACTTGTGATGTTTGTGGCACCCATGGTAAAAATATTTCTTTTATTTGTTCTACATGTAACATTGTAATTCATAAGGATTGCATTTCATGGCCTTGCTTCATTAGAATCAATCTACACCGCCTTCCTATTTCTAGCAACTTTTTCCTCACCATTCACCGTGATGATTCTAGAACATGAGACTGCAAAATCTGTTATAAGAAGGTAAATATAGAACATGAGAGTTATTGTTATTCTTGATCGGCTTGAGATCTCATTATCCATGTAAAGTGTGCCACTTCTTGACTGAGCAACACTCCGTACAATGTAACTGGGTTTGAGAATCTAGATGAATTCAAGGAACTCGATGAATCTGAGAATTTAATCATTCGTGTTCTTCGAGAAAACAAAGTTGGAGACAATGTTGTAGTTGCAGAGATAATACGTTCTAGTCATGATCTGCAGAGCTTTACATTCAATGACGATATTGTTGGGTTTTAACAGCAAAGGAGAAAAACAGAAGCAAGTAATACGGATGAAGTATGAAGCTCTGTTTGAAAATAGAGCAACAAGGTAATAAACACGGATGAAGAATGAAAGAAGTTTGAACTTTAAAGACTTGAGACTTGCAGAGAGAAACTACCAACAAAGCAGAAAATTTTGGAAGAAATGAATTTTTCTTACTTTCCATTTCATCCTACTAAAGTATATGTGATACAATAGAATAAGACAGTTACCTAATATCTAACTGCTACCACTAATACATGACTCAAGCTTAGCTAAAATTACACTAAAAAGAAGCTGACATATCAGTTATTACATCAAACATAAATGAACAACAACAACTCCTACTAACTTGAAGTCACATTACAAAGAAACTAAATCAAGTTACAAATGAACAAAAGTTGTTGCTGCACTGGTTAGGCTTGGATGCTGGTTTCCTGTTGCATTGCAGGCCAAAAATTTAACACTCCTCCTTGGACTGTATGCAACAAAGTTCAATCTTCTTTCTTAAAGCTTCAAATCATGTGGCAGCGAGAGACTTAGTTAGAATATCAACAAACTGATTTTTTGAGTTGCAGTGAACCAGATTTACCTCCTCCGATTGTTCAGCCTCTTGAACAAAATGAAATTTAATCTTAAAATGTTTAGTTTTGCCATGAAAAATAGGATTTTTAGCTATAGAAACTGCTGGCTGATTATCAACCCTGATCCCAGTTGCTTCAACTTGTTCTTCATTCAAGTCACACAAAAGTTTCCTAAGCCAAATGGCTTGATTAACAGCTGCAGCAGCTGCAATGTATTCTGCTTCAGCTGTAGATTGAGCAACAGTTTGTTGCTTCTTTGAGCTCCAACAGAAAACTCCCGAGCCAAGAGTAAAAAAGTATCTAGAGGTGCTTTTCATGTCATCAATGGACCCTGCCCAATCACTATCTGAATACCCTATCAATTTGAGTTCTTTTGCCTTCTCAAAATTTACTTCATGATTCAAAGTTCCCTTCAAATATCTAAGAACTTTCTTTGCTGCTTTAAAATGGACAACATCACAACAATGCATGAATCTAGACAGTAAGCTAATAGCATACATAATATCAAGCCTAGTAGTTGTTAAGTAAAGCAAACAACCTACAAAGCTTCGATATTCCTTCTCATCAACCCTTTCTTGATTCCCAAAACTAGTCAGCTTCTCCCCTTGATCCAGTGGTGTGCTGACTATTTTGCAATTAGACATGCAAAATCTATTGAGAATCTTCAAAGCAAAGGCATGTTGGCTAATAAAGATGCCTTGATCAGATTGGTTCACTTCCATGCCAAGGAAGTATGTCATGACTCCCAAATCTGTCATCTCAAAGACTTCTTGTATTTGCACTTTGAACTCATTAATCAACTTTTCTTTGCTTCCAGTCACAAGTCATCCACATAAAGTGAGACAATCAGGAGAGTTTCATGTTCTGACCTTTTTATAAAAAGTGTAGCTTCACTAACACTTGTCTCAAACCCGAGCCTGGACAGGTATGCATCAACCCTGTCATACTAGGCCCTTGGTGCCTGCTTCAGACCATATAAGGCCTTTTTCAACTTGTAAACTTTTTCCTCCTCACCAGGAACCTTGAACCCCTCTTGTTGTTCAATGAAAATTTCTTCCTTGAGAAAGCCATTCAGAAAAGCAGACTTGACATCGAGCTGGTGAATTCTCCATTGTTTCTGTGCAACCTAGGCAAACAGAAGTTTAATTGTGTCTAGCCTTGCTACTGGAGAAAATGTCTCCCTGAAATCAATGCCATATTGCTAACTATAGCCTTTCACCACAAGCCTTTCCTTGTGCTTATTCAATGAGCCATCAGCATTGTACTTAGCTCTAAACACCCACTTGACACCTATGACTTTCTTATGATCAGGTCTGTCAACCAAATCCCAAGTGTCATTTTTGTGGATCATTTCCAATTCAGCTTCCATGGCCCTTTTCCAACATTTTTCCCTGGCAGCCTCTTTAAAATCTGAAGGTTCAACTATTGCAACATTACATCTTTGGTAGATGTCAGCAATAGTTCTAGTGCCTCTCACAGGTTCTTCATCAAAATTATCATCATCTGGCCCTTCTTCAGCTAGTTCCAAGTTGTTGTCCAGCTGATCTTCTTCAATCAACCTTGCATTTGCATCATTCCAGCTCCAAACCTTCTCTTCATCAAACCTCACATCCCTACTCACCAAAATCTTATTTGTTGAGGGATCAAATACGCTATAGCCCTTATTGATGCTCCAACAAAGATCTCAAGCACAGATCTTTTATCAAGTTTGGTTCTCTTTTCAACTGGAATGAGAGTATAACAGACACAACCAAACACCTTTAGGTGTGACACTGTTGGTTCGAGATCATGCCAAACTTCAAAAGGAGTTTTGTCCTTGACAACAGTGGTAGGCAGCCTGTTGAGCAGATACATTGAAGTGTTTGCTACTTCAGCCCAAAATTTGCTTGGCAATTTATTTTCAAATAACAGACATCTGGCCATATCGAGCACTGTTTGATTCTTTCTTTCACAAACTTCATTTTGCTGAGGAGTATAAACTGTTGTTAGTTGATGATGAATTCTAGCTTGCTCACACAACTTCTGAAACTTCTCGGACAAATACTCAGCACCATTATCTGATCTCAAAGCTTTGATCTTGCAGCCTGATTGGTTCTCAACTAGAGCTTTAAATTTGCTGAATGCTTCAAACACCTCTAATTTTTGCTTCAAAAAATAGATCCAACAAGATCTATAGAAATCGTCAATAAACAGCACAAAATACTTGCTGTCATTTAAGGAGGAAGACTTTATTGGTCCACAAATGTCAGTGTGAACTAATTCGAGCTTGCCTCGAGCTCTCCATGCCTTGTTAACTGGAAAAGGCAGTCTTACCTGCTTACCAAGCTGGCAAACTTCACAAACATCATCACTGACCTCAATTTTAGACATGTCTTCAACCAATTTCAATCTATTCAACAAACCAAGTGATTTGTAACTGACATGGCCTAACCTCTTATGCCATAAACTAGCTAAGTCAGTAGCACTAGTATAGGCCTTCTTTTCTAGTTGATTTACATCTAGCATGAAACACCTATCAGTCATAGGCACCGTAACCAGTACTTGACCAAATGAATCCTTAACAACACAGGAGTTATTCTTAAAAACTAGTGAATAGCCTTTCTGAATTAGCTGACCAACACTAAGTAGGTTTTGGTTTATGTCAGGCACATAAAGTACATCAGAAATAACTTTGTTACCTGAATGTGAGCTGATCACTGCATATCCTTTGCCTTTGGCCTCAATAAGGTTGCCATTTCACAACTCTGACTTTGGAAGTAAACCTTCTGTCAAGATTCTTGAACAGCCTTTCATCTGAAGCCATATGGTGAGGACAACCACTGTCAACTAACCAGTTCCTACTGATTTTGTTTGAGGTTGCATAACATGATGCAGAGAAAGCATGCTCCTCTTGAGCTTGAAGGACTTCAGTAGCCTTAGCTTGCATTTGTTGCTGACCTTGTACCTTTATTTTGTTCTTGCACACCTTCTCAACATGACCAAACTGTTTACATCTCCAGCACTGAACATCTGGTCTATGCCAATAGTTCTTTTCCAAATGTATAGTCTTTTTACAGTGAATGCATGGTGGAAAGCTCTTTTTTTCAACATCCCTTTTTGATTTCTCCCTTTTGTCAAGCCATGGTTTCTTGCCTTTGTAGCTTGAACTTGAACTTAAGCTTTCTTTGGCCTTTTCTTGGAAAGCTCCTTCAGGGTGCTCTTCCTGCCTATTGGCCCTCCTTTGCTCAAGTGCATATAGGGAATTTACCAACTCAGACAATGAGATGGCTGATAAATCTCTCGAGTCCTTCAATGAAGAAATCTTTGACTCAAATTTGTCAGGGAGAGTTGTAATGACCTTTTCAACAACTCTGTTCTCACTGAAATCATCACCAAGGAGCCTAATGTTGTTGACTATGGCCATTATCCTATCAGAGTACTACTTGATGGTCTCTGACTCTTTCATCTTCAAGTTCTCAAAGTCTCTCCTAAGGTTGATCAGTTGCTACTGCCTTGTCTTGTTTGACCCCATAAACTCCTCCTTTAGCTTCTCCCATGCTTGCTTTAGTGAGTCACATGCCATTATCCGAGTGAAAATCACATCGGATACTCCATTTTACAAGCAAGCCATTACTTTATGCTTCTTGGCACACTCTTCACGGTGTTGCCTTATCTGAGCAATGGTTGGATTGGTCCTCAATGGAGGTGGTTCAACATCATTCTCGATCACACTCCACAAATCATGTGCTTGAAGGTATGTCTTCATCTTAACTCCCCAGATGTGGTAGTTCTCTCCAGCAAACATAGGTGATGGTGGTGGTGTAAAGCTCATCCTTACAGCAAACAAATAGACCAACAAGAAAACTGCTTCTGCTTCTTTTCTCTCAAACACAAGTTACTCACAAACAGAACACAACCAAGGTCCTTAAAAACTTAGGCTTTTAATACCATTTGTTGCGTTTTAACAGCAAATGAGAAAAACAGAAGCAAGTAATCCGGATGAAGTATGAAGCTTTATTTGAAAATAGAGCAACAAGGTAATAAACCTGGATGAAGAATGAAAGAAGTTTGAACTTCAAAGACTTGAGACTTGCAGAGAGAAACTACCAACAAAGTAGAAATTTTTGGAAGAAATGAATTTTTCTTACTTTCCATTTCATCCGGCTAAAGTATATGTGATACAATAGAATAAGATAATTACCTAATATCTAACTGCTACCACTAATACATGACTCAAGCTTAGCTAAAATTACACTAAAAAGAAGCTGACATATCAGCTATTACATCAAACATAAATGAACAACAACAACTCCTACTAACTTGAAGTCAAATTACAAAGAAACTAAATCAAGTTACAAATGAAAGGCTTGGATGTTGGTTTCCTGTTGCATTGCAGGCCAAAAATTTAACAGATATCAACAATAATAAGCATTGTAATGGGTGTATGCTGCCCATTTTTCTTCATTTTACAATTCTTCATGTTGTGATTTCTTTCTCCACAAAGCTTGTGCTGAATTGCCAAGGAAGAGTACTCGGGTATGCTTCCTCCCATTGCACTTCATGCTTCTCACATATGGTATTTTTAAATGCTATCGATGTCTCCAAGACTTCAATGGTTTCTCCTACAATTCCGGCTCTTTCGTTCTCTGCCATCAATGTGCTGCACTTCCTCATAGTTTTACATATCAAGAAAAGGAACCACATTTCCTCTTTTATGACGTAGAAAACGTGAGCAATTGCAGTGCTTGTGGTAGTGACATAAATGTCTTCTACAGATGCAAAGATTGCGATTTTGCTTTGGATGTGAGGTGTGTAGCATTACCAAAAACTGCTTAGAATAAGTGCGACCAACATCCTTTTAAACTTGTTTATGGAGATTCCAATAACTATTCACCCATCATTGGTGTGACATATGCGAAGAAAGAAGAGACCTAAAGCTTTGGTTTTATCTCGACTGTGTTCTCAAAAAATATCTATTTATCAAGTTGGATAGTAAATACAAATATAAGGATTATTCACATCTTCCCACTTTCGTCCAAAAAATTAATTGCCAGAGTGTGGAAAGCCCTGCCAAAATCTAATCCTTGAGTGTGAAGAGCATGATTACAACTTTTTCGGTCATTGAGAACGCTTACGTATGCCGAAATATGATTGTTTTTTGAGTTTTTATTATTTGCATTAACATTAATGATGTATTAATCAATTATATGTTTATTTTGTTGCTGCCTTTTAGCATTGGCTTTTTGTGATTTTGCTTTATCTTTCTACATTATCTTTGTAAACTATTAATGGATTATAATTAGTTACCTGCAAAGTTGATTACTTTGGTTGTTCTACAAAGCTATTATATTATGCAAGAAAGATTATCAATACCCTTTACCCAGGTAATTTACCAGAAAATATATGTAAAAGTATAATAATAATTATTATAAAAAGATGAAGAAAAATCTTGATATACGAGAAAATTTGAAGGTCAGAATATATGTTTATAACTCCAACATTAGCATTGCAAAAAGCAACATAAAAAATTAAGTAAAAACTTTACCAGAAGAAAATGATGGTAAGTGAAATCTAACAATAAACATATTAAAGTATGAAGTGAAAACACATTGAATCAAATTAAGCTAACTAATAAAAAGCATTCAACATATAAAGTTAGAGTTCAATTAAGCTAACCTTATAAACCTAAAGATTTCAACACAAAATTTTAACAGTTTGATATTTTTTGTTAAAGCAATTTACACGATGAATTTAATAATAATAATAATAATAATAATAATAATTGGCTCAATCAAAGAAAGCTTTTATTGACTCAAAGATAAAATGTTAGCATATTCGTAAATGAGATTATATGAAAAGTGAAGTATAATATATCAATATATATAAAATAATTAAATAATTATGGTCTTTGAAGCAAATCGCTGAGGCTTTAGTTTTTGACTTCAAAAATTTTTAATGTTTAATTATAATAAACTGTTAATGTTTAATTTTGGAAGCAAAATTTTCCCAGTTAAAACTTATAAAAAATTTTTTAAAAAAATTTAAATGATCATGTGATACAAATTCAAAATGCGACATCAATATACCTTAATAAAAATTCAAGTTTAAAAACCAAATCAAGAAAAACTGCCAAGTTTCGAGAATAATGTAAACAAAAAAAAAACATAGGGACCAAGGTGGAAAAAGTTACCAAATTCAATTACTAAATGTTGCTTTATTCCATTTATTTATTACTAATATTATATGGGCACATTCTTGAACAAAATACATATGCTCACAAGTTATTTAAGTTTGATTAAAGTATATTTGATTCAATCATTGTCGAGTTGAACTTAATCTCAAGCAACTCGAGCTACTACTATGACTAAATTTGAGTAACCTAACGCTAGACTTAAATAGTTTGTCAAAGTCTCAATTTGAACTCAAAGACAAACTATAATAAATACTTGAGTATGAAGTTAGTACAAGAACCAAGCTCAAATTTTTTTACGAGATAGTTGAGCGAGTTTGAATAGTTCAATTCTTATCCCAAATTAAACTCAAATTGTACTTTAAATGATCATATTATTAAAATACCCTCTAAATGAAAATTAATTATTGTAGGACAAAACACATTAGCGAACAAATATAAATATAAATATTTATATTAAATACAAGATCTGAACAAATAATATAAACAAATAATTATATTTATGCAAAAACACCAAATCTAAAAAACAATTAAATAAACAAGATCTTGAAAAAACCAGAAATCGAATAAGGGAATCGAGTTTTACTAGATGTTGAGGCCTATTTTCACAGTTTCCTTAAGGCAGATTCGACTGCTCCTATGGTACTTAGAGAAATATGGGTCGTTTGTCTACAAGGATAGAACAACAAAATTATCACGGCAGTAGTACCTCTGCAGTGATCAACGAACAAACCTTACCTTCTTTTATCATCGAAACGTTTGAAAATTTGGAGAGAAAGAAAATAATTTTTCAGAGTGAAATAAATTTGTTGTTTGTCTTTAAAAAATCTATAATATTCTTTAGGCTTTTATAGGCATTCAATATGGAGGAATTTTGGAAATTTCTATGAATAAAGATACAAATCTGCATTAAAGGAGCCTTGAAAATTTCCATGAATTTTAGAAATTCCGGTAAGGAGCAAAAGGAGTGGAAAATGGGCCAAAATCAGACAAAACGAGCTATTTTTAGGAACCAAATGGCTTGGACATTCCCATACGGGCTAAGCACATGCCTGTGTGAGCCACACAGGCTGGCCACACGCCCATGTGCCAACTCGTGTCGATATCGCTCACTGTTTCCCAAACACGTGGAAAAAACCAATTTTTAGGGTTTCTGAGTATTCTAAATTCTATAAATACACACTAGAAGAGGATCTAAGGGGCAGGGAGAGTAGAACGAAGAAATTACTCGAAGAACACCTTCGGAATCAACTCAGAAGTAGGATCTCCTTCAAGATTGAATATCTCCATTCAATTTCTCTAGAAGTTTTTGGGTTTCTTTACGCTTTGTTGTTTTCCTGCCAAAGTATGAACTAAATTCCCTAGATACCTAGGGAAGATGAACCTTGATGGGTTTTATTATTTGATTTTCTGGATTATATGATAAATACTTGTTCTTGTTCTCAATTATGTATGTTTATTTCTTCCTTTAATATTTTTAGGATATTAATTCAAGTGTGATGTGCTTATTTCTGCGGAGCAAAAGTCCCTATTTAAGAGTAGGTCTAGCATAATTGAGTGGAGTTGCATGCAATCCTAGAAATAGGACGAAATAAATCTACCGGATTAGAGTCAAATCTAATAGGGGAATCCATAGATCGAGTTAATGCGACAATAGGGGTTTTAATTAGAAAGAGATTTCAATTAATCAATTTAGAGTCAGTTGTTCTTATTCTTGAAAGAGATATTACCATAATTTAGGGATTTCTACGGATCAAGACAAGTGAATAAATCATCTAATTCAGATTCAGAATAATAAGTGAAGTCTAGGTGGATTCTTTCTTGGGTATTGTCTTTCTCTTTGGTTATAATAAAGTATTTTCTCATTCTATTCTCTGTCATGTTCTTAATAATTAGTTTATTTAAATTTAGATTAAAAATATCCCCTTTAATTTGTAGGCTAAATAATAAAAATATAATAATTACTAATACTTTTAATCCTCGTGGATACGATATTCCCGACTCACCATAGCTATACTACTATTTGATAGGTACGCTTGCCTTTGTCGTGAGTTAGTTAGTTTACTGACTCATCAGCATTCAATATGGAGGAATTTTAGAAATTTCCATAAATAAAGATACAAATATGCATTAAAGGAGCCTTGGAAATTTCCATTAATTTTGGAAATTCCAAAGTGCCACATCATCATACCTTAATAAAAAAAATACTTTATTTCATAGGGAAAGGATTGTATGAAATAGTGACGCCACGTCATCTGTATCCCTTTCCAATAGTTTTATGCCACATCAGTACTCTTATCCTGAATTTCAGGATTTTATCCTGAAAAAAATCAAATCCAAATTAAAATACTGAAATTCAGAATAAAATCCTGAAATTCAGGATAAGAATACTGATGTGGCATAAAACTATTGGAAAGAGATACAGATGATGTGGCGTCACTGTTTCATACAATCCTTTCTCTTGTTTCATATTTCGATTAGAATTTTAAACTCGTGTTATAGTCCACATGTAGTTGATACAAATTAAAAAAATTCAATAAATTTTAAAAAAAAGTTAATAATTTTTTTTAAAAATGATCCACATAAGTAATAAAGTACAAATGACTACCAAGTAGACTATTACATCAGTGCCATTGAAGATTGTGGACTAAATTTATCAAATAAAAATTAGGATCAAAGTGAAAAAATGAGTAAATGTTAAGGGCTAATTTTGCCACTATGCAAACCCAACTTTAGGGACACCAGTACCATTGAAGATTGAGGACCAAATTTATCAAATAAAAATTAGGATCAAAGTGAAAAAATGAGTAAATGTTAGGGGCTAATTTTGCCACTATGCCAACCCAACTTTAGGGATATGGGTGCTAACTTTTTTACCATCTAATCCCGCAATTTCCGTGAGAGAACAAAGAAGCCCACATTGCTCTAGGAAATGAGAAACCAACACTCACTCATCTTTGGTTAAACTTAACATTACCCACACTGCATCAACAAAGCCATTTCTACCGTAGATCAAGGCTCACCAAATTCCTAGGGATGAAATTTTTAAAAATAAAAGTACAAAGACTAATTTCAAATTTATAAAGAATACAGTGACCTATGTTATATTTTAACCTAAAACTAAATAAGCACACAATTCTCCGCCGTCCCTAACCGAAATTTACCAGCCAAAAGAAAAAACAGTTACAAGGGTAACGAATCAGAAGAGAAGCCATCTTGGTTTCATCATGTTGTTCATTAATTATAATATATAAAAGAAAGCCCCCCAAAAGCCATGCATCCCTCCAAGAACTAAAGCTTCAATCCATTTGCAGAAAGAAAATCAGTAAGTGGTAAGGCTCCCGCAATCAAGAAACCTTTGTGGCCTTTTCTTGGAGCACTTAGCAGCTTTCCATTCCAATGGCGGCGAACCCTCCAAACACCGTTAGCTTTCCATTTTCAATGACGCCGAGGCCTCCAAACACCGTTCGCTTTCGATTGGATCATAGACATCGTGTCTACTTATGCTGGAATTGCCAGACTGCCGTCTTCAATGTCCCCCGCTACAACCCCGCTCCACGTGTATGTCTATCAACTCTCTCTCTCTCTCTCTATATATATATATATTTGATTCTTTTTCTACTACTGGAAATCTGGAATTTCAGTTCAAGGGTAATGTAAGCATTAGGTGATGCAAGATTAGAGTTGGTTCAAGGTTCCACTTTAAAGTTATCTTTTAACTTCAAAACTGAGGTGCAAACCAATAACATGCTTTGAATCAACAGGTACGAGGCGTGGAGATTGATGGACAGGAGGTGGATGGAGTTATCTGTAACACACCGTAAGATATCTCTCTCATTCTGTAATAATTTAATCACATATTCATTGTGTAATAATAATGTAATTTACTCATTCGTTGATGATGTAGTGTTAATCTGCGGGAGGATCACATAATTACTCATAGGTTTGTCAATAATTTGCCCGTAGTGAATGTCCATTGCAAAAATTGTAATGAACTCCTTGGCCAGAAATTTGTAAGTTCTTTAAACATACACATACATATATATATATATATATATACATAGTATGTTATGTGGTGCGCTTAGTATTTTTCAGATTTTGGGTGGTCATATTATGAGGACACCTAGGCAACGATTTTATGCGGTTGAGGGACCAGTACTCCTTCATACGTAAGTTTAATTCCCTTTAGAATATTGAATGCAAATAATTATTAGAAAATATATTATTATTTGATTGAATGAAAATGGTGGGTGCATGCAGGGATGTGATGATATATTGGGATGGAAGGTTTTTGCTTTGGGCTGATAACTACGAGCGAATCGACGAGGGCGAGGAGGAATAGACAAAAATTTCCAAGTCGAACAGAAGTATACTAAGAGTGCAATACGCAAGCAGTGCTGGTTTTGTAAATTTTTTTTCAAGTTTCCCTTAATAATCCGTCAAAATAGTGATTGGTAGTATAATTGCTGTTGGATTTTACAGTATAAATGCGAGATTGGTACTACTATAAATGTTCTTTCATAACATAATATCTTTTAATATATAACAATGTTTCTTCATTTCTAAATTTTTCAAGAAATTTATGTTATTTTCATAAATCACTTCAAATGCAATAAAAATAATTATATATATAAATATAAAAAATCATCGATTCAATTGAATGCAAGGGGTGCGACTTTACTTTAGATGGTAGGTGTGTTACATTGCCATAACCTGTTCAACATAAGTTTGATAAACATCCTTTAGACTTTGTTTATGGATAATGCAATGACTATCTATACTCTAATATTATTGTGAATATGTGAAAAAGAAGAGACCCGAAGCATTTGTTTTATCATAACAAGGTTTGCGACAATGCAATGCACTCCACTATTGTTCTCAAATAAATAGAATATTTGTTTATCAAGCTGGATAGTAATTACAAATATAAGTTTTTTCATCCACATCTTGTGTGCCTTATGATTATTCTGTTATCTTAGCATTGGCTTGGCAAGCTTTGTTGCTTTTTCTTTTATCTTTCTACAATATGTATATAATTAATGGGTTACAATTAGTTACTAAAATTCTTCTTCAAAGTTTTACGGTTTGCATGAAATATATTCAATACATTTTCTCTCGTAATCCATACGTAATCCACTGTATAATGCTAGAGAGTATTGTAAAATGATAATAGAAAAAGATGATGTAAAATCTTGAAATATTAAAAAAATTGAAGGGTAGAGAACATGTTTATTTAATCCAAATTAGCATTTCCAATGACAGCAAAAGAAAATTAATGTAAATATGCTAGAAGAAGAAAATAATAATAAGTGGAAAAAAAAAAGCAATATCTTAAAGGTATGGAGTTGATACAAAAGAGGGGTGTGGAGTGGCATGCGTTGAATTTTATCATCACAATCAAAATTGAATTTATCTTTTATATAAATTTTTAAAATAGTTAGTTGGAACTTGCATTTTTAAATTGAAAAAACAAGATTAAATTCTAAAAAATTGAATTACTAACATAAAAACTTATGGAAAAGAAACAACAAAATTTTGAGTTAAATATAATTATAACGCACCAATACAATGAATATCATACGAATATATGATTATTTCAACAACTATTATTTATAATGATTGAAGTATCAAATTTTTTGTAAACTTAAATTTTAAACATGGTTAGAATACTACACAAACAATAACAACATAAATTATCTATCATTATAAAAAAAAATCTACAAAGTAAAAAGGCTAATGAGAAATAGATTCTCTTCATTTTTGAACTATTCTTTTTTTTTCTTTTCATTAAAAAATATGACTAAATATAATATTTGATATCTAAACTTGTCAAATGTTATACAAATTATCCAAAATACTAACAACTAGGGGTGAGCGATATTCGATTAAATAGAATCAAATAAAGTGGAATATTTTCAAGTTAGTCAAGTTAATGAGTCCAATTTATAATCCTAACTTGATTTTTTTTTCAAAAATTAAGTTAAGCCAAATAATTTTTCAAGTAAAATTAAAAAGGTCAAATTAAAATATTGTTGACAATATGACTAATTCCAAGTTAGAGCACATAAATTTGAAATCGTATATATATATATATATATATATATTTTAAAAAAAAGAACTCTTTCAAAGCAAAATAAGAACAAAAAAAAAAAAGAAGAAGAAGAAGAACAAGAAAATAATTTAGTTCCATAAACTTGATTTGATAATTTATTTGTTTAAGGCCATAAATTTGTCATTTTAGAAATTTTTTTTATAACTTAACATTTTGATATGTATTAGAATTTTACATAGTTTTATTTTTGGAATTTTAATATTTTTAAAATTTTTATAAAAATATAAAAAAATTAATAATATTTTGAATGCTTGAAGATTCTTTTTAATTGCAATTTTGTTTGAGAGGGATTAGTTTGATATTTTAAAAATTGACAAGGATTCAAGAAATATTTATACGAATTCGTTAACAAGTTGTAAAATTCAATCCAAGCTGAACTTAAAAAAAAGTCGAATAAGCCAATAACTCAAATACTAAAAATATTAAATTATCTCTTAAATATATAAAAAAAATTCAAATATTGAATTTTAATCCATTTATGATCCATTTTAATAATTTGGCTTTCATCTAGAACAAATCATTGAACCAAACTTCTTTCATTAAATTATGATTTGCGGTTTGCACTTCAACAAGGTCTTGACTCGGTGGTATAATTGATAAGGAAGTACTCAAATTTTTAAATATTTGTTGAATTTATTTATTTGATTTAAAAGTCATTAATTTTATTATAATGTAATATTTAATCATAATAATGATTTGTTCTAGATAAAAGCGAAATTATTAAAATGGATCATAAATGAATTAAAATTCAATATTTGATTTTTTTTTATATATTTAAGAGATAATTTTTGGTTTCCATCACATTCGATAGTGTATATATAGACCATTGAATTAACAACCATTAGCCATCCACATCAAGTCTCAATTGAGAGGCAAATAGAAAAAATGGAGCTTCAACATTATATAGGCCATCCACATCCACTGGTGTTCAACCAAGAGATGAACCATCAAAGTGAAAAGACTTTCTGTTGCTTTAGATGCAATAGAAAGGTGAAGGGTCTAAGCTTTAGATATTTAGAGTGTGGGTTTTCCCTGCACAAGGGATGTGCCCTTTCGTCCTTTGCCTTCGATGTGCAGCACGTCTTCTTCTTTGAAGATAACATTAACAGTCATTGCAGTGCTTGTGGTAGTTATAGAAATCTCTTTTACAAATGCAAAGATTGTGACTATGCTTTGGATGTGAGGTGTGTAACATTGCCAAAAATTGCTCGGCTTAACTGTGACGAATATCTTTTGAAGCTTATGTTGAAAAGTCAAATTAAAAGGGGTGTTGAAAAGTCAAAAAAATGGGAGGTGCAAGTGGCACCGAAAGAAAAAAATGGTAGGCAAGTTGTTTAAAGTTGAATGGGATAATTGCAATTTTGGTCCCTAATTTTTTAGGCCATTTGCAAGTTAGTCCCTGAACCTCAACTATAAATAGGCCTAACCATTTCTCATTTACACCATCCCAACCAATCTTTCTCTCTTAGTTTTCTTTCTTCTCCCATTTGAGAATTCTTAAGGAATTCTATTTGTTTGTAATATTTTGAAGATAGTAAAGTTATCATCTGGTGTTAGTGCCCGAGGACGTAGGTATAATTTACCGAACCTCGTTAAAACTCTTGTGTTCTTTCTTGTCCTATTTTTCTTTCAATATTTGAGGGTATAATAGTAGTATTTAATTGTGCTATTAAATTACTATAGAAGGGATATTCTGACTAAGGAAAGACTTGGTATTTAAGAGATCCATGTGATCCACCTCTCTTCCCTGGGAATTGAACTTTGTGTGATTTTTTAGTACAATAATTTACACGCTTCCGACCCTATTGGAACAACAAGTGGTATCAAGAGCCGA
Source organism: Gossypium hirsutum (assembly GCF_007990345.1). Classification (NCBI taxonomy): domain Eukaryota; kingdom Viridiplantae; phylum Streptophyta; class Magnoliopsida; order Malvales; family Malvaceae; genus Gossypium; species Gossypium hirsutum. The sequence goes on from NC_053430.1 coordinate 13,035,098, forward strand.
AGGTTAATCGTAGTATGCTCTGTGGTTGCAGTTTGAACTGATCTTCCACATCAGAAAAGATTTCCTTAGGTATATTGAAAGATTATGGAGAAAACGGTCGGTGTAGGAGCTTCAACATTGTCCATGTGGACAAGACCGACAATTGCAAATGCAAGACTGGCCGTGGAGATCTTTGATGGCACGGGCCATTTTGGTATGTGGCAAAGTGAGGTTCTAGATGCCCTTTTTCAGCAGGGTCTAGACATTGCCATTGATGAAGAGAAACCAGATGACGTACAAGAGAAAGATTGGAAGGCGATCAATCGGTTGGCATGTGGCACAATTCGATCATGCCTTTCTCGAGAGCAGAGGTATGCTTTTTCAAAGGAGACTTCTGCAAATAAGTTGTGGGTGGCACTTGAAGAAAATTTTTTGAAGAAAAACAGTCAAAATAAGCTCCACTTGAAGAAAAGACTGTTTCGCTTCACTTACGTCCCAAGTACCACAATGAATGATCACATCACCAAATTTAATCAGTTAGTCACTGATTTGCTAAATATGGATGAGACATTCAAAGATGAAGATTTGGCTTTGATGCTGTTGGGGTCACTTCCTGAGGAGTTTGAGTTCCTAGAAACTACTCTACTTCATGGCAGGAGTGATATATCTCTGAGCGAAGTCTGTGCGGCCTTATACAGTTATGAACAGAGAAAGAAGGACAAACAGAAAAACTCAATAAGAGATACAGAAGCTTTAGTAGTCCGAGGTCGTTCATACACTCGGAAGAAAACTCAGAAGGGGAGATCAAAGTCAAAGTCCAGACTCGGGAAAGATGAATGTGCTTTTGTCATGAGAAAGGCCACTGGAAGAAAAATTGTCCAAAGCTGAAGAATAAGGGAAAAGCTGCTGTAGATGCTTGTGTTGCAAAGCATGATACTAGTGACTCTGAACTATCACTGGTTGCATCATCATCGTCGTTCCATTCAGATGAGTGGATATTGGATTCGGGTTGTACCTATCATATGTCCCCTAACCGGGAGTGGTTCTCTGATTTAGTAGAACTAAATGGAGGAGTTGTTTATATGGGCAATGAAAATGCTGTAAAACTATTGGGATAGGTTCAATCCAATTAAAGAATCAAGATGGATCAACCAGAGTTCTGACTGATGTTCGGTACGTGCCCAGTTTGAAGAAAAATCTCATCTCATTGGGAGCCTTGGAATCCAATGGTTCAGTTGTTACTATGAGAGATGAGATTTTGAAAGTGACATCTGGCGCACTTGTGATATTGAAGGGCATCAAGAAAAATAACTTGTATTATTACCAAGGTAGTACAGTTATTGGAGTAGTCGCTACAGCTTCCGGTAACAAAGAATTGGACTCAATGTAGTTGTGGCATATGAAGTTGGGACATGCCAGCGAAAAATCCTTGCAAATTCTGGCAAAGCAAGGATTGTTGAAAGGTGCAAAGGCTTGCAAATTAAAATTTTGCGAGCATTGTGTTCTGGGAAAGCAAAAGAGAGTGAAATTCGGTACTGCTATCCATAATACAAAAGGTATTTTGGAATATGTTCACTCAGATGTGTGGGGGCCTTCCAAGACACCTTCATTGGGAGGAAAACACTACTTTGTTACTTTTTTTGATGACTTTTCCAGAAGAGTTTGGGTGTATACCATGAGAACTAAGGATGAAGTGCTTAGAGTTTTTCTTAAATGGAAAACTATGATCGAAAACCAGACTGGCAAGAAAATCAAGCGGCTTAGGACGGACAATGGAGGGGAATATAAAAGTGATCCGTTCTTCGATGTGTGCCAAGAGTATGGTATTGTTCGACACTTCACAGTTAGGGATACACCACAGCAGAATAGATTGGCAGAGCGTATGAATCGAACATTGCTGGAGAAAGTTCGATGTATGTTGTCCAATGCTGGGTTGGGCAAGCAATTTTGGGCTGAGGCTGTGACATATGCTGGCCATCTTGTTAATCGTTTGCCATCATCTGCATTAGAAAGAAAAACTCCTATGGGGGTATGGTCTGGAACCGGCTACAGATTATGATTCCTTACATGTGTTTGGATCCACTGCATATTACCATGTGAAGGAGTCAAAGTTAGATCCGAGGGCAAAGAAAGCTCTCTTTATGGGAATCACTTCTAGAGTGAAGGGATTTCGTCTTTGGTGCTTAAGCACAAAGAAAATGATCTGTAGCAAAGATGTTACCTTTGATGAATCTGCCACATTGAAAAAGGTAGCAGATAAAGATATTCAGACGAGCAATACTCCACAACAGGTGGAGTGTACTCCAAAACAGGTGGAGTTTGAGCAGATGGGGATTTGCCCAGTTAATAAGTCTAATTCTCCAGCCACAATGGAGGAATTAGAGGTTGAAGAGGTTCTGACCCAAGAACCACTAAGTACACCAGAACCAGTTGCAGTTGCAAGGCCACGGAGAGAAATTCGTAAACCTGCTCGATTTACTGATATGGTGGCCTACGCCCTTCCCGTTGTTGATGATATTCCTATCACTTATCAAGAAGCAATGCAAAGCTTAGAAAGTGATAAATGGAAAAGTGCCATGGATGAAGAAATGCAGTCTTTCCTGAAGAACAATACTTGGGAGTTGGCGCAATTACCGAAAGGTAAAAGGGCAATCGGATGCAAGTGGGTATTCGCAAAGAAAGATGGATCTCCTAGCAAGAAGGATATTCGCTACAAGGCAAGATTGGTAGCTAAAGGCTACGCTCAGAAGGAGGGAATTGACTACAATGATGTATTTTCCCCTGTTGTGAAGCATTCCTCCATTAGAATTTTGTTGGCCTTGGTAGCACAGTTGAATTTGGAACTAGCTCAACTTGATGTTAAGACGGCTTTCTTGCATGGTGAGTTAGAAGAGGAGATCTATATGACTTAGCCCAAAGGATACACAGATGCTGGTGGTAGAAATTGGGTTTGTAAGCTGAACAAATCGCTATATGGATTGAAGCAATCCCCGAGGCAGTGGTACAAGCGATTTGATAGCTTTATGAGAAGGCAGAAGTACACAAGAAGCAAATATGACAATTGTGTGTATTTGCAGAAGCTGCATGACGGATCTTTCATTTATCTACTCTTGTATGTTGATGATATGTTAATCGCTTCGAAGAGCCAAAAAGAGATAGATAAGCTGAAGGCTCAGTTGAATCAAGAGTTCGAGATGAAAGATCTAGGTGAGGCCAAGAAGATTCTCGGCATGGAGATAAGTAGAGATAGATAGAGAGGCAAGCTTTGTTTGAATCAGAAGCAATATCTGAAAAAGGTATTACAATGTTTTGGTGTAAATGAAAACATAAAACATGTAAGTACCCCACTTGCTTCTCATTTGAAACTTAGTGCTCAATTATCTCCGAAAACTGAAGAAGAAAGAGAATATATGGCAAAAGTCCCATATGCTAATGCAGTTGGGAGTTTGATGTATGCGATGGTGTGTACGCGGCCTGACATTTCACAAGTTGTTGGAGTTGTGAGCAGGTATATGCTTGATCCTGGAAAAGGACATTGGCAAGCTGTGAAATGGATTCTACGGTATCTTCGAAAAACCGTAGATGTTGGTTTAATTTTTGAACAGGATGAAGCACTTGGTCAGTTTGTAGTTGGATATGTTGATTCCGACTTTGCTGGTGATTTAGATAAACGTCGTTCAACTACGGGGTATCTGTTTACTCTTGCGAAAGCCCCAGTGAGTTGGAAGTCTACCTTACAGTCTACAGTAGCTGTGTCTACTACAGAGGCAGAATATATGGCAGTTACAGAAGCTGTTAAGGAGGCTATTTGGCTTAATGGATTGTTGAAAGACTTAGGAGTTGTTCAAAGTCACATAAGTTTATATTGTGACAGTCAGAGCGCTATTCATTTAGCGAAAAATCAAGTCTATCATTCAAGAACCAAGCTTATCGACGTAAGATATCACTTTGTGCGGGAAGTCTTTGAAAAAGGAAAAATTCTACTTCAGAAGATTCCGACAGCAAATAATCCCGCAGATATGATGACCAAGGTGGTAACAACAATCAAGTTTAATCATTGTTTGAACTTGATTAACATCCTGAGAATTTGAGCACCTTCAGGTGTATGGCGCTCGAGAGCGCATTTGGAGGCACTACAAAAGATAACTTTATCGAATTTGGGGAGTTGAAGGAAGTGTGTGAAGATGTGATTATCCTAATCAAATCTTCAAGGTGGAGATTGTTGAAAAATCAAATTAAAAGGGGTGTTGAAAAGTCAAAAAAATGGGAGGTGCAAGTGGCACCGAAAGAAAAAAATGGTAGGCAAGTTGTTTAAAGTTGAATGGGATAATTGCAATTTTGGTCCCTAATTTTTTAGGCCATTTGCAAGTTAGTCCCTGAACCTCAACTATAAATAGGCCTAACCATTTCTCATTTACACCATCCCAACCAATCTTTCTCTCTTAGTTTTCTTTCTTCTCCCATTTGAGAATTCTTAAGGAATTCTATTTGTTTGTAATATTTTGAAGATAGTAAAGTTATCATCTGGTGTTAGTGCCCGAGGACGTAGGTATAATTTACCGAACCTCGTTAAAACTCTTGTGTTCTTTCTTGTCCTATTTTTCTTTCAATATTTGAGGGTATAATAGTAGTATTTAATTGTGCTATTAAATTACTATAGAAGGGATATTCTGACTAAGGAAAGACTTGGTATTTAAGAGATCCATGTGATCCACCTCTCTTCCCTAGGAATTGAACTTTGTGTGATTTTTTAGTACAATAATTTACACGCTTCCGACCCTATTGGAACAACAGCTTATAGCAATGACTATCCACTCCATTATTAGTGTGACATGCGAAAAAGAAAGATACTCGAAGCTTTGTTTTTATCATTGCGAAGTTTGCGACAACGCAATGCATTCCAAATACATTCTTTGAGAATATTCATTTATCAAGCTTAGCAGTAAATACAAATAAAAGGATCATCCACATCCTCTCACTTTCATCCAAAAGATTTAAAAAGAATTTTAAGTGATGACGTGCCACAATTTCAAAGTGCCACATCATCTTACCTTAACAAAAATCCAAGTTCAGAGACCAAATCGGGAAAAGCTGTTGAGTTTTGAGAGCAATGTGAAAAAAAAGTTCAAGAACCAAAGTGAAAAAAGTTATCAAATTCTATTATTAAATATTACTCTATTCCATTTATTTATTACTAATATTATATGGACATATTCTTACTTAAACAGAATACATATGCTAGCAGGTTATTCAAGTTTGATTAAAATTTTTTTGATTCAACTATTGTCAAGTTGAGCTTGATCTCAAGCAACGCGAGCTACTACCATGACTATATTTGAGTATCCTAGCACTAGACTTAAATAGTTTGTCAAAGTCTCAATTTGAACTAAAAGTCAAACTATAGTAATACTCGAGTCTAAAGTTAGTTAAGGAACCAAGCTCAAATCTTTTACGGGATAATCGAGCGAGCTTGAATTGTTTAGTTTTTATCCCAAATTAAACTCAAATTATACTTTAAATTGATCATATTATTAAAATACCCTCTAAATGAAAATGAATTATATCAGAGTAATTCTTTTACAAGTCGCATGTTTGAATAAAATCTTAAATGGAACATTCAATATTCTATAACAAAACAAATTATGTCAAATTATATCTACATTAGAAAAGCAAATCATACTGTCCAATATTATAATCTGAATATGCATAACTTATAGAAGAAAAAATTGAAATACCATATACTTCGAAGGATAGAGGACGTGTTTATTTACTCCGAATTAGCAATGACAATGTCTGAAAAAGAAAATAAATTAGAACTTACTAGAAGAAGAAAATAAGAAGTGAAAAAGAAGCATTATTTTAAACGAATACATATTCTCAAAAATTATTTTAGTTTGATTAAAAAAAAGATGCAATTATTGTTGAGTTGATCAAAAGTAACTCAAGTTATCACGTTGGCTAAATTTAAATATTCTAATATTTGACTTAAGTAACTCACAAGCTTAATAATACTTAAATTTTTATTTAGTATCGAAGACAAACTCGAATAATTTTTAAGTTTGAAATTAGTGTGGGAACGTAAATTTACTAGATAATCATATGAGCTTGAATTGTTCAATTTTTATCACAAAATTGTATTTTAATTATTCATTTTATTAAAATACCCTTTAAATGCAATTGAAATATATCATAACAATTCTTTTGTACGTTACATGTTTGAATGAAACCTAAACATATAAAAATTCGAACAAGCAACACTTTATAACAAAGCAAATTATGTTGAAGTATATAAGTAGGTAATTTTAATCAAATTTGTAATTTTTAATATTTTTAAAATGATTAATATTTTGTTTCATGTTTCGATTGGTTGATGTTGTTTGCAACAAATTTTATTTGAAGGAAATATATATAAAAAATACTCTAAACAATGAATTTTAATAGTTTGATAATTCAATTTAACTCCTTTCATCTTATCTAATCTGCATATTGATATATTTAATTCTAACATTTACTCATTTTATTACTTTAACCTTAACTTTCAACATCTATTTAAATTGTTTTTTAGATGAAAATTTTGATTGACTTTCAAAAGTTTAATATCACATATGCAAAAACTTCTTCTACATTTCACATGTGGTTAATAAAAATTCAAAAAAAAAAAATTATGAATTCATCAAATTCTAAAAAAGTTAATAAAATTCTTAAAAAATATATCCACGTCAATAATGTACAAATGAAAGCCATGCAAACTATCGCATTAGTTCCATTGAAGATTAATGACCAAATTGATCAAATAAAAATTAAGACCCAAGTAACAAAATGAGTAAATGTTAGGAGTTAATTTTGCCACTATTCCGATCCAACTTTAGCGATGTGGGTGGTAACTTTTTTATCATCTAATCCCCCTATTTCCCAAAGAGAACAAAGAAGCCCACATTGCTTTAGGAAATGAGAACCATAAGTCATAAATTATAGAACCAAAGGGTCCAAAGGTGGTAGAGTTGGGCAAAGTGTTAAAAATGAATCTTAAACACTCACTCATCTTTGGTTAAACTTAACATTAACCACACTGCATCAGCAAAGCTGTTTCTATATTAGATTGAGCATGTAAGATCTTTGCTCACCAAATTCGTAGGGACTAAATTTTTAGAAATAAAAGTATAGGGGCTAAATTTCAAGTTTTAAAAAGTAGAGGGACTTATAGTATATTTTAACCTAAAACTACAAATTAGAAGAGAAGCCATCTTGGTTTCATCATTTTGTTCATTAATTATAACATATAAAATAAAACCCCCAAAACAAAATCTGTAAGTGGTATTGCTCCTGCAATCAAGAAACCTCTTTTTTATTTCTTCTCTCCCATTTTCATATGAACTTTGTGACGTTTTCTTGGAGCAGTCAGGAGCTTTGCATTTCCAATGGCGGCAGGCATCCAAACACTGTTAGCTTTCCCTTTCGAATGGCGGAGGTTAAGTTTCCATTAGATTATAGACATCGAGTCTAATTATGCTGCAGTTGCCAGACCCACGTTCTCAATGTCCCCCACAACAACCCCCCTCTCCCTCTGTCTTTATTTCTCTCTTCTATTCTTTTCATTCTTTTATTAATGCTAATTTCTAATCCCTTGTATGTGATTTAATATATTTTAAATTTGTAATTTGTAATTTTATTTAATTAATGCAAAGAAAAAAACAAAAAAAATAAAAAAAGGCTAGGAGAAATACCTCAAAAAAAGAAGGGATACAAGCATAAGGAATAAATTATAATCCATGTCGACCATATTTAGTTCAGAATTTGTGACAATTGATTACATCATAGGATAATTCAAAGAAATTTTCATATTGATTTTTTAAAAAAAGTAAACACACAAGTGTCCATTAGCTTTTCTTTGCTCTTCCTGCACATAGGAACTAATCTTCCAAAATTTTATCCTTTTCAACTAAACTTTTATTAGGAATGTTGAAACCCGGTGGCGGTGGAATATTTTGAGACTTTAATACTTTTTGCTGTTGATAGCATGGTAAAGATTGTTGGTGATCTTTTGGAAGCATGTGCTCTGGTAGAAGAAGATATGGATGACATAGTAGCTTGCTAGCATTCTACCTTTTTGTTTGGATCGATAGTAAAACATTCCCGAAGAAACTCTTTCCTAACTTCGACATGTCTTTCGGGATGTTGGGCGATTCTCCCCTCAACAGCTTGTCTCTTAAATCATCTCGTTCATGAGTGTCCCATGGCAATCTCCCCATAATCATTTCAACCACGATGCAACCCAACGAGCATATATCCAATGCACCACTAACTTTCCCTGATAATCGATTTAGGAGACGTGTAATACTTTGTACCTCGAAACCTAGACGTTGTATCTTTTACCCCTTGTTGTTTAGCTAACCTAAAATCAGCAATCTTTAGAGTAGGTAAACGGGTACCATGTTGAGGAGTGAAAGCCAGAATATTACCTGGTTTTAGATCAAAGTGAATGAGTACTCTCTCATGAACATCCAAAAGCCCTTCAAATATCATTTGAGTATAACATTTAACATCATTTTCTGGGATTTTACCACCATACTTGTTCATCAAGTCTAACAAACTACCTTCTGGAGCATATTCAAGGAACATATTGTAAACCTCTCCTTGTCCTTGCTCAAAACTTGTAAAACCACCGTAGCATTGAATAATATTGGGACAACCGAAAAACTTTAGAAGGATTTCTTTTTCCTTACGTAGAAAAGAAGAGTAATATTCGTTGATAGATTTGACAGCATAAATCTGATTATAAACAGGAGTTACGATTTTCCCTAAATGCACTACTCCATAAGAACCATTTCCAAGAACCTTGATCTTCATTAGTTTAACCTTCATTATTTTTTCTTAAAACAAATAAGAGTTTAGAATCTTAAAAGTTATGTAGCTTAGTTTATATATGTAGATAGATTTCCCAATTGCATTTGTAAAAGGATTACTATTTTCATTATATTATTTGTTGAGTGTATAAAGTAACAGTTCCTTTTGGAATAGGATAAGTAAAATAAAATATTAAGCATGTATATGTTATCGCCAATAATAAATTAATAATGTTAGTAAAATATTAATTGTTTTACATATGTTATGGTAAAACAGCATTAATAATTTTACCAAGAATAAAATATATTTCAGTATATGGTATCATTAATATTTATTTTATGATAAAATAAAATAGTATGTTATACTAAAATAAAATCTGAAGTTACCATATATATTATTACCAAGAATAAAATATCAATTTTTCTGAACCATATTAAGAATAATTAATATTATCTTAAGTTTTATTTGTTTATCATTATTGTCGAAACCATTTTTTTAAAAATTTAAAAATGATGGATCGACTTTTTGGAAAGCGAAAATAGAGTCGCCACCGATCCTTTTATTTTGGTGTGATCTGATCACCTAAGAATTTGGTTATTTTAATAAAACATTTGTGATTTACTAAAACAACGGTTCTGGTCTACGAAAATTTTAGAAAACGGGCTCGGGAGTCGGTTACGTATGAGGAAGGGTTAGCACCCTCACTACGCCCAAAATTGGTACCAAATCGATTAAATATTGTCCTTTTGTCTAAAATTAAAAATGTTTTTGAAATGTGGTTCTTGTTAATAACATTTGAATAACCCGAGTCCATTGCCAAAAATCTTCTTGTTTTGACGTTCGAAAATTTGTAATTCGAAAATAACAAAAGGATGCCCAACTATTTGGTCCAATGAAAAATCGATACCCAGCACAGTAGGGCACGATTCCTCGAATTTCCAAACATTGACTATTACCTCACCTTGGAAGATACGAGTGAAATTCCGAAGAGACATTCGATTATTTTGAACAAACGGGAGATTGCAACCCAACACGATAGGGCACTATTCCCCGAATTGCCAAACATCGAACATTTCTTTCATTTTAAAGAGTTTTTAGAAAATGTGAGTGAAATTCTGAAGAGATATTCGACTATTTTGAGCAAACAAGAAATTGCAACCCAGCACAGTAGGGCACGATTCCCCAAATTACCAAACATCGAATATCGCCTCCGTTTTAAGGAATTATAAAACTAGCTCAAAACGTATTAATTTGACTTGAAATAAAATGGAATAATTATTTTAGATTAACAAGTTTAAAATCCCAACAAGTCAATTGCAAGTAAAAGGCAAAGTTATAAACATGAGACGATATGCATGGATAACGAACTCTATTAATGAATAAAAATAGTGTAAAGATGAATAAACAAATAATAATAATAAAAAACTTAACGTGCATAAAATAGCAGTAAGCTCACATCCAAACATTAACAATCAAAATCATGAAAGCTAAAAATATAACCAAAGAAACAAATCAAAGTACGAGCCCCGACAAGTTTTCAAACCTAGATAAATAAAATTAAGATAGCAACACCAAGTACCAATCGCAAATGTAATGTAATAACTTATAAAACGATAAAAACAACAAAACACTCATGATATACAAAACAACATGGGCAAACTACAAACATATAAATAATTATTAAAATAAAGATTACGAAGAAGGAAATTTGAGTCAAATAATGTGCATAAACATTTTAGAGATGATGTATCCGCTTAAAGTTAACAAATGAATAGATATAAAAATAGTATTTAAATGTGAGATTTAAAATTAAAACAATATGTAGTAAAATATGTTCTAGAAAAATGACTTATGTACATAAAAATATATTAAGATAAATTTAAAAGAATTCATAAAAGAAATTAGCATGGGACTAAATAATAATAATAATAATAATAATAATAGTAAAATCGAAGAGCATCTAAAAAACATAAATAAATGAACTTTTTAGTATAAAAAGTTAAAGGAATAAAGAAATAAGTAGATGAACAAGATAATAAACAAAACAATTTAGTTTGAAATTATAAACAGAAAATAAAATAAATAGAACAAATAAGACAAAAATAACAAATAATATTGATGGAGCAAAAAAGACAACGTGATAAGGATATTAATAGTAATAATACAATGAGCAGTTGTCCATGAATATAAAAATAAAGGCAAAAGAATAGTACAAAACAATGGTGAAATAAAAATAAAGAAAAAAAATGGAAACTAAAAGGATTTGATTTAACGTAAAAAAATGAAGTCTAAGGCGTAAAATATAGGTAAATCAATAAATATGAAAATAAAATAAAATATAAGGGGTTGAATTTAAAAAGAGCAAGTAAATAAAATACTAAAGAAAATAAAAATAAAAGCAGAATATTGAAAATAATAAAAAAAATGAAAAATAAACAAGATTAAATGGTCAAGGAACCGAAAATAAAAAAAAATGAACTTTAAGGGATAAATTAAAAAGTTAGAATTTGAGCTAAAATGAGATACATGTAAGGAAAGAGGGACTCATATTGTAAATAATGAAAAGAAGGCCATCAAGGATCGAAATGAATCACGCTGAAACAACGAGGGACTAGCTGGGAAATATTCCCAACCTTTTATGCGCAGTGTTTCGAAGGACCCAGATGTAACCCAAACAAAATCTAAGAGCTAAATTAAAAAAACAAAAGAAAACATAAAATGGGGCCTAGTAGAATAAAGTTGCAAAGGAGAAGGACTGATCTAGTAAATCTCCCATTTAGGGATGATGCACACCCCCACTCCACTAAACACGCCGTTTCATCCTCATCATTTAAACCAAAAAAAAAACCTTTTTTTTTATTTCATTACCAGCCCCAATTTTAAACAAAAGAATAGAGAGCTTATCTGTTCTCTCCTCCTCCCCCTTTTCAGCTAGGATTTCGAAAATCCATCATCGCCGTCGTTCACCGTGCCGAACGGAGAGAAGGACTCCGACGACGCAGCCACGAGGTGGATCCGGTAAGACTCTCTTCTCCTCTTTTTTTTTATTTTTTATGCTCACTTTCGTTTAATGGATTTGTAAACAGAAATAAAAAAGAAACTAAAGAACAAAATGAAAACCAAGAGAATACGATCGAAAATCAACCTTTTTTTCTTGTGTTTTTTTTGCTCTTTTTATTTCTGAAAAATCCTCGGTACAAGAACGGGATCCCTCCTTTTACGATTTCTTTCAACCTCTATTTTTAGCAAAAAAAAATCAGATAGAATCCAAAATCCCCCCTATTCCTGATTTTCGAATGGCTTTCTTATAGCCCTCCCTTTTTTACAAATTTTATTATTATTTGTTGCTGTCTTTTCTCCTTTTTCTCTTTTGCAGGTGCAAGTGGAGCAAGTGGAGGTGTGGGTGGTGACAGACTTTGGTGGCTAGTTTTTTTAGTTTTTTTTTTGTGTGTGTTTGGGTTGGGCTAATGTAATTGGATTAGGTTAGGTCAAAATTGGGTTTGGGCTTGTAACTGGGTAATGGGTTAGGTTTAATTTTGGATTTAGTTTTATTGGGCCCTGGACAAAATTTGGGCCTTACAATTATTTTTTTATATTTTAACAAAATGATCTTCCTTTAATTATATTTAAAAATATAAAAATATATTAAATAAATCAATTAAATACATTACCTTGAAGACAATATATGAATATTTTTGTATTAAATAATTTAATTAACTTTAATGGCATAAAAAATAGTTTATTTAAATTTATCTTATTTGATTGAATTAATTTTTGAAAAATTGTATTTAAACTCAAAAAAAATATATTATAAATGCTTTCTATTTTAAAATCGATATAAAAAATCAATTAATTAAAAAAGAGCCATCATAAATTATGTAGTCTTAATTTGTTTATATACATATATACTTCGATTATGAAACAAATTTAACTTTTACGTACCAATTAAATATTTACAAAATATAATCATGATTTTATTAATTAATAATTTTTTATCACTTAGATTGTTTATTCACGTAACAATTTTATTAATTTAGAAAGGAACTTATATTCTTTTACTAAACCACCATCAAAAGTATCCAATTTATTTTGGACGGTTGCTTTCCTTCTTGAGCGGTAACATCGTGCTTTTATTAACGCGGAATGGGCTTACTTTTTCCGTATTATAAATTCGCATGTTTGGATTACAACCTGTCAAAATTATCGCAACATCTTTGACCCCTCGACATAAAATGAGATGTTTTAGATTCGAGAATAAGTGGTTGGTAGAAGATGATTTCTTGGATTTAATTGTCGAATCTTGGTGAGATGCGACCAAAGTAAAGTGCTTCACTGTGCCTCTGAATTGAAGCAGTGGGATAAGATGTTACGGAATCATTTTGGTTTGCACATTGATATAGTGAAACGTAATATTCAGGCTGCTCGGGAGACTGATTTGGGTGTCACTTCTTTGTTAGTATAACTAATAAACGTTAGCTAGTCTATTAGTAGTTATACTATTAATAACGGATTGACTGCATTAACTGATGGTTGTTAGTAGTTAGCTTGCATGGATTGCTTGCTTATTCTAGTATATAATGGCATGTATCCACACTGCTCATTCTATGAGAAATAAATGATATTCTTCTTGATCATGTTGTTTCGTTAGTTTGACATGGTATCAAGAGCCAATTGATCTCAAAGAATTTTTTTTTCCTATCTTCTTTTCTTCTTCGTTTATCCATGTCGCATCCTACCAGTCCGTTAGCTGCTCATTCTGCTACATCCAGTCTTACAGATGGAGTGGTTGATAGTCGGTTCTTTGCTACCAAGAAAATAAGTGTACTTCTTGATGATACTAACTATCTACTATGGCGACAACAAGTTCTTTTGGCCATCAAGACATACAAGCTTCAACGGTTCTTGGACACTGGTACGGTTTGAGATGCTGATGGTGTGCTTTATGAGAACCCAGAGTTTGCTCGGTTTGAGCAGCAAGACAGTGCCCTTGCTTCTTGGCTTCTATCTCTGTCAGTCCGGCTGTTCTTCCTCATCTTATTGGCATGGATACTAGTGCCCAAATCTGGAATGCCATTGTTACTCTGTATGGTAGTAAAACTACTTCTAGGTTAATGTTTTATAGGCGTGCCTTGCACTCTCAACGCAAGGGTAATCTATCTATGAGAGAATTCTTGGTCAAGATTAAAGGGTTTTGTGCTAATCTTGCAAGTTACGGGGAAGTCATTAGTGACCATGAGCATGTCACTATTATACTCAATGGTTTGCCACCCGAATATGAGTCTGTTGTTACGATCATCACAGCCAGCTTAATTCCTTACACTGCTCAGGGGGTAACTACAATGCTTCTTGATGCTAAAGCCCGACTACAAGATCTTGTATTTGAGGTCCCTAGTTCAGCTAACATGGTGATGCATCAACCTTCAGATGTTCCTGAGCCTACACCGACTTATCGTCCCTCCTCCAATACTAGGGGTCATGGACGTGCGCGTTCATCTACCTCTCGATTTCAATGTCAATTGTGCGGAAAGCAATGGCATCTTGTGGATCGCTGCTACTATGGGTTTGATGCATCCTATAAGAGTACAGGTTACAAACCCCCACCTTTTTCACAAGTAAATCTATGTATGTATGCCACTGGCTCACCTATGGTCCCTTGGGCACTGTCTCCTGTGTCATCCACCAATGCTGCTTCCACACCTCCATCAGGTTGGTATTTTCCACCTGTTCCTAAATGGTCTAATCCATTTCCTGTGAATTCTTCCCCTCCTGTTAGTGCAACTCCTCCTACACCCACGCACCCTCAGGCCCTCATTGCGACTCCTGAGACAGTCAATGATAATGCTTGGTATCCAGACTCTGGGGCAACACATTATTTTACTCATTCAGCTTCTTTACTGGGTGACAGCACTGCTTACAACGGTCCAGGTAAGGTATATGTTGGTAATGGCAATGTACTTCCTGTTTTATCTACTGGTCAGTCTTCTTTGCTCACTCGTGCACGGTCGTTATACATGAGATCTTTGCTATTTGTTCCTGGTATAACAAAGAATCTTTTGTCTGTATCCAAATTCACTAAGGACAATCAGGTGATCTTTGAGTTTCTTCCTACATAGTGTCGAGTGCGTGATCTAAAGACTAGGGAGGTGCTTCTTCGAGGGTCTGTTCAGAATGGTCTCTACAAGCTACACTTACATGGCATATACCCTTAGTGTATTGTCCTCTAGATCAGCTCAATGCTTTGCAGGAAGCTTGAATGTTTCTTTAAATGTGTGGCATGCTAGACTTGGTCATCCTTGTAAATCAATACTTACAAAGGCTTTAGTCCACTGTAATACATCCTTTGATTCAAATAAAGAATTGTCTCATTGTGTTGCTTGTTATCTTGGCAAAGAACATAAACTACCATTTCAGAAGTCCTTCACCGAGTATACTACACCTCTTCAATTGATTGTTGCGGATGTTTGGGGTCCAGCACTACTTTTTTCAAATGGTTTTCGCTATTATGTTGCCTTCACGGATGCATTCACGCGATATACTTGGGTATATTTTTTGAAAAAGAAGTCAGAAGTGCTTGCTGTTTTTCCCTTGTTTCATAGACAAGTTGAAAGAACTCTTGGCTGTAAGCTTAAAGCTTTGCAAAAAGGTGAGGGAGGAGAATTTCAAGTGCTGAAATCATATCTGTCTCTTCAAGGAATTGTGCATCGCCTTGCTTGTCCCTATACATCTGCACAAAATAGCATCGTGGAACACAAACACAGGCAAATTGTTGAGACTGGTCTCTCAATGTTGGCTCATGCAGCTATGCCCTTAACCTACTGGCATGATGCCTTCAGCACTGCAGTTTATTTGATAAACAGGTTACCTTCCCATTCCCTTGCTAATATCTCACCCTATGAAAAATTGTTTCAAGTTTCACCTGATTATTCGTGTCTATGTACCTTTGGATGCATGAGCTTTGCCAATCTCCGTCCCTATAACACTCATAAAATTCAATTCCGGCCAGTACCTTGTACATTTTTAGGGTACTTCCCATGTCATAAAGGGTACTGTTGTCAAGATGCTAATGGCCATGTTTATGTCTCCCATCATGTCACTTTTAATGAAGCTGTATTTCCATTTAAAACCGTCACTTTCAAGTCTGTACCTAACAAGTCTATCCCACAAACTAGTTCCAAGCTATTTGTCTTATCTCTACTTTTATCTTCCACACCTACTTCGCCATGTGTTATTCCACCTACTCCTCAAGTTCTTTCTTTGGCCAACAGCTGTCCGTCTACTTAAAGCTCTCCAACTAATTCCATTTCTTGTCCATCCAACACCAACCTCTTTGTTTCACTACCCTCACCAACGTCTGTCTCTCATAATTCACCATCCTCACCATTATGTGTCGCTCATAATCTCCATCCTATGATTACACGTAACAAGGCCGGGGACTTTAAACCTAAAGTATACATGAGCACAGCGTCCAGTATATCTGAAGAGGTTCCTGCTGACATTTATGAAGCTATGGCAAATGAATCATGGAAAGCAGCTGTGCATAATGAATTACATGCACTGATTCAGAATCACATGTGGAGTCTCTATCCTTTACCGGATCGACGAGCGATTGGTTGTAAATGGTTATTTAAGGTGAAAAAAAAGGCCGATGGTTCTATGGATAAGTATAAAGCTCGTCTGGTTTCCAAAGGTTTCTCTTAACATGCTGGGCTGGATTTACAAGACACCTTCAGCCTGGTGGTTCGAGCAGCAACAATTCGGACTGTTCTCGCTATTGCAGTCATGAACGGGTGGTCGCTGAGGCAAGTGGATGTCAACAATACCTTTCTCAATGGGGAGCTGTCTGAAGAGTTATATATGGCTCAGCCATCGGGGTTTGAAGAGATAGGTTCATCTGGTCAGAGGTTAGTCTGTAAGCTAAACAAAGCCCTGTATGGCTTAAGGCAAGCACATTGGGCGTGGTTTCAAACATTACGGCAGTATTTGGTGTGTCATCTTGGCTTTCATGCCTCCAAAGCCGACCCGTCGCTATTCATTCGATCTACTTCAAGAAGTTATTTGCTGCTTATGGCATATGTCGATGATATTGTGATTACAAGCAGTTCTAACAAGGACATTGATGATGTAGTGCATCAACTTCATCTCAAGTTTGCCCTCAAAGACATGGGGTAACTCAATTTTTTCTTGTGTATATTTGTTCATCGTACGTCCCAGGGATTGTTCTTGACTCAGAAGAAATATGTTACTGAGATTCTTCACAAGGCTGACATGTCAAGTGCATTTGCTACTCCAATACCCATGGTGAGCACCCCAAAGTTGGTTGCTTTCGATGGCAGTCCTCTGTTTGCTGACCAGAATTTGTATCGTAGCATTGTTGGTATGCTCTAATATGTTTGCATTACACGCCCTGACTTGTCCTTTTGCGTTAATAAGCTTAGCCAGTATATGAATTCTCTAAGTGATACTCATTGGAAAGCTATCAAACGTATGTTGCAATATCTTATTGGCACTATAGATCATAGGTTGTTTCTTTTCAAGGGCCGGTTTGAATTAGTTTGCTATTCTGATGCTAATTGGGCATCCTCTGTTGCAGATCATCGTTCCACCTCTGGCTATGTGGTGTACTTAGGCTCCAGTCCTATTGTTTGGTGCTCAAAGAAGCAACCAATTGTGTCCAGGTCCTCCTCTGAAGCTAAATAACGTAGCCTTGCTAATTGCGTATCTGAGTTGCTATGGGTCAAACAGTTGCTTAATGAGCTTGGCATGTCTCTCTATTAGTCTCCAATGATTTGGTGCAACAATACCTCTACTGTATCAATGGCGGGAAATCCCACACATCATGCCAAGGTGAAACATGTGGAGATTGATCATCATTTCGTTCGTGAGAAAGTTCTTGATGGCACCTTGCAAGTCAATTTTGTTCCTTCTGAAAAATAGATAGCTGATATTCTCACCAAGCCCATTACACCTAAGGCATTTGCCTCTTTTCGGACTGCCCTGCAAGTCTTGTCCAGTGCTGATGTTGATTTAATAGACAGAAATGGAAGAAACCAGGAGAATGTTAGTATAACTAATAAACGTTAGTTAGTCTGTTAGTAGTTATACTGTTAATAATGGATTGACTGCATTAACTGATGCTTGTTAGTAGTTGGCTTGCATGGATTGCTTGCTTATTCTAGTATATAATGGCATGTATCCACACTGCTCATTCTATGAGAAATAAATGATATTCTTCTTGATCATGTTGTTTCGTTAGTTTAACATTCTTTGCAAGATTTGAAATATGAATTTAGTAATTTACGGACTTAAAGAAGTTGTTTATTGAAGATAGCATTCAAAAGTGTTTTGGCTCAAACATGGAGAGGCAAATACCAAGTATTTTCACGCCCAAAGGAATGTGTGATATTGTTACTCAATACTTTAAGTCCTACTATGATTCTTGTGGATTGGATTTTGATATCTTTTTTTTTCTGATATACATTCTTTTATTTATGCAAATGATAATGACTTCTTGATTGCTCCTTTTTAGATTGATGAATTTTGAATAAAAATTTTAGAGATGCAATTCGATAAAGCCCTTAGCCCGGATGGCATGAATCTGGGTTTTTTCCAACACTGTTAGCCAATCATAGCAAATGATGTTTTCCTACAGTGCTGTACATGGCTTAATACAAGTGAGTTCCCTACGTCAATTAATGATTCTCTTATCATGCTTATTCTGAAAGATTCACAGCCTATTGCGCTTTGTAATGTTATTTATAAAATTGTGGTTGAAGTTTTGACTAATCGATTGAAAAAGATTCTATAGGGAAAATTATTTCTCCATCACTGTCGGCTTTTGCCTCTGGACGTCTTATTACGGATAATATTATGGTGGTGTTTAATTAAATTAATTCACTATATGCGGAATAAGGGTCGTGGTAATGTGGGGGTGACTCTTAAGATCGGCATTAGTAAGACTTGCGATAGTATTTATTGGAATTATTTGAATTTCATTTTGAATAAGCTCAGGCCTTTCAAAAAAATATTGATTTAGATTTTTTTTGTAATTAGAAATTAAAGAAAATAGGAGAAAATAGTAAGTTTCTTAACTAAAAACTAATGATTGTGAATAATGCTTAATGAATAATAATAGTAGTAATAAAATGTAAATTACAAATTTTATTAGTTCACTTTTTAAGAGGTTTGATTTCTCCATCTAACCATCAAAATGTGAATTTAAGCAACAAAGTCAATGATACTGAAAATTTTGATGGATGATTAAATTATATCTTTTGGTTATCACAATATTCAACAAATCATATGGCAATTTCCACTGTTCCACATGGTCTAGTTTTCACCCAATATTACTGTTCTTGTAAAATTGCTTTTCATCCAAACTCTAGTTTTCTTCAACATGACACTTCTGGAAACTTCATTGAGATCCTCCATTTCGCCCATCAATATCCATTTCTTCTCATTGATAACCATAATTCTCTACTGTCCTTTTGCAAAACTGAGCACTCAATATTGTTTTATTGTTGTTCAATTTGCAATCTTGACTTTCATAGCAAATGTGTTTGGCCACCATTTGTTCTTGAAGATAAAAAACATCATGAACACCAATGCTGTTAGGAGTTTTGGCGGCAAAACAAAGCAAAAAAAAAAGTAAGAACAAAATGAAAACAGAAGCAAAAACGAAAGCAAAGTGTTCGAACAAGAAGATAACTGAAAAATCCAAAAAAAAGATTTCATTAAAACTTAAATATATGAGTTACATAGTATTAGACAGTTACCTAATGTCATAACTGCTCCCACTACTACATGACTACTAAACTTGAATTACACACAAAAGGAAGCTGGCTTATCAGCTATTACATCAACAACAAATCCTATAGAAATCCTACTAACTTTATAACAAGTTACAAAGAAACTAAGTTAAGTTACATAGTGACAAAATGAACAAAATGTTAAAGAAGCTAATGCACTCGGTTCAGCACTAATGTTGGTCTTTAGCTGATCAGCTGCTGGTCTCTTGTTGCATTACAGGCCAATGCTCAACACTCCTCCTTGGATGTATGCAACAAACACCAATTTTACTCCTCAAAGCTTCAAATCTTGTAGTACCGAGTGACTTAATCAAAATATCAGCCAATTGATTTTCTGTACTATAATGAACAAGGCTGACTTCTTTTAATTGTTCAACTTCTCGAACAAAATGGAATTTGATTTTGAAAAGTTTAGTTTTACCATGAAAAACTGGATTTTTGGCTATAGCAACTGCTGATTGGTTGTCGACCTTGATTTCAGTAGCTTCAACCTGTTTTTCATTCAAGTCACTTAGCAACTTCCTGAGCCAAATTGCTTGATTTACAGCTGCAGCAGCTACAATGTACTCTACTTCAGCTGTGGACTGAGCAACTGTTTGTTGCTTCTTTGAGCTCCAACAAAAAACACTTGAGCCAAGTGTAAAGAAGTAGCCAGAGGTGCTATTCACGTTATTGACAGAGCCAGCCCGATCACTATCAGAATATCCAATCAGTTTAAGTTCATTTCTTTTTTCAAACTTTACTCCATAGCTCAAAGTCCCCTTAACATATCTAATGATTCTTTTTGTTGCTTTAAAATGTCTAACATCACAATAGTGCATAAACCTAGATAGTAAGCTAACAGCATACATGATATCAGGCTTGGTTACTATTAAGTAAAGTAAGCAACCTACTAGGCTTCGATATTCCTTCTCATCAACCCTCTTTTGATTTCCACTACTAGTCAGCTTCTCTCCTTGAGCCACTAGTGTGTTGATTGTTTTGCAATTTCACATGCAGAATCTGTTGAGAATCTTCAAGGCAAAGGCATGTTGGCTTATGAAAATTCCTTGATCAGATTGGTTTACTTCCATGCCAAGAAAGTATGTTATATTTCCCAAATCTATCATTTCAAAAACATTTTGCGTTTGCATTTTGATTTCATCAATTTTCTCTTTTTTTTCTTCCAGTCACCAAAAAGTCATCTACATAGAGTGAAACAATAAGTAAAGTTTTATCTTCAAATTTCTTCACATAGAGTGTAGGTTCACTGACACTTTTCTTGAACCTGAGCCTAGACAGGTATGCATCAACCTTGTCATACCAGTCCTTTGGTGTCTGCTTTAGGCCATGCAGGGCTTTTTTCAGCCTATAGACTCTGTCCTCTTCTCCTAGGACCTTAAATCCATCTGGTTGCTCAATATAAATATCCTCTTTGAGGAAGCCATTTAAGAATGCTGACTTGACATCGAGCTGGTGAATCCTCCATTTCTTCTGTCTAGCAAAGGAAAGCAGAAGCTTAATTATGTCTAGCCTCGTTACTGGAGCAAATGTCTCCACGAAATCAATGCCATATTGCTGACTATAGCCTTTCACCACAAGCCTTGCCTTGTGCTTGTTCAATGAGCCATCAGCATTGTACTTGGCTCTAAACACCCACTTGACACCTATGACTTTCTTTTGTTCTGGTCTACTAACCAATTCCCAGGTGTCATTATTGTGGATCATATCTAATTCAGCTTCCATGGCATTTTTCCAACTCTTGTCCTTAGTAGCTTCTTCAAAGTCTGAAGGCTCAACTATTGCAACATCAAATCTTTGGTAGATATCAGCAATAGTCCTTGTACCTCTCACATGAGCATCATCAAAATATTCATTATTAAGCTCATTTTCAACTGGTTCCAGATTGCTATCAGGCTAATCTTCTTCAATTAAGCTGGCATCTGCACCATTCCAACTCCAAACTTTTTCTTCATCAAACCTCATATCCTTACTCACCAAAATCTTCTTTGTTGAACGATCAAACACTCTATAGCCCTTCTTGGAGCTGCTATAATCAACAAAAATCCCTGGAAAAACTCTTTTTCAAGCTTAGTTCTCTTTTCAACTAGAATGAGGGCATAGCAAACACAGCCAAATACCTTCAAATGTGAAACAGTTGGCTTGAATCCATGCCAGGCTTTCAAAGGAGTCTTTTCCTTCATATATAGTATGAGTTGGAAGCTTGTTGACTAGATATATTGAGGTGTTCACAGCCTCAGCCCAAAATTTTCTTTGCAGCTTGCTTTCAAATAACAAACACCTGGCCATATCAAGCACAGTTCTATTCTTTCTCTCATATACTCAATTTTACTGAGGAGTGTAAACTGTTGTTAGCTGATGGTGAATCCCAGCTTGTTCACACAGCTTCTGAAACTTTTCAGACAGGTACTCAGTGCCATTATCAGATCTCAAGCTCTTAATCTTGCAACCAGACTAGTTTTCAGTTAAAGCTTTGAATTTGCAAAATGCTTCAAACACTTCAGACTTGTGCTTCAAAAAATAAACCCAACAAAATCTAGTCAGATCATCTATAAACAACACAAAATACTTGTTGTCATTCAATGAAAAAGCCTTCATTGGTCCACAAACATTAGAATAGACCAACTCAAGTCTGTCTCGATCCCTCCGTGCTTTGTTAATTGGAAAAGGCAATCTAGCCTGCTTACCAAGCTGGCAGACTTCACAAACAGTGTCTCTAACCTCAACTTTAGACATGTCTTCTACTAAATTCAGCTTATGCAATAGATCAAGTGATCTAAAATTAACATGGCCTAGTCTCCTATGCCATAGGCCAGCATTATCAGCAAGGCTGGTATAAGCCTTCTTCTCAAGTTGATTTACATCAAGCATAAAACACCTATCTGCCATTGCTACTGTGACTAATTCTTAGCTATGAGAGTCTTTAATAACACAGGAATAATTCTTAAAAGTAAGTGAGTACCCTTTTTCTATTAGCTACCCAACACTAAGTAAATTTTGATTTATATCAAGAACAAACAGTGCGTCAGAGATCACTTTATTACCTAAACAATTGTTGATCACCACATTTCTCTTGCCTCTGGCTTCAATCAGGTTCCCATTGCCAATCTTGATCTTTAAGGCAAAGCTTCTATCGAGGTCCTTGAATAGCTTTTCATCAGCTGCCATATGGTGTATGCAGCTACTATCCACTAGGCAATTACATCTAACCTTGTTTGAGGTTGCAAAACATGAGGCAGTGAAGACATGCTCCTTCTGAGCTTGGAGATCCTCAGCAGCCTGAGCTTGAATTTGGTGTTGAGCATATGCTTTCCCTTTACTCTTGCACACCTTCTCAATATGGCCAAACTGTTTGCAACTTTTGCATTGGATGTCTAGCCTGTACCAGCAATACTTCTCCAAGTGTGTAGTTTTCTTGCAGTGAATGCATGGTGGAAACCTCTTCTTACCTACATCCCTCCTTGGTTTCTTCCTTTTATCGAGCCAAGGCTTCTTCCCTTTATGGCTTGAACCTGAGCCTTCTTTGGCTCTTGCTTGGAAAGCTCATTTTTGATGCTCCTCTAGCCTGTTGGCCTTCCTTTGCTCGAGTGCATATAAGGAATTTGCCAACTCAGACAAAGAGATGGTTGATAAGTCCCTCGAGTCCTCCAATGAAGAGATCTTTGACTTGAATTTCTCAAGGAGAGTGGTGATGACCTTTTCAACAATTCTGCTTTCCTTCTCCAAGGAGCCTAATGTTGTTGACAGTGGCCATTATCCTGTCTGAGTATTGCTTGATAGTCTCTAAATATATCATCTTCAGGTTCTCAAATTCTCTCTTGAGATTGATCAATTGATGCTACCTTGTCTTATTTGACCCCATGAACTCCTCTTTCAACTTCTCCCATGCTTGCTTAGGTGAGTTACAGGCCATTATCCTAGTGAAAATCGCATCAAATATCCCATTCTGCAAGCAAGCCATTGCTTTATGCTTCTTAGTACACTCTTCACTATGCTGCCTAATTTGAGCAATAGTGGGATTGGCCCTCAATGGAGGTGGTTCAGCATCATTCTCTACCACATTCCACAAATCGTGTGCTTAGAGATATGTCTTCATCTTTACCACCCAAATATGGTAATTTCACCAGTGAACACAGGTGGTGGTGGTGGTGGTGGTGTAAAGCTCATTCTGCAACAACAAACTCAACAGCTTATTGTCTCCTTCTTCTCAAACTTTTGTTCTCACAATAAAACAACCAACAACAAAGGCCCTCAAAGATGACAGGCTCTGATTACCATTTGTTGGGGTTTTGGCAGCAAAACAAAGCAAAACAAAACCAAGAACAAAATGAAAACAGAAGCAAAAACGAAAGAAAAGTGTTTGAACAAGAAGATAATCAAAAAATTCAAAAAAAATTCATTAAAACTTGAATATATATGAGTTACATAGTATTGGACATTTACCTAATGTCATAACTGCTCCCACTAATACATTACTACTAAACTTGAATTACACACAAAATGAAGTTGGCTTATCAGCTATTACATCAACAACAAATCCTATAGAAATTCTATCAACTTTGATAACAAGTTACAAAGAAGCTAAGTTAAGTTACATAGTGACAAAATGAACAAAATGTTAAGGAAGCTGATACACTCGGTTCAGCACCAATGTTGGTCTTTAGCTAATCAACTGCTGGTCTCCCATTGCATTGCAGGTTAATGCTCAACAAATTCACATTGTTATTGAGATCACATACATTTGTTCTACATGCAGCATTCAAGTTCATAAGGTTTGCATTTTGTTGCCTCGCTTCATTAGACTCAACCTGCACCCCCATCCCATTTCCCACAGCTTTTTACTTTCCATTCAACGCAATGATAGAATATGTTATAAAAAGTTTTAAGTATAGAGCACGAGTGTTACTGTTGTACTCTGTCGGATTGTGATTTCATTATCCATGTCAAGTGCACCACTTCTGAGAGGAACAAGTATTAGTACAATGTAATCGAGCTTGAGAATTTAGATGAAACCGAGGAACCTGATGAATCTGGAAATTTAATCATTCTTGTTCTTCGAAAAATAAAAGTTGGGGGCGGTGTTATTGCTGGAGAGATAAAACATTCTGGTCATGATCAACATAACTTGACATTTAGCAAGGAGATTAAGGATAATAAACATTGCAACGAGTGTATGCTGTCCATATTTTCTTCATTTTACTATTATTCATGTTGTGATTTCTTTCTCCACAAATCTTGTGCTGAACTGCCGAGGAAGACTTGGGTATGGTTATTCCCATTTCACTGCATGCTTCTCACATATGGTATTTTTAAATGCTATCTATGTCTCCAAGATTGCAGTGCTTTCTCCTACAGACAAGAAGGTATCGATTACGGCACCTTGGTCCTCTGCCTTCGATGTGTTTGTACTTCCTCATAGTTTTACATATCAAGAAAAGGAACCACATTTCCTCTTCTTTAAAGAATACATTAAAAATCATTGCAGTGCTTGTGGTAGTGACAGAAATGTCTTCTACAGATGCAACGATTGTGATTTTGCTTTGATGTGTGGTGTGTAACATTACCAATAATTGTGACGAACATCCTTTTAAACTCGTTTGTGGAGATTACAATGTCATCATTGGTGTGACGTATGCGAAAATGATAATAATATTGAAGCAAAACATGTAGAGATAAAACCCCCACTTTAACTAACAATACTAAGACCTGCATTACACTTGTGATAAAACCCCCAAAACAAAATCAGCAAGTGGTAAGGCTCCTGCAATCAAGAAACCTCTTTTTTATTTCTTCTCTCCCATTTTCATATGAACTTTGTGACGTTTTCTTGGATAGTCAGCAGATTTGCATTTCCAATGGCGGCGAGGCCTCCAAACACAGTTAGCTTTCCCTTTCGAATGGCGGTGGTTAGGTTTCCATTAGATTCTAGACATCATGTCTACTTATGCTGCAATTACCAAGCCCACGTTCTGAATGTCCCCCACAGCAACCCCCTCTCTATATGCTCCTAGACTATCATTATAAAAGAAAAATTCGACAAACTAAGAATTGTCTTTATTCTTTACATTCTTTTATTATTGCTAATTTCTAATGCATGATTTAATATATTTTAAATTTATAATTTATTACTTTATTAAATTAATACAAAGAAAAAATGAAAAAAATGAAAAAAGCTAGGAAAAATACCAAAAATCAAAATAGTTACAAGGGTAAGGAATAAAATTATAATCCATGTAAATCATATGTAGTTCAGAATTGATGGACAATTACATCATAGGATAATTCAATGAAATTTCCATAATAATTTCTAAATAGAAGTCAACACACCGGTATCCATTAGCTTTTCTATGCTATTCCTGTAACTAATCCTTTATCTTAACCATTGTTGTTCCAAAATTTTATCTTTTTCAACTAGATTTTATTAGGAATGTTAAAACCTAGTGGTGGTGGAATATCTTGAGACTCTAGTAATTTTTGTTGTTGAAAGCAGGGTAAAGATTGTTAATTGTCTTTGGGAAGCATGTGCTCAAATAGAAGAAGAAGATATGGATGACATAATAGTTTGGTTGTAACATCCTAACATGTATCCGTCGTCGGATTAGGGTTACGAGGCATTACCGAACAAGACATAGTTTTCAAACATTCACAAATTTATACATGTCATATTTGCATTATATTAATCATATGACTGATTAAACATTAAACATACATTATAAATCATGATACAAAATACAGTTCATAACTCAAGTCAGATATAATATACTTTTAAATATAAACACATTTAAATAAATACATATAATAAGCTGAATACATCTTAAATGATAATGTACTCCCATAATCTACCTTAACATAGATGCACAAAGCTCATATCTATTTAGCAAATTCATCTATAAGTATTTTAATAATAATTAGCAAAAGTTACTATTCATTTGGTCAACTCTCATCTCATTAGACGAATATACACATGCCTATTACCATTTCCCTTCCAACTTTATTTCATTACTAAAAAAATATGCAATCACACATGGAAGCATATATAAACATGCTATAATTTGCATTTTAAAAAGGCATCATTCATATATATATATATATATTACCTTAACCTTAAAAAAAAATAACCAAATCAAATCATTAACAACATAAACATATACTCATTGATCGTACCTATTACTAGTCAAATATAAACGTGTATTATACTTGACTTATCATTTAATCATACTCAAAACTAATC
Source organism: Gossypium hirsutum (assembly GCF_007990345.1). Classification (NCBI taxonomy): domain Eukaryota; kingdom Viridiplantae; phylum Streptophyta; class Magnoliopsida; order Malvales; family Malvaceae; genus Gossypium; species Gossypium hirsutum. The sequence continues at coordinate 13,061,957 of NC_053430.1, forward strand.
TATTCAATACATATTTGGCTATAATAATTAAATCAATATATTACCACAAGTAGCTCTCATCAACCAAGTTTATAAAATTAAAATCCATCTTCAAAACATATTTAATATATATATATATCATCTCATTACATTTTATAAATAAATACTTCCAAACATATCATAAACCATAATTTAATAAACACATACACAACCATTAACTTAGCCATTTCAAACCAAACTTCATATAAACATATCAAATGCATTTTTATAACTAAGTTCAAATTATTTATCTGTAGCCGTACCTATTGGTCAAATTTTAACAATGATATAAGCATCACTTAACCCATTTAACGCATACCAAATACCTAACATACATCCAAAATTTAACTCGTTTTCAAGCCAAATTATAAATCTATACATAACACCAAGCACAACTTTATAATCATCTATTCAATTAAGCTATCTTCATAACCAAACATCACAAGCATGATCATTATAAAACATACCTTTAAAATGAGTTAAAACACAACCAGATATACACAACGTTAATTTCATAAATAAGCCATTTTTGCATGGCTATCATATATATATATACACTCCAGAATCAAACATAACACAAACCAGCCTATACATGCCATAGGTTAAAGTTCAACTTTATATAAGTACCGAAAACAAACGATAGTGTGATAGACTTCGCTGACGATCCCTGAGCCCGTAACTATCTTCCAAAATCTATAAAATACAAAATAAACATACACACAGTAAGCTATCAAAGCTTAGTAAGTCATAAGCAAATAAAACATTTAATAACATAATCAACTCAATTAACCAAACCAATTTATGCAATTATAATCACTTATAATTTCAAGCTTATAATTTTATATATAACATATGCTTTCATAAACAACTTAACATAGCCGAATATACACTTGTATATACATTACTAATACATTCTCCAATTTCAAAGTCATGTTGGCATATATATATCCGATTATTCACATGTATTCATTTAAACATACTCATGGATCAAGCTTTTAAATCACACACTTATACGTATCATAAGGCCGAATATGTATATCATATTCACACATATACTTATAATAGCATTTTGAATTATTTTTATTACATATAAATTAACTAACTTACCTTATTGTCAAATAGGTCACCAAACATCACATACCTGATCGTTTTAGCTCGTTAAACTCAATCGTTCATAATTTATAATTGTCCGTTGAACCGTTCGGAATCGAATAGGATACTCAGGTAATCACACATATCGTACAATGCCAACGTCCCAGATGTGATCTTACATGTAATCATATATCATGCCACTGTCCCAGACAGGGTCTTACACGAATCACATATACGATGCCGATGTCCCAGACATGGTCTTACACGTAACCAAATATATCGATGTCAATGTCCCAGACATGGTCTTACACGAAAACACATATCGGAATCCTATGGTTCTACGGGGCTTTCAGACGTCATAACTCAATTAAAATAAATTCGTTAACATAGCTTCCAAGCTTATGCACATTCGGCTAACTCACATATATAATCACATATTTCATTTCAGCATATATAAATCACATTTAATTAAAATTAACAACGTCTATTTGCTTATAGACTTACCTTGGATATTGGCAAACGATATAAAACGACTATTCAACTATTTTTGTTTTCTCTCGATCCAAGCCCGATTTCTTTAGTTCTTGATCTAAATATATTAAAAATAAAATAATTCAACATAATTTCATTCAATTTAATCCAAAAACACATAAATGGACAAATTACCATTTTACTCCTAACATTTTACACTTTTTACAATTTAGTCCAAATTGCACAAAACACAAAACATGCAAAATTTGCACACACCATGCTTAGGCCGAATACTCCTAGTGTTCATACAAGTCCATACATTTTATTTATTTCACATTTTAGTCCCTCAATTTATTATTTTTGAAATTTAGTCCTAATTACTCAAAATCATCAAAAATTCCAATACAATACATGTTAATCTATCACATATCTTTTCTTTTCCATCATCAAACAACAAAAATCACAAGCTTTTAACAATGGCATAACTCAAAATATTAATCAAAATAAAAAATTCAAGCATGGGCTTTGTAGATAACTTAGCAACAATCTAAAAAACGTAAAAATTATCAAAAATCGAAACAAAACTAACCTTGAATTTGAATCAACAATGGCCGAATATCATTTGCTTTCTCTTTTTTTTTCTTTTACTAGTTTCAGTCAGAAAAATAAACACATGCATGTTTTCTTTTCTTTTTTTTATTATATTATAACTTAAATTATTTTATTAAATTACCTAAATAACATTTATAAACAAATATTCAACCATTAAAAAACATGGCCACTACCGTCCATCTATTTAAATATGTTAAAATTGCCACTAAAATACTCCATATTAAAAATACATATTCAATTCGGCCATTTTCTATTAAATCATTAAATTTTTATTTTACGCGATTAAGCCCTTTTTTTAAATCGGGCATTCAAACGATAAAATTTTAAAACGAAAATTTAGCACACACAAATTCACACGTTATAAACACCAAAAATAATTTTAAAATTTTTTTAAACTCGAATTCGTGGTCCTGAAACCACCATTCCGAATAGGGTCAAAATCAGGCTGTTACATTGGTAGCATTCCACCTTTTGTTTGGATCGATAGTAAAGCATTCTCTCAAGAAACTCTTTCCTAGCTTCGACATGTCTCCCGAAATGTTGTGTGATTCTCCCCTCAATAGCTTGTCTCTTAAATCATCTCGATCATGAGTGTCCTATGGCAATCTCCTCGTAATTATTTCAACCACAATGCAACCCAATGACCATATATCCAATGCACCACTAACTTCCCCGGCAATCGATTCAGGAGACATGTAATACCTTGTACCTCGAAACCCAAACCTTGTATCTTTTACCCCTTGTTGTTCAGCTAACCTGAAATCGGTAATCTTTAGAGTAGGTAAACGAGTACCATATTGAAGAGAGAAAGCCAAAATATTACCGAGTTTTAGATCAGAGTGAATGAATCATTTCTCATGAACATCCAAAAGTCCTTCCAATATCATTTGGGTATAATAGTTAACATCCCTTTCTGGGATTTTACCACCATACTTGTTCATCATGTCTAACAAACTACCTCCTGGAGCATATTCAAAGAACATATTGTAAACCTCTCCTCGTCCTTGCTCAACACTCGTAAAACAACTATAACATTGAACAATATTGGGACAATCAACAAACTTTAGAAGGATTTCTTTTTCCTTACATGGAAAAAAAAAGTAACCTTCGTTGACAGGTTTGACGGCATAAATCTAATTATAAACAGGAGCTACGATTTTCACTAAATGAACTACTTCATAAGTACCCTTTTCAAGAACCTTGACCTCCGTTACTTTAAGCTCTATTCTTTTTTCTTAGAACAAATTAGGGTTTAGGGAACAATCTAAGTAATGAAGATCAAGGTTCTTGGAAAGAGTACTTATGGAGTAGTGCATAGAATTCCCAATTTGCAAGAACAATCTAATAATTCTTTTATTAATTAATAATTCTTTTATCATTTAGATTGTTTATTCATGTAACAATTTCCCAATGGAAAATATGAAATTTTATTCTCTCTAATTAATAGAAAATTTATTAATTTAAAAAGAAACTGGTTATTATAACTTACATTCTTTTACTAAAAAGCATTTTAATAAAATTTTAGTAATTCAAAAGTAGTTAATTTATTGTTTCTGTCTAAAAAGTAGAGTTTTGAGATTTAATTGTCTCTGTATTATAACAATAAGGTATCATATTGCAAATACTTTCACATTTTCCTTTTACAAGGAACATAATGAAATCTGGTTCATAATCTTCAACCCTTTTAATCCTTTTATTTTCTCTTAATTCTAGCAAGATTCATCATTATTATCAACTTGTCCAATAGAATATCATTCTCATTTGAAAAATGAATCAATTGTTGTGGCTTTAATTGTCTTGAAATAGAATTCAATCTCTTTTCATCAAAAATAGCATCTCTTGATTCAATAACAGTATTAATTGAAATTGAATCATTTATTTCAATTACCATGAACCTATATGTTGGAACTTTGACAATAGCTCTACATCCCTAAACCTTCAAATAATTAAGGCTTGGTTTCCTTTTCTTTCATTGTTCATAGAGGGTTATTTTAGTTTCTTTATTAGAAACTCTATTCAATATATGACAAGTCATTAGAACAGCGTCTCCCTAAAAACCTTCTCCAAGACCTGAATATAATAACATTGAATTTATCATTTCAGTCAAAATTCTATTTTTCCTTCAGCTAATTATTTTGTTATGGTATGTAAGAGGTTGAAACTTGATGGATAATTCTAGTGGATTCAAAATAGCTTCTCCACCTCTATCCAGTCTTAAGCACTTGATAAATGATTCACACTGAAGTTCAACTTTAGATTTATAAATTTTAAATTCATGCGTTTCATCTTTTGAATGCAATAAATATACATAACAGTATCTAGAATAATCATCAATAAAAGTAACAAAATACTACTTTCCATCTAATGTAGGATTATTATGCATGTCATATAAATCACTATGTATCAAATTAAGCAACTTTGTTTTCTTTTAACTTTAGAGAAATGGTTTCTTATAATTTTAGTCAACATACATGTATTGCATTTTTAATAATATTATTAAAAATAGGAATTAAATCTAATTTATTCATGTCATTCAATTTTCTATAATTCAAATGACCTAATCTATAATGTCATAAATATAATTCAAATGACCTAATCTATAATGTCATAAATAAGAAGATTCAACCATCTAAATAGAAATAGTATTTTTATTCTTATTAATAATTTTGAGTTTGAACATGCCCTCATACGTATACCCTTTCCCTAATAAAAATTCCTCCCTTAGACAGAATAAACTTATTTACCTCAAAAACAAGTTTGAAACATTTGTACATAATGGAGAATACAACAATCATTTCATCCATTTTCATATCATATTGCTTAAACTGATTTAACATTTTTTTAATATCACGAAATTGTTCAATAATAGAACAACCATCAATAATTTGATAATTACTGAAACAATTAACAAGATTTTTTTTTATCATTTTCGGTCATACTTCTTATTTCCAATTTGTCCCATAATTCCTTAACAGTGACCTCATTCTTGTAGGTGTCGAACAAACCATCGGATAAGCCATTCAGTACGTGGCCTATGCACATGTAATCAGCATTGTCCCAGTTTTTCCTTTCTCGAGTTGCAGCAATAGATTCATTTTCATTCTCTTCTGATATTGGAGTATCCAAAACATAGAAAATCTTCAAAGTTGATAAAAAGAAGTGCATCTTTTTCTACCACTGTCAAACCAATCAAGCTTGACAAAGTTAGAAGCCAACTCCCTTAGTGTTCCACTTTCATGTGTTGTAATAGTCATCATGAAAATAGAGCCTTAAAATTGTTAGTACAAAGCTCCGGTGAGGAAAACCTCGAACACATAAACGAAATTTTTGAACAGAAAATGAAGAAATAGGATAAGGCTCCAAGGCATGTATTAAGTCACTATCTTTAAGATTTTATTCACTCCACCTATATTCGATGTGCAAAAGAATTTCAAGCAAATTAATCTCGAGGATACAATGAAACTGATGACTATTTGTGTTTTGCACTAACGAGAATAGTTCACTAAGCACTAAGCAATGTATAACAAGAAACTCAATTTCTACAAAAAATTTTTGCATTAATAGATTATAGAATAATCTAATAATATTAGAAAATAGAGGAAGGATATATAGAAATAATTTTTAGAACTTGTTGGTGTCATTTTCAAATGAAATTTCATTCTTATTTATAGGAATTTTCATGTCTCTTTATAGAGGAATCTTCCAATAGATGTCTTTTCTAAATAAAAATATTTTTAAAAAGACGCATAATTATTCATCTAATATTAAAACTATTCAAATAATCAATTAATTAAAAAAGCGTTAAATATATGTCAACCGTCATAAATTATGTAGTCTAAATTTGTTTATATATATACTTTGATTATGAAACAAATTTAACTTTTACAAATTAAATATTTACAAAATATAATTATGATTTTATTAATTAATAATTTTTTTATCACTTAGATTTTTTATTCACGTAACAATTTCTTAATGAAAAATATGAAATTATCTTCTTTGTAATTAATGATTTTTATTCTTTTACGAAACCAGCATGAAAGCATTTTAATAAAATTTTAGTAATTCAAAAGTAGCCTATTTATTTTGGATCGATGCTTTTGTTCTTAAGCGGTTACATCTTGCTTTTATTAAAGCGGAATGGGCTCAAATTTTCCGGTATTATAAATTTTATAACTTTGTTGATGCATATTTGGATCACAACCCCATCAAAATTATCGCAAGATCTTCAACCCCTCAACATAAAGTGAGACTTTTTAAATTGGAGAATTAAGTGGTTAGTAGAAGATGATTTTTTGGATTTAATTGTCGAATCTTGGGTGAGGTGCGACCAAAGTGATGTCTAAAGTAAAGTGCTTCCCTGTGCGTCTCAATTGAAGCAGTGGGATAAGATGTTACGGAGTCATTTTGGTTTGCACATTGATACAGTGAAACGCAATATTCAGACTTCCCGTAAGACTGATTTGGGTATTTGTTGAAGTTGGCATGCATGCAGCAGATAAAGCAATTAAGGAGCAGACCATGCAACATAAGTTATGTGGATAAAGTATGAAGATCAAGTACATGCAGTTACTGAAGTTGATGCTACTGTTCAATTTCAGTTTCATTTTGTTACTTTAAGTAATATTTTGTAACTTAGTTAAATTAGAACTAAGTAGGTAGTGTATTTAATGCATTTGATGCTGATAAGATTGATAGATCAACTTATCTAATTTTGCAAGTTGTAATTTGCAAGTTGTGCAAGTTGCAATGAAGACTAAAAATAGTAAGTGAAACCTGTCAAAGCTGACCAACTTATGACTGGTATATGTACTGGCAGTATGCCATCTTTTAATCAATGAATTTCACAGAAATCATTCAAAAAATACTCTTTCAATTTTTGCTTTCTTTTACCAAGTAAAATTCTGTTTTGTTTATCCTGCAAATATCGAGCCTTCAATTTCATTCTGTTTTTCAAGCTCAAATCTCCTGACTTGAATTTTTCAAGTTTTCTTCATTCTTCATCCAAATTCTTTACATTGTTGTTTAAGCTCCAGACTGAAGTCCATACTTCATCCGGATAAATTGTTCAAAAACCCAACAATTGGTATCTAGAGCCAAATTCTTAGTGGACATGTCATATTTCAATCCTTAAAACCATGTCTTCCTCAGGTTTTTCACCAGCAGCACCACCAGTCTTCAATGGAGAAGGCTATCACACATGGGTAGTAAAAATAAAGACTTACCTACAGGCATTTGACCTATGGGAGGTTATCAACTCAGAAGCTGAACCAGCACCTCTATGAGTTAACCCAACAGTGGCTCAGATAAGGCAGCATTCTGATGAAAGAACCAAAAGGCACAAAGCAATGTCATGTATCCAAAACAGTATGTCTGATGTCATTTCCACAAGAATCATGGCTTGTGAGTCACCAAAGCAGGTCTGGGATAAACTGAAGGAGGAGTTCCAAGGGACTGAAAGAACAAGGCAGCAACAGCTATTGAATTTAAGAAGAGACTTTGAAAACTTGAAGATGAAAGAGGAAGAAACAATAAAGCAATACTCAGAGAGAATCATGGCCGTAGTAAACAGCATAAGGCTACTTGGAGAACAGTTTAGTGAAGCAAGAATTGTAGAGAAGGTGATCTCAACCTTACCTGAAAGGTATGAGGCAAAGATTTCATTTCTTGAAGACTCGAGGGACCTGACCAACATATCCTTGACAGAGCTGATCAATGCTCTTTATGCTCAAGAGCAAAGGAGAGCAAGTAGACTGTGCCTTCCAAGCCAAAAGCAGACCAGCCACAAACTCCTCTGCCTATAAGGGGAAGAAAACCTGGAAAGATAAGCCTAGAATAGATGGTGCAAGAAAATATCCACATTGCCCACACTTTAAAAGGCTAAGTCATCCAGGTGAATTATGTTAGTTTAGACTTGATGTGCAGTGCAAAATCTGCAAAAAGATGGGTCATGCAGAAAAAGTTTGCAAAAATAAAGGCAAATAGAGGCCAAATCAACCTCAATAGCTAAGAGCTGAAGCTCGAGTTGCAGAAGAAGGCAGTGACCAAGAAGAGCAAGTCTTTGCAGTTTCTTGCTCAGTAGCCAAAAGAAAAGCCACAAAAGGTTGGTTGATTGACAGTGGATGCATAAACCACATGACTTCGGATGCTGCTATCTTCAAGTCAATTGACAGAAGCTTCACAACAAGGGTGAATGTTGGAAATGGACACTTCATCAAAGCAGATGGCAAGGGAGATGTTTTGATTGACACTCCTACAGGTACCAAACTTGTTTCAAATGTACTTTTGGTGCCTGAAATAGATAGAAACCTGCTCAGTATAGCTCAGTTGCTAGAAAATGGCTATTCTATGGTGTTCAAAGGCAAAGAATGCCTAATCAGTGATCCAAATGGATCCAAGCTCATGACAGTGACCATGGCTGACAAAAGCTTTGTGGTGGACTAGAACAAGGACGCAGACAATGCCTACACAGCTGCTCAGGATGAATCCAAACTGTGGCACAAAAGACTTGGTCATGTCAACCACAGCTCAATGACTCAGCTAACCAAAGAAGATCTAGTTGAAAACTTCACTAACTCAATTGAAAAGGAAGAAGTTTGTGAAGTATGTCAGTTAGGAAAATAAGGTAGACTACCATTTCCTACAAACAAAGCTTGGAGAGCTTCTAAAAGACTGTAACTTGTACACACTGATGTGTGTGGTCCAATGAAGACTAAATCTCTAAATAGCAGCAAGTATTTCATTTTATTCATTGATGATTACTTAAGATATTGCTGGATTTATTTTTTAAAACAGAAATCAGAAGTGGCTTCAATATTCTTGAAGTTTAAAGCTGCAGCAGAGAGTGAAACAGGTTGCAAGTTGAAGACATTGAGGTTTGATAATGGGACTGAGTATACTTCATCCGGGATACATCTATTTTATGATGAAGCAGGCATCAAACACCAACTCACCAACACTTATACACTTCAAAAAAATGGTGTAAGTGAAAGAAAGAACAAAAGCTTGCTAGATATGGCCAGATGCCTAATTTTTGAAAGAAATTTGCCTAAGACGTTTTGGGCAGAAGCAGTTAACACTACAGTTTACCTCCAAAACAAGCTCCTAACCAAGGCTTTGGCTCAGAAAACTCCATTCGAGGCCTGGTTCAGGTTCAAACCATCATTGGCTCACCTAAGAGTCTTTGGATGTGTATGTTATGCTCATGTTCCAGTAGCAAAAAGAGACAAGCTTGCTAAGAAAGCTCAACCTGGTATTTTGGTAGGCTACAGTAGTATCAGGAAGGGTTATAGGATACATGATCGTTTAAAAAATAAGGTCTCTGTGAGCAGAGATGTTGTATTCGATGAGAAGTCAAGTTAGAACTGGGATAAAAATGAACCAGACGCAGTCTCTGAAGATCTTGCAACAAATCAGACTGAAGTTGATCAAAATGGTCCTGAAATAGACATTGACGATGGACCAGTCAGAGGCACTAGACCATTGGCTGAGATTTATGAAAGAGCTCATGTGGCTGCTATTGAACCAAGCTGCTTTGAAGAAGCTGAAGCTCATCAAGGCTGGAAACAGGCAATGGCTGATGAAATCAGTATAATTGAGAAGAATCAGACCTGGCAGCTAGTTGAAAGACCACTCAAAAGAAAAGTAATTGGAGTGAAGTTGGTGTTTAGAGCCAAGCACAATATTGATGGAAGCTTGAACAAATTGAAAGTAAGGCTGGTTGTAAAAGGGTTCAACCAAAAGTATGGCATTGACTACTTTGAAACCTTTGCACCAATGGCTAGACTTGACACCATAAGGCTGCTAGTTGCCTTAGCAGCACATATGCAATAGAAAATCCATCAGCTAGATGTGAAGTCAGCCTTCCTCAATGGATTCCTTGAAGAAGAGATATATGTTGACCAGCCTAAAGGCTTCAAAATTGTTGGTCAATAACAAGGTGTACAAACTGAAGAAAGCCTTGTATGGCTTGAAACAGGCTCTAAGAGCCTGGTATAGTAGGATCGATGGCTATCTAGCTAGCCTTGGATTTGAAATAAGTATTAGTGAACCTACTTTGTATGTGAAAAACCAAGGTAGTGAAACTCAACTGATAGTGTCTCTATATGTTGATGATCTGTTAGTAACAGGAGGAGACCAAGCAATGCTGATAGACTTCAAGTGCAAAATGCAACAAGTGTTTGAAATGTCTAATTTGGGACAAATATCTTACTTCCTTGGCATGGAAATATCCCAAACTCAGCAAGGGATCTTTCTAAATCAGAAGGCTTTTGCCTTAAAAATTCTAAACAAATTCTCCATGCTGAATTGTAAAGCAACAAGTACACCAATTGCCCTTGGAGAGAAACTATTAAGCCAAGGCAATTTTGAGAAGGTTAGTGAATCAACCTATAGAAGTCTAGTTGGATGTTTGCTCTATTTAACTGCCACTAGACCAGACATTATGTTTACTGTAAGTTTGCTTTCAAGATTCATACACTGCTGCAATGAAAAGCACTTCCAAACTGCCAAAAGAGTTCTCAGGTACATCAAAGGTACTAAGAGCTATGGAATACTATTTAGCAAAGTTGAAAACATGAAATTGATTGGCTATGCTGATAGTGGTTGGGCTGGATCGATAGATGATATGAAGAGTACCTCAAGGTATATATTCACCCTTGGTTCAGCCATTTTTTGTTGGAGTTGAAAGAAGCAAACTATTGTTGCTCAATCAACTACTGAAGCAGAGTATGTGGCAGCTACAGGAGCTGTCAACGAAGCCATTTGGATAAGAAAAATAATGGTCGATTTAAATCAACACCAAAGGGAAGCAACAGAGATCAATTGTGACAACCAAACTGCTGTTGTAATTGCAAAAAATCCAGTGTTCCATGGGAGAACGAAACACTTCAAGATCAAATTTCACTTTGTTAGAGAGATGGAGCAAGCTCAAGAAGTGAAGCTGATTCATTGCAGTTCTGAAAAACAACTTGCTGTTATCCTAACAAAGCCCCTTAGTGTGTCAAGATTTGAAGATTTAAGAGCCAAAATGGGAGTTTGCAGCATGCAAGCCAAGGAAGAGTGTTGAAGTTGGCATGCATGCAGCAGATAAAGCAACTAAGGAGCAGACCATGCAACATAAGCTATGTCGATAAAGTATGAAGATCAAGCTGTTGTAGTATTTCCTGATGAAGTACATGCAGTTACTGAAGTTGATGCTACTGTTCAATTTCAATTTCATTTTGTTACTTTAAGTAATATTTTGTAACTTAGTTAAATTAGAACTAAGTAGGTAGTGTATTTAATGCATTTGGTGCTGATAAGATTGATAGATCAGCTTATCTAATTTTGCAAGTTGTAATTTGCAAGTTGTGCAAGTTGCAATGAAGCCTAAAAATAGTAAGTGAAACCTGTCAAAGTTGACCAGCTTATGACTGGTATATGTACTGGCAGTATGCCATCTTTTAATCAATGAATTTCACAGAAATCATTCAAAAAATACTCTTTCAATTTTTGCTTTCTTTTACCAAGTAAAATTCTGTTTTGTTTATCTTGCAAATATCGAGCCTTCAATTTCATTCTGTTTTTCAAGCTCAAATCTCCTGACTTGAATTTTTCAAGTCTATACTTCATCCGGATAAATTGTTTAAAAACCCAACAGTATTACTTCTTTGTTGAATTTGAAATATGGACTTGATAATTTACTGGCTCAAGAAGTTGTTTATTGAAGATAGCATTCGAAAGTGTTCTGGCTCAAGCATGGGGAGACAGATACCAAGAATTTTCACGCCCAAGTGTCGAAGCAACGATGCATTAACAATATACAAATGCTCTTAGATGATCACAGGCAATCGTGTATTGAGGAACAAGGAATGTGTGATATTGTTTCTCAATACTTTAAGTTCTACTATAATTCTTATGGATTGGATTTTAATTTATGCAAAGGATAATCACTTCCTGATTGCTCCTTTATAGATTGAAGAATTTTGAATGGCAGTTTTAGAGATGCAACCCGATAAAACCTCTATTTTGAATGGTATGAATTCGGCTTTTTTCCAACACTGGTGGCCAATCATAGCAAATGATGTTTTCTTCCAATGTTGTACATGGCTTAATACATGTGAGTTTTCTGTGTTGATTAATGATTCTCTTATACCGTTTATTGCGCTTTATAATGTTATTTATAAAATTATAAAATTGTAGATAAAATTTTGGCTAACCAGTTGAACAAAATTATTTCTCCATCACAGATGGCTTTTGTCCCTAGATGTCTTATTATGGATAATATTATGGTGGTGTTTGAATTAATTCACTGCATTAATAAAGTTTAATATTGACATTAGTAAAACTTAGGATCGTGTTGATTGGAATTATTTGTATTTCATTTTCACTAAGCTCGGGCCTTTGGAAAAATAATTAAAAACTAATTGATGTGTCGTTGAGAGCACAAAAATATCCTATTCCCTGTAAAATAGTAAAAATAACAGTAAAGGGGAAGTAGGGTCAAATCCTCAGGGACCGGATTGTACAAATGCTCGTTTCTTGAAATCCTGGACAATTTCTTGGCCAAGAAAACCTGCGTTCCTGAAAATAAAAAATAGAATTAAGAATCTGGAAAAATAAAAACAGAATTTAAAGTGAATTGAAATTGCAAAATTAAATAAATTGCAGAAATTAAAATAAGGAATATAAAAATAAATAGAGTTGGGAAAAGAGAAAGTTTCTTATATGGCTAGATTCCAGCCTCCGATTGTCTCGTTTCGCCTTAGGTTCAATCATTGGCTTTTAAGTAACCCTTCTCGACAGGATAAGCCAGTTATAGTGGAAGAGGACGCCTACGACCACCAGCTCCAAAGATTTAGACTTAAGATTTGGCGGAACCTGACTCTAAAAAATAATCGCTTTTTTGGGACTATCTTCTGCTAGATCACCACTTCACAATGGCGAATACCACACCGTTTTGTCTTTTGAATTTGCCAACCTCTAACGCAGAAAGCCAACGAACCGATTATGTAATCTTCCCAAAACGTACAAAACGGTCGTTCCTCGCACAAGTTGAAAAGATCACCTATTAAGGGACATGGACGGAAGCGTCAGCCCCATAGTGCGGAGAAGCAATGAATACCCTGTTGAGAAGGCTAAGCGCGGATTCTAAGCCTCATTAACCTTTTTGGAGAATTTTGACAACTTTCGGCTAGATTGGTTTAGTGGCTCATGATTTTTGGGGAAGAAATAAATAAAATAGATATGAGATTTTTATTGAAGAAAAGATGGAGAGAACAAAAGACAGAGTTTTTGGGAGGAGTGATTACAGAAAAAGAGATGTCAAATATGTGCCACTCCATCCCCTATTTATAATACTAGAAAACCTAATCTATTTCTAATGAAATTCTAAAAGATAAATACAAATAAATAAAGATAAATAAAATTAAATCCTAAAATTAAATCTAAATAAAAATCATTAATAATTATCCTAATATAATTGAAATTAAAATAGAGTCTTGTGCTATAAAATCTCTTCTTTTGCATTTTAGTCCTTGGGTCTTCCATGTTTGCATTTTTGGCACCACTTCTCTCTTTCTTTGCATGTTGGCCCATTATATCTTCAAATTTGCACTTTTTGCCCTTAAATTTCCTCTTGCCTCCAATTTAGTCCCTAAAAGATAAAAGACCACAAAATAATCCAAATTAGTAGGATCATACTCAAAATAATCATGCAATTAGGATATAAAATATGTCGTTTTAGAGTATTATCACTAATGATTGTGTTATTAAAAAAAACTAATAATCGTGAATAATGCAAAATGAATAATAATATTGTAATAAAATAGCACTATATAATTGATAATAAATATGTAAATTACAAATTTTATTACTTCACTTTTTGAGAGGTTTGATTTCTCCATCAAATATTAAAATGTCAATTTAAGCAACAAAGTCAATAATATTAAAAATTTTAACTCTTGTTATTCATTGGTAATTACATTACATAACAAGATAGCATCTTTTGATTATCACGATGGAATTCCACTGTTCCACATGGTTTTATGATTTTCTTTTAAATGTTTTTAGTTTTAGTTTTTTCTTTTTTAGTTCTTCAAAGTTATAAAAGAAAATGAAATTTGATTACTAATATTTGTAAAATATTAATATTTTATCTTTTGACGTAATGAAAATTTTAATATTCCTGATATGATTTCTTCATTTGATGATGTAGCCTAGTAACCACTTAAATCTATATTAAATAAAATTTATTAATTGGTTAAATTTATTTAAATTTAAAAGGTATAATTATAATAAAATATAATTTTTAACTTCATAAAAATATTGAAAATTAATTTATTCATTTTATAAAATTTAAATGTTTATTTAAGTATCATCTTAACATATTTTAATATAGAAAAATAATTTTATTTATGTAATTTATTCGTAACATATGACAATTTTCATAATTAAAAGAAGTTTGATAAATAGTAATAAATAATAATATAAAAATAGTTAACAACTTTGTAATAAATATTATGTTGATTTAAGTAATGTGCAGTGTTCAAGCTTCGGTGCAGTGGCGGAGCGGATGTTAACATTGGGAGGGCTAAGGTGGGAACGGAATCTCCACAACTTGCAAGTGGGGATGGCTACAAGGAGAAAAAATGGAGAAAGTAATTTGAGTGCCAAGAATGGAGATCAGTGGTGAATCTAGAGTGGCTGGCATAGGCCCGGCCCCTATAAAATGTAAAATTATTATTTAAGTTTTTAAATTTTTTTAAAAATTTTAAATTAGTAAAGGTAAAATTGTACTTTGGCCTCCTAAAATTATAAAAATTCGATTTAATCCTTTAAAAATTATAAAGATATAAACTATAAAAAATTAAAATTTCATTCGCCCCTAAAAAATTGTTCTAACTTCATCCTTGGTGGAGATGTGTCTTTTTATATTCCAATTTTCACTCCCCAAATTTGACTTCTCCAATAAGATTTTCTATTTGTTTTTATCAAAAATAATTTTTCAATATTATTTTTAATACTATAAAAATATTTGAGGAGCTTACATCTATATTTGAGAGGACCATAATATGTATATAAATAGAGAAATTGAAAAATCTTAGACCTTGAGTGGCCATGGCCTCCTGAGTCTCTTAGTAGCTCTGCCACTACTTCGATGAATGTTTCGATTGAGGTACAACTAACTCAATTACCAAGTAACCAGAAATAACAACTTGTGTTCAAAGATATTGATAGATAATAGAATAGATGGGGTGATCTAAAGGCAAAACTTGAGCTATTTGTTTGGAGAAAAAGGAATTGATAGTGATGAATATGGAAAGTTTAGTTAAATGGTGAAAGTCTGATAGCAATTATTACATTTAAAAGAGGAGATTGATTTTACTTTCTACTAATTCAATACATTATGATTGCATGATGAATGAAACAAAATTGCAATGCATGGATTGGACTGAATTGGTAAGGTTAATAGGGTAAAATAGGATTTTAAAATCAAATTATTTATAATGGAAGGCTGTAATGAAATCAAATTACTCCTTTTCTGATCACGTGGCAACCAATTGTTCTTCCACATGGCAGCTTTTGAACTTTGTTAACAAACTAATATTTGCTTATTTATTAAAAACTTAGCTATAGAATATATATACATTAGATATGTTCATCTTAAAGAAAAATAAATAAGAATTATTACTTTCTCTTTTTAAGTGATATCTACAATTAGGTATAACTCCTCAATTCTTAAATAGGAAGATAAATGTATTTTAGCGTGATTGTATTTATGTTGTCCTACACCTACACTAACAACAATGTCGATGCTAACCAATCTAAAACTCGGTCTGCAGTAAATAAGAACTATTAAAATCTTGATTCGTTTATTAACTTATAATATTACTAAAAATACACCATCAATAAACACAAAAACTTCTAGTAAAAGAGTCTCTTCCATCTGAAATCGGTTGTCTTTAGAGCAGGTAAACCGGTACCATGTTGAGGAGGGAAAGCCAGAATATTACCTGGTTTTAGATCAGAGTGAATGAATCCTTTCTCATGAACGTCCAAAAGCACTTCCAATATCATCTGGGTATAACAGTTAACATTCTTTTCTGGGATTTTACCATCATACTTGTTCATTGATTCTAACAAATTACCTCCTGGAGCATTTTCAATGAACATATTATAAACCTCTCCTTGTACTTACTCAACACTCATAAAACCACCATAGCATTGAATAATATTAGGACAATCGACAAACTTTAGAAGGATTTCTTTTTCCTTACCTAGAAAAGAAGAGTATTCTTCGTTGACAAAAAATCTAATCATAAACAAGAGCTACAGTTTTTACTAAATTCACTACTCTATAAGAATTGTTTCCAAGAACCTTGATTTTCATTACTTTAGCCTCCATTATTTTTTTTTAGAGCAAATGAAGGATTAAAATCTTAAGAGTTATGCAGCTTGATTTATATATATAAAAGGATTAATGTAGATAGTTTTCCCAATTTCATTTGTAAGAAGATTACTAGTGGATAAAGTAATAGTTTTATTATATTATTTGTTTAGCGTAAAGATAAATTATTGTTTGTAATTTTCTTTTTGAAACAATTATTTGTAATTTTCTTAGAATGAAAGAATTGGGTAGATAAGATAAGATGTAAGAGGCATAGGATATTATTAAATTGTAATAGAGCTTCACTTCATTAGAATCAATCTATACCGCCATCCCATTTCCCACAACTTTTTTCTCTCCATTCACCACGATGATTCTAAAACATGGGACAACAAAATATGTTATAAGAAGGTAAATACAGAGCATGGGAGTTATTGTTGTCCTCGACCAAATTTCGATTTCGTTATCCATGTCAAGTGTGCCACTTCTTTTGCGGGCAAGTTTTGGTACAATGTCTGAGGTTGAGAATCCAAATGAGACTTTATGAATATGAGAATTTAATCATCCATGTTGTTCGAGAAATCAAAGTTGGGGATGTCGAAACTATTTTTTTTTATTTTGGAAAAAATGGGAGTCAACCTAAAAACAAGAATGGAGTCGCCACCGATCTTTTTCAAAGTGTAATCGGATCACCTTGAGACTGATCATTTTAATAAAAAAATTTTGATTTATTAAAATAATGATTTGGTCTTCAAAACTAAAAAAAGGGTCCGGGAGCTGGTTATATACGAGGAAGGGTTAGCACCCTCGTAATGCCCCAAATTGGTACCTAATTGATTAATTAATATCCTAACGTCGAAAATTTGAAAAGATTTTAAAATACGATCCTATTATTTAAAAGAACACTTGAATAAATCAAATTGGATGCTAAGACCCTCTTATCTCAAAGAAATAAAATGTTACACCTAGTGAGTTAGGATACGACATTTCAAATTCTCGAAATTAAGCTTGTCTTTTGATTTTTAAAACTCATGCACTTAAGTTTAAAAAAAAGATATTCAATTATTTGGGTCAAATAAAAAATCGGAACCCAATAAGTTAGGTTACAATTGCTCAAAATTCCAAACGTAGAATATTGCCTTTATTTCTAAAAATCCTTATCTCGAGATAATGAAACGTCATATCCAGTGAGTTAGGACACAACACTTCAAATTCTCGAGAATAAGCTTTTATTTGAAGCTTATACATTTAGATTGGAGAAGGGTATTCGGTTATTTAGATTCAACGAGAAAAATTAGGGCACAATCTTCTCGAAGATTGTAAATACCAAGTATTGCCTTATTATTTTTTAAAATTTTTTCGGATTTGGGGGAAAATTGATACAATAATAAAACAATGCATAAAAAAACATTGATGAAAAACGACAATATGAAAATATAGATAAATAGCTTATAGAACACAAAATGGCAATAAACACATCATATACATTATGTAAGAAGCTAACATCAACAATCAAAGACAAATAAATTAAAAGACATATATAACAATTTAAAAAACAAAACAAGTCAAAATAGAATGTAAAAATAAATTTAAAAATGATAATAAATGAATTTATAATATATAATGTGAGAAAAGAATTTAAAAATCAACAAAATACAAAATGAATCAAAAATAGATGATATATCACAAAATTTAAAATAATATATATAAGTTTAAAATAAACAATATATAAAAAAAACTCAAAATAAACAATATATGAAATAATTTGTAATGATATAAAATAAAACATTATATAAAACGATATAAAATGAATAATATATAAGATAATTTAAAGTAACAATATATAAAACTCAATCAAGATAAAACTATTTAAAATATGTAATATCAAAAATAATAAAATAAAATTGCTTGAAATCAATACTACATAAAAAAAATTGAAATAAGTAAATAAAATAAAAACTTGCAAAAGGGATGAAAATAAAATAAATCTCTATACAGAATGATAAATAAATAATCAAGCGAATAAATACTAAATATTAAGCAAATTAATTTAACAGTATGATGATGATGATGATGATAATAATAATAATAATAATAATAATAAATACAATAATAATGATATAAAAAAATGTCCAATTAATCAATTAAATAATAAAGTAGCAAAATAACTAAAAATGGTCGAATTGAACTTAAAATGAAAGTTTGGGGCGAAATCAGAGATAAATAAAAGGGAAAGGATCGGATTGCAACGCGTGAATAAAATAGAGGGACTGGGAAAGTAAATATCCCCTCCCCCCAAAACGCATCACCTTGCGCGGGGCCACATTAAAACAGAAGGAAAATTATAGGGCCAAATTAGAAATAAATAGAATTTAATAGCAAAGCTATAAAAATGCGGAAGGGCTAAATACGCAATTAGCCCTTCCGATCAAAAAACGTGCGGATCTGGCTCTAGGTCGGGTCAAGGCGCGGGTCGGCCAAAACGATGTCGTTTTGGTGCCTAAAAGGCTTGCCCAAAACGGCGTCGTTTTGAAGGCCTATTTAAGGCCAAAATCTTTTTTAAAAAAACACGTTCAGCCCCTTTTAAAAAAAAACAAAAAACAAAAAACTCCCCTCCCCCCTTTATTCTCTCTATAGGCTTAAGGGTCCGGCCGAACTCCGGTCGATCGCCACCGTTGTCCGCCGCCGTTGACCACTAGTAGAATGATTTATACAACCACCTTCAATTTTTGATGTGGTACTCGAATTACGAGCTTGAAGGGTGATTGTTTCGTCTCCCACACGAAGTGTGAGTTCACTGTACCAACATCAATAATGGTTCTAGCAGTCGCTAAAAAGGGTCGTCCTAAAATTAAAGGTGCGTTACTATCCTCTTCCATGTCTAGAACAACAAAGTCTACTGGGTATATAAATTTATCGATCATAACAAGAACATCTTCAATGATACCCCTAGGAAATCTAATGGTTTTATCAGCCCATTAAATGCTCATCTTAGTTTGTTTAGGTTTCCCAAGACCTAGCTGTTTAAAAATTTTATCAGGCATAACATTAATGCTTGCCCCTAAGTCAGCCAATGCATTATGGACATCTAAACTACCAATTAAACAAGGAATCGTAAAACTCCCTGGATCTTTCACTTTGTTGGGTAGCTTATTCTGTAATATGGCTGAGCAAACTGCATTCAACTCTACATGCAACGCCTCATCCACCTTTCGTTTATTTGTTAAAAGCTCCTTTAAAAACTTGACTGCGTTTGGCATCTACGAAAGGGCTTCAATAAACGGTAAGTTAATATGTAGTTTCTTTAAAAGTTTAAGGAATTTACCAAATTGTTCGTCTGATCGGTCTTTCCTTGTCACGTTGGGGTATGGCACACGAGGTTTATATTATGTACTCATCGGCTTTGGGCCATTTTGGCCTACCTGATTCTTACCTTTGCATACCACCGTTTCTGGCCTTGGTTTTGCAACTAACCTTTCCTCATCTTGAATGGCAATCGCGTTGAGTTGCTCCCTTGGGTTAGATTCAGTGTTGCTTGGCAGGATACCTTGTGGTTGTTCGGATATCAATTTAGCGAGCTGACCTATTTGAGTTTTGATCCCGTGGATTGATGCTTGTTGATTTTTGGGTGCCGTCTCGGTATTCTAAAAATGATTTTCTGACACCTAGATGAATTTGGTTAGCATCTCTTCAAGGTTTGGCTTTTTCTCTTGCTAGTACGGTGGTTGCTGAAAGCCTGGAGGGGGTGGTGGTTTCTGATTTCCTTGGCCTCCCCATGAAAAATTTGGGTGGTTCCTCCAACCTGTATTGTAAGTATTGCTATAAGGATTGTTTTGAGATCGAGGATTGTTACCCATATAATTTAACTGCTCGTTCTCCATGTTGTAGCCATAAGGTGGGTATTCTGAACTACTTGATCCACCTCTACTTGTTTCGCACTGCATTACTGGGTGAACCTGTGAAGAACTAAGAAAACCATCAATTTTCTTATTCAAGAGTTCTACCTGATTAGAGAGCATGGTGACCGAATCGACGTTATAAACACCAGCTGTTTTCGTTGGCTTTGTCCTCATGACTTGCCACTGATAGTTATTCAGTGACATCTCCTCTATAAATTCATAGGCATCTTTAGGTGTCTTATTATTGATAGTTCCGCCAGCAGCCGCGTCAACCATTTGTCGAGTCGAAAGATTCAGGCCATTATGAAAGGTTTGAACCTGTAGCCAGAGTGGTAACCCATGGTGAGGGCATCTTCGCAAAAGGTCCTTGTATCTCTCCCATGCATCGTAGAGTGTTTTTAAATTGATCTGCACAAAAGAAGAGATATCATTACGTAATTTAGTCGTTTTAGCCAGCGAAAAATATTTTAATAAAAACTTTTCGGTCATTTGTTCCCAAGTAGTGATTGACCCCTTGGTAACGAATTCAACCACTGTTTAGCTTTGTTTCTCAATGAAAAAGGGAATAACAAAAAACGAATGACGTCATCAGAAACGCCATTAATTTTAAATGTATCACATAGTTCCAAAAAGTTTGCCAAGTGAGCATTGGAATCTTCGTCCTACAAACCATCAAACTGAACAAATTGTTGTATCATTTGAATTATGTTAGGTTTCAATTCAAAAGTATTTGCAGCTACAGCAAGTCTAACTATGCTCAATTCAGTTCCTGTTAAGGAAGGTCTAACTATGCTCGATTCAGTCAAATATTTATCATACAATTCAGATAATAATAACAAGATCCATCTTAGGTTTCATTCCCCTTAGGTATTTAGGGGGTTTAGTTCATACTTATGAAAGAAAACATCTAAAAAGCATAAAGATAACAAAACATAAGAAAACCCAAAACTCCTGAAGGAACTTGAAGGGAAATCTTCAGTCTTGATGATGAATCCGACTTCTGAGATGGATCCGACTTCTGAGATGGATCAATCGGCTTTCCTCGAGTAATTCCTTGCTTCCTACTCTGCGTCCCCCTTCTAAGTGCCTCTTCAGGTGTTTAAATAGGCTTTAGAATGCCTAAGAGCCCCCAAAATTGGCCTTTTCCGAATAGGGTTATACTTGGTCTGGGCAGGGGTACGTCCGTGTACGATTACCCCAGCCCATGGTCAAGGCTACTGAACAGGCACGGACGTGTAGTATACCCGTGTAAGTCATGCTTCAATCCTGTCAAAGGGACACGACCGTGTGACACGCCCATGTGAGGAATTCTAGGCCGTGTTAATTTTCCACATGGCTCTATTTTCTCCGTTTTCAACCTGTTTCTCGTTCTTTTTACTCTCCTATGCTCACCTAAGTATAAAACATGAAATTAAAGGATTAGGAGCATCGAATTCACCAATTCTAAGGAGAAACCATCTATAAATTGCCTAAGCATGGGATAAAAATATGTATAAATTACGGTTTATCAATATGCCTCATCTTCGATCGAAATTTGAATTGTCCTTTTTCGGGTTTTCAATTCAAAACCCCTTTGGTCTCAAGGCACCCTTTACGGGTTTTCACCTTAGCCTCTTCTATTAAGTGAAATACCTTTTAACTGAATCCGAATTTATTGGGTTAGGCAGGCTCTTACCATCCATCTCAGTTAATATCAACACTCCTCTAGAAAAAGCCTTCTTTACCACATAAAGTCCTTCCCAGTTTGGCATCCATTTCCCTCTGATATCTTTTTGCATAGGGGGGATCTTTTTCAATACCAAGTCCCCCTCATGGAATACTCTAGGGCGACCCTTTTGTTGTAAGCTCGCATAATTCGCTTCTGGTACATTTGACCATGACAGATAGCTTTTAGTCTCTTTTCTTTAATCAAGTTTAGTTGATCATATCGAGATTGGATCCGTTCTGCTTCGTCCAACTTCAACTCTGATAAAACCCGGAGAGAAGGAATTTTGACTTCAATGGGAAAAACTTCCTCCATCTCATAAACCAATGAGTAAGGTGTTGCCCCGGTAGAAGTTCTAACAGATGTTCAATAGGCATAGAGAGCAAATGGTAACTTTTCATGCCAATCCTTGTAGGTTTTAGTCATTTTCTCCACGATCTTCTTGATATTTTTATTAGCCGCCTCAATTGTATCATTCATTTTCAGGCGATACGGTAATGAGTTGTGATACTTAATTTTGAGCTGACTACAGACCTCTACTATCACGCTGTTATTTAAATTTAAAGCGTTATCAGATATGATCCTTTCTGGCATACCATATCGACATATGATCTCCTTCTTCAAGAACTTGCTGATCGCCGACTTTGAGAATTGGAGTATGAAGCAGTCTCTACCCACTTGGTGAAGTAATCGATGACCACAAAGATGAATCGATGTCTGTTAGAAGCCTTCGGTGAAATCGACCCAATGACGTCCATGCCCCACATTGGGAAAGGCCATGGAGAAGTAATAACACAAAAAGGTGAAGGAGGCACATGGATCTTGTCTCCATAAATTTGGCACTTATGGCATTTCTTGGCGTTACTGATACAATCTCCTTCCATCATGGACCAGTAATACTTGAATCTCATGATTTGCCTGGTCATTGTGAACCCATTGGCATGCATCCTGCTGACATCTTTATGAACTCCTTCCAGGATCTTCTTTACTTCAACGGCGTCAACACATCTTAGCAGCACCTGATCCTTCCTCTTTTTATACAGGATCTCTCCGTCTAAGACATATTCACTGGCCAGCCTCCTCAAGTTCTCTTATCATTTTCAGTTGCCTGATCAAGGTACACAGTTCTTCATATATAGTAGAATATCATGATACCAAGGATAATCATCTCTTTCCTCTTCTTTATCGATATTGCAGCAATAAGCTGGAGCTTCACAAATACTCATCTGGATCAGCTTCATATCCTCTCGTTTATTTACTCTGATCATAGAAGCTAATGTAGCCAAGGCATCAGCCATTTGGTTTTCATCTCGCGGGAGGTAACGGAAAGTGATATCATCAAACACATCAATTAATTCTAGAACTAACTTTTGATAGTTGATCAACTTTGAGTCTCTTGTTTCCCATTCACCTTTGAGCTAATAGATCACTAGTACAGAATCCCCATACATCTCTAGCACCTTGATTTTGCGCTCTATGGTTGTACGGATTCCCATGATACATGCTTCGTATTCTACCATATTGTTTCTGCAGTTAAAATCCAATTTGCAAGTGAATGGATAATGATCTCTATTTGGAGATATCAGGATTACCCCAATTCCTTTGCCAACAGCGTTTGACTCTCCGTCAAAGTTCAATTTCCAAGGACGATCCTCTGGAACGCCCTCTTCAGTAGTTGCCACATACATTATATCTTCAGTAGGGAAATTAAAGTTCAAAGACTCGTAATCTTCTAGAGCTCTACTGGTTAGAAAATCTGCTATTGCACTCCCTTTCACAGCCTTCTGGTTCACATAAACTATGTCAAATTCAGAAAGTAAAGTTTTCCATCGGGTCATCCTTCGACTTAAAGCAGTTGACTCCATCATATACTTTAGAGGGTTCAGTTTCGAGATTAACCAAGTCGTATGGTACAACATGTACTGCCTCAATCTCCAAGTTGTCTAAACTAAGGCGTAACATAATTTCTCAATTAGCGAGTATCTCATTTCACACTCAGTGAATTTCTTACTGAGGTAATATATCGCCTTTTCTTTCTTTCCTGTCTCATCGTGTTAGCCAAGCATACATCCCATTGAATTGTCAAAGACTATTAAATACAGTATCAGTAGCCTACCAGGACTAGGTGGCGTTAGTACTGGGGGATTGGACAAATACTGTTTAACCTTGTCAAAGGTTTTCTGACACTCATCATCCCACACACCTGGGTTGTGTTTCTTGAGAAAGCGAAATATAAGGTCACATTTCTCAGTTAGCTATGAAATGAACCGGGTGATGTACTTTAGTCTTCCTAGGAAACCTTGAACTTCTTTCTAAGTGCGCGGCGGAGGCAATTCTTGTATAGCCTTGACTTTGTCTGGGCAACCTCAATTCCCTTTTCGCTGACTATGAACCCCAACAATTTTCCTGACCTAGCTCCGAAAGTACATTTTGTCAGATTGAGCTTTAGTTGGAATTTCCTCAACCTCAGGAACAATTTCCTCAAAATTCGCACGTGGTTCTCTTTAATTTGAGATTTTGCAATCATATCATCGACGTAAACCTCGATTTCCTTGTGCATCATGTCATGAAATAAGGTTACCATGGCTCTTTGATACGTTGCTCCTGCATTTTTTAACCCAAATAGCATCACCTTATAGCAAAATGTTCCTCACAAGGTTATGAATGTGGTTTTTTCCATGTCTTCAGGATGCATCTTTATTTGATTGTATCCAGAGAAACCATCCATGAAGGAAAACAATGAGTAACCTGCCGTGTTATCCACCAAAGTGTCGATGTGAGGCAGTGGGAAGTTGTCCTTTAGGCTGGCCTTGTTTAAGTCTCTGTAATCTACACACATCTGCACTTTTTCATTTTTCTTAGGGACAGGGACAACGTTGGCTACCCATTCTAAATAATTAACCACTTGTAGGAACCCTGCATCAAACTGCTTCTTGACCTCTTCCCTTATTTTTACTGAAACATCGAGTCTCATCCTTCAGAGCTTCAGTTGAATTGGCTTGCACTCCTCTTTTATAGGGATGCAACACACCGCAATATCGGTACTCAACCCAAGCATATCATGATACGACCACGAGAAGACATTTTGAACTCTTGCAATAATTCAATGAAGTCCCGTCTTGTTCCTTCAGTTATGCAAGTTCTAATGTTCACCTCTTTCTCTTCTTCCAAGATCACATTCTCAATTGTCTTTTTATGGGGTAGAATCTGTTTCTCTTTCCGTTCTACCATCCTTAACAAATCCGGAGATAATTGTAACACCCCTCGCCCGAATCCCTTGCCGCAACAGTGTTCGAGGTGTTACCCGACTTAAACTCAGTCAATCCCACAAAAACCGTGTCGAAAAATTTCAATCAATTTAAAACTTTTCTTTTCACATGCAATCTGTCCCATATATGGGCTTACGAGGCCCAAAACATCACTAGCCAACATAGGCCAATTCACATGGCCAAAACACTTTATCAATACAAGCCAACACCTTTGGCTAAATTATAATATCACATACTCAACATTAAAACCATATACATGCCATAGACTCGAAATACTAGGATTTACTTACAACAATAGCGTGATCTCGACAGTGTGATAATATCTCCGGCGAACTCCAACCCGAGCAGGTAACTGGAGTCAACAATCTATAAAACAGAGGAATGTAACAACGGAGTAAGCTTTCATAAACTTAGTAAGTTTTAAGCAATGCAAACAAATAAACGCAATTATACTTCGATTATTCAATTTCTCAAGCGGCCATATTCTAGGTATGTTGCCATCTGGCCGAATATACACATGCACATAATGCACATTCAGCATTCTTATAACACTTAATCTGAATTCATATAACATAAATAAATCAAATACCTTCACACATACTTTCACACATTGACCAAATGTATCATGATCATAGATATAGTTATAACATTTGTTCACATATGTATCATATTACACACTTATGATTCACTTCAAATCAAACTCACATATGAGTACATAATGCGTACCTGGCCCACTTAACGTATTGAATATATTCATTTGTCAATCTAACACGAGGTACCTTAGTCTCAGACTTTTCTCAAATCACCGGCATTTCGCCTGCTAGGCTCGAGGCCCGATATCCTTTCACCGGCATTATAGCCTGTTAGGCTCGAAAGCCCAAATAGTATCTCACCGGCATTATAGCCTGCTAGGCTCAAAGGCCCGAATAATATCTTACCGGCATTATAGCCTGCTAGGCTCAAAGGCCCGAATAACATGTCACTGGCATTATAGCCTGCTAGGCTCAAAGGCCCGAATAACATTTCACCGGCATTATAGCCTGCTAGGCTCAAAGGCCCGAATAAAATTTCACCGGCATTATAGCCTACTAGGCTCAAAAGCCCGAATAACATTTCACCGGCATTATAGCCTGCTAGGCTCAAAGGCCCGAATAACATTTCACCAGTTCTTTCCCACTTTCATAACTTATACTTCAATCATGTATAACTGAAACACATATCTATGAACAAAGATTTTCATCCTTTCAACCATATAGGGTTTAATTTCCACATTGGAACACATATCTTAGTACATCAGTTAATAGTATCAAATTCGACTAGATATGCTAGTCACATACGGCTCATAACTTTAATTTAATATTCATTCAACACAAAGAACATATGTATATTTTCACTGAAGCATCATCTCAATACAATACATCTTGCTCACCGATTCGCATACAACCTTTCAAATTAGCAATTATAAGATGGTTCCGCATATAGCCCATCCTTATCGATAATTTACGATGGTTTTACCCTTACTCGCATATATGACATAGGCATTTTTACCTATGCTTCTCAATTCACATTCATGATTCAATTCCAATCGATTTAACATGCATAAGTACATATCGCATACCTGACCAACTTAATATATTGAACGAAATCGATTGTCGATTTAACACAAGGTCTCATAGTTGAACATAAACATGAAACCATTTCTTATATGTTCGATTCACATCAATCATCAAATTCATTTAATTCACATGTACTTAATTAGGTTGTTCGTACCTGAATAATTTACTTTACGGAACGAATCCACATATCGTATTAGCCCATAGTCTTATAGCACCACACTTTTAATAGTTTACCTCATCGAAGTTCACATTTAATCACTTTAGTACCAAGCCACATTCGGCTACCACAAAGGACTAATAATAATAATTTTATACACATCATGGTTTCCTTTAGATATTTAATAATCACAAATAGTGATATCTCTACCAGCACATATACAGCATAGTTTATTCATTGTAACACTCATTTAGTGCATCAAATTTCCAAATCAAATTCAGCTTAAGCATAATAGCCATAATCGGCTTATAGCTTTAAATCATTACATATTCGGCACATTAACTAAATAAAATTTACATTCTCTTTGCCATATTAATTTAACTCTTAGGCATATAAAAAGGAATCAAGCTTAAACACTTAAGAACTTACCTCGAATGTTGCCGAACGATTACAACGGCTATTCAATTATTTTCTCTTTTCCCTTATTCGAATTTGCCCCTCTATGCTCTTGAGCTTGCATCTTCTTCCCCCAAGTGACCGAATTTTTCAAGAGCTTCCTCCTCTCTTGCTCTCCTATTTTCGGCTATGATGAACAAATATGGACAAACTTTTTCCTTTCCATCCTTTTGTTATTCTTATTATTTAACCTTTTATGACACATATCTGACATATATTAATTGTGCCATACTTATGCCATAACTTCAATAAAAAAAATTGCACCTGTTGTCTACCATTAACAAGATGGCCGGCCACTACACATAAAAGTGGGAGGTTTGACATGCAAATCCTCCTATTTTACTCTACAAATTATTTGGCCACTACAAATTAGCCTATAGCATTTTTAGAAATTTTCACATAAGTCCTATTTCATAATTTCATTCACAAATGGCAAAATCAAAGCATGAAATTTTCACACATGCACTTTCACATGAAATAAACACTGAATATAACATTTAATTATTTTCGGGACTCGATTTTGTGGTCCCAAAACCACTTTCCGACTAGGGCCATATTAGGGCTGTCACAATAATCCACGGTCTTTGTCATTTTCAAAATCCTGAGATCTCTCTAAACACATATCTCGCTCAAAAGGAGATTCTGGTCTGTAGTAGCGTCACTCCTATCGTTGATATCTAGAGACCTATTGTAGACACGAAAGACATATCCAAAAAATGAATCTAAGAGTGGCTTATTTGTATGGCATGATTATGAATGAAATGAAAGAATAAAAGAACATTTGCCCAGAATGAGACACAAAAGTGCATTTTTATTGAAAATAAAGATGTTTGAACATAAGCCTATTTCAAAAAAGATTCTTATTGTTTCTAGGCTTAAAACAACAAGTGTCCTTTTAACAGTACTCTGTATTAGCTCTAAAAACTACAGGAATTTCTTCCACAGTCCAGTTGTTCAGAACACTTCCAGGTTCATAAGGGCGAATGCCTGATAAGTTTTCTTCCACCACTCCCTCTTCAAATATGGCGTTGATACTCAGATTTTCCATCATATCTTCAGCCGTTCTTTCTTTTGTCATCTTCGGTTTAGGATAGATAATTCCTCCTGACACGAATGTATTGGATATATGGGGAAAAGTCATTGGTTCCCACTTGACCTCTGCCCCACTCAATCGTGCTCTTCGTCTCTTCTACTTCCTCTCCAGCTCCTTCTTCCTTTGCTTCGTATCTGGCCTATACCCCAAGCCAAAGCGATCCCATTTGTCAGCCAAGATTGGCACTTTGACCCATCTATGAAGATATTTCCTGAGTCTTCTTCTAGGTAATGCTTCTTTTCCAATTGTCAGTTGCAAGCTTATCCTCATCACTTCAGATATTTTGGGCATTGGGACCTTGCTTCTTTTGCTGGTGAAGGTTGCATTCATAAATTCCAACGATCAAAAAGAATATTTTTTTGCTTCACTATCATTCGCTATGTATGACGCATCACTGTTGACGGATGCAATAATATCCTCATTTGCGTTTATTGTTATCAGTTGGCTCTCCATCACCAACTTTAGCTTTTAATGCAGTGACGATGGTACTACCCCTGCCGAGTGAATCCAAGGCATCCTCAATAAATAATTATAAGAAGGTCTGATGTCCATCACTAAGAAGTCTACCTCGTACGTGTTTGGTTCGATTAGAAGAAGTACCTCAATCCTTCCTATTACTTTCCTTTCGGTGCCGTCGAATACCCTCACTATGTTCTGACATGTTTGCATATGAGAGCTTTCCATAAGCAACCTGTTCAATATGGATAGGGGCAAGACGTTCAGTGCCGATCCATTGTCAATTAGTACCCCCGGTAATGTATACCTTTTGCAGCGAGTGGTGATGTGCAGAGCCTTGGTGGATCCCATGCCCCCTGGAGGTATCTCATCATCACTGAAGGAGATGAAGTTATCGGCGCTTATGATGCTGACAAGGTGGTCTAGCTTGTTTACCAAGATGTCATTAGTGACATAGGTTTCGTTGAACACCTTCATTAGTGCGTTACGGTGTACCTTCGAGTTTAAGAGCAAAGCTAGTACCGATATACGTACCGACTACTTGTGTAGTTGTTCCACAACACTATACTCACTATGTTTTAGGAATTTCAAAAACTCCTTGGCTTCATTTTCCATTACCGGTTCATTAACCAGTGGTTCTGACCTTTTTCCCCCTTGTTCAATCATTAAGGATTTCCTTTTTATAGGTTCAGCTTTTAGGTTTGGCATGATGTTTGGACTTTCCTCTTCCAGGACTGTCACATTGCAGTTATAATTCCAGGGAACCCTTTTGCCATCCTTATAAGGAAAAGCCACGGGTTTCTGAATTACAACTCTTGGTGCCATTTTTGCTCTGACTTCATTGATTCTTGGTCGTGAGATAATCACCACTGGGTGATTGACCTCAAAGACCTTTTCTATCACCCCCTCTGAGGTACATACATCTTCTCCTTCGATAAATTTAAAGAACGCCAGCTCTTTGTTGTCTATTAGACTTTGTACCAAGACTCTAAATTCATTACATTTTCCAATCTCGTGATCCCTCTCATTGTGGAACTCACAATAGTTCCTTGCATCTCAGAATTTGCTCTCTAAATCCTGCGTGATTAACCCTCTTTCCACTATTTTCTTCCAAACCTCTCTCAACGGGGTTTTCACTTTCGTAATGTTCAGCTTGATTCTTTTCCCCACATTTTTGACTATTGCATTTACCCTATTATCAATATGGTTAGGTAATGGATTTCCTACACTAGGTGTATCATCAAATTTCACAACACCCATTTTGATGAGCCTTTCGACTAACCTTTTGAAAGAGGTGCGGTTCTCTATCGAGTGTCTCGTGATTCTCGCATGGTATTTATATTGAACACTTTTGTCATGCCACTTGGGGTATGGGGGTTGTATTGGTTTTAAGTAGAAAGGGAATACAACGTGTGCATCAAATAAACTTTTGTACAGCTCTCGATACATTATTAGAATGGGAGTAAACTGGGGCTTCTTCGTGTTTTACTTTGTATTTGGCTCCTGTCTTAGTAGGGCTTGTTGGTCATGGTTACCGTTCTTGGTTGGTTTACCATGATTGGTTTTGCATAACCCGTGCTCACATTGCTGACTTCATTTTCTCTTTTCTTCGGGGCGAACCTCTTGGTGCTTTCCCTAGCCTCTATCTTTCCATATCTTATTGCATTCTCTATCATTTCACCGGACATCACTATGTCCGTGAAACTCTTAGTTGTGCTTCTTAGCATGTGATTAATAAAAGGTGCTTTCAATGTATTAATGAAGAGCATGGTTGTTTCTTTTTCCACCAGTGGCGGTTGGACTTGTGTAGCGACTTTCCTCCACCTCTGAACATATTGCCTAAAACTTTCACTCGACTTTTTCTCCATGTTTTGTAACGTAATCCTGTCAGGTGCTATGTCCTTCACATGCCCATATTACTTCATGAAGGCCTGTGCTAAGTCCTTCCATGATTTAATTTGGGTACGATTCAGCTGATTGAACAATTTGGCCACAGCCCCAGTCAAACTATCCTAGAAATAGTGAATTAACAACTGATCGTTGTTGACATACCCCTTCATCCTCCGACAGAACATTGTAATGTGAGCCTCAAGGCAGCTAGTCCCATTCTATTTTTCGAACTCTGGTATTTTAAACTTTAGAGGGAGTACCAAATATGGGACCAGGCTCAACTCCTTAACATCCACTCCACGATGATAATCAGTGTTTTCCAACACCTTGAATTTCTCCTCCAGCTATTTGTATCAGTCTTCCAGTTACTTTAAGAGTTTTGCTCTTGCCCTTCCCGCTTTCGCTACAACATCGAGGTCGGGGACCACAGGATTTGTCTGATTGTCTTCGGGGTTGGAACTCAAGCCTATTGGGAAAGTTATCGGTGCTGAAGTACCAGTCTGATATTGGGGCCTGATATTGACAGACACCCTTTGCGGTGGTACTTGGGTATTCATTGAGGTGAAATCTGGAGGGTAAGCAAGGTCCTCACTGTCGTCCCTGATATTAATCATGGGGCTCTTCCTTTTTTCTGGCCCTCCAATCAATAACTAGGCCAACTGGTTCATCATGTTCTTTTGTGATTCAAACATCTGATCCTTCATATCCTGCTGAATCTTGGCCAGTTACTCTTGCATCTATATTTGCAGCCGATCTTGTATTTCTTTTTGCGTTTATTTCAATTTTTCCAACCTTTTATCCATAGCTTTGGTTTTTCTCCGTGTATAGTAGTGATGTTCCAGGGTAACCCCTAATACAATTTCTAATTAATTAGAGTTCTTTTGTGAAATTTAATGCACATAATGCGATGTAATACAAATGCATGAGATGAATGCAAAACTAAAAAGGCGTCGATTCTGATCCATTTCCATTTGGAATAACTTTATTAGAAAACAAAATCCTTTACATAAAACAAATTATATATACGGCTTTGCCCTAATGCTCAAAGTTTTAACTCTCTTAAGAAGCCAAGCCAGCTCTCGACCCCAGTCTGACTCTAACTCGTATTTCACACTTAGCACGTCAGCCTGAACTGCTAAGGTCTGTAAATGATCGGTAACCATTCGCATCAGAGACATAGCCTCACCCATAACGTAATCCCTATCCCTAATCTAGTGTTGCGATCGACGAAGCTGTTCCTTCCACTACTCATTATTTGACTCAAGGAATTCAATTCGAAGTTCACAGTTCTGTAGTGCAGTCTTGAGTTCTTCTACCTTTCCTTTCAAATCTTCTATTCTGCTCAGGCTAGCCCTTAATTCAATGTCGGAGTTACGATCACGACGCTGATAAAGTGCCTTTTCCAACTCCGCTGCCCAAGCTCGTACCATCTTCTTTTCATTTTGGCTCTCAATCAAGCTCTTTTTTAAAGCATTTTTTCATACTCGATTATCGTGAAACCTCTTCTCCCATTGATCGGCTCTAGCTTTTTCTTCTCAGATTTCTTGTCGCCACTGCTCTGACGTCTTTCCCAATCTAACAGTTCTCATCGACATATGCAGCTTCTTGTAATCAGTTTTTAAGTTGTCCAAATCCTCCTTGGCATTCCTCTTTCCCTTTCTTAATTTCTCAACCTCGAGTCTTTGAATATCAGCCTCTAACTTCAAATGCATCTTTTCCTAATCCAATTGTTCTATCTTCTTTCCTAACTCTAAATTTCTCTTTTCGAAGTCCTATTTTATGATTTCTAGCTCTAAGGGGACTATTTGTAGGTATTCTTCCATCGGTCGAGCGCCTTCTTGTCTTGGTCTGGGGATATTATCATTGATTCTTCTACTCCACTACGCATCATATTTGGGGGTCGTCATCGAATCTACAGTAACACTTTTCATCCAATGAGTCTGATTGCAAGCATTAGAAATCCCTTTAATCATTTTTTTGTAATTATCTCCTCCATACAAAAAATTCACATTGAGCTAGCCCATGCGTTGCCAATATAAACTGTCTTGATCTGTATTGCCTCAGCACAAGCAAATAAGCATACCCAATGACTCCCCAAATTCCAAGCAGAGGGACCCAGTCAAAACTCCCACATCGATAAAGAATTTTGTCAAGAACCAACCATGGAGCTCTCCACTCAATGTCCTCTTCCTAGAGATTTTGAAGAAGCGCGATCCAATTTTCTTCTGATATGTCATCTCTCCTTGGAGTGGCCACCATCTTCTTTAACGGGGAGTAATTCTCAGAGAAAACCTGATAAGAAACTTTATCCACCTTCCAGAAATGGCTGTAGAACCAAGCTAACAACAACTACGCACACCCTATAAATCTACCCTCACCGGCTCTCCTGCATGCATTCAAAGATATAAATGTCTCGGCCAAGATCGCAGGAATAGGTGTGACCCCTTTGTCAAGTCGGTAGAAGAGATCTGAGACCGCCTCATCTATATACCCTAATGCCCTAGGGAAAATCATTAATCTATAGATGCTCAAAGCAAAAACATCGACTCTCTTCTTTGCATCAGGATGCACTGGAATCAAATCCCTCAAATTTCTCCAAATGATGCACTTACACTCACCTTTTTGCTTGACCCTTGCTGCAATCCACTGTTCACTCATCCCTGTAATATTCATCAATTTCTTCCAAAAAGTGGGGATAAAAGTGGCTCTCGAATAGGCCTTGTCGACTTGGATCTTCGGACAATGAAGTAAAGTTGTATATTCTTCTATAGTGGGCACCAAATCTACCCTTCCACAGGTAAAACAACTATAAGCAGGATTCCAATACTGAGCAAGGGCCCGGAATAAATACTTGTCTATCTTGATGTCAAGTAGGTAAGGTAAATCCCCATAATTACAATAAAACAACTGCTTAGTCTCTTGATCCCACTGGTCTCATATCTCTTTTAATTCTTGAAGATTATTTTGTGTCACACTAATGCGGGTGTAATCCCATAATTCTGATGTATACCCCTCAGCTAGACTATCCCCTTTCTCTAATTGCGTTTTCTCTAACCATATACGAACAGCTGCATTATCTTCCACTTTATCAAGAAATTCGTTCTCCATGACAAGCTCTCTAAATTAGTAATCAAACGTGAATCGACACCTCTTTAATATGAAATGACATGCAATCATAGCCTAAATAAAACACAGCAAATCAGTATCATATACCAAAAATAAAATCCAAAGTAAATGAAAATAATCAAGCACCTATCTGGGTGATTGCTAGGGTTTGGCATAGTTCTACCTAGGGTGGGTTCTTAGAGTTTTCTACATGTGGTTTGGTTCCAAGGTAGAGATACCTGAACCGGCAGATTCCTTGATCCTCACCCATTATAGGCTCATACAGACCGAGTTCAGTTTAAGGGAATACATTTTCCTATGGCTGCACGGAGATGAAGATCTCACGAAGACATAGGTACGGATGTATCCCGAAAACGATCCACTATCCTGCACAGAGGTGAAAACCTCATGAAGGAGTAGCTTCTCAGTCCCACTTAAAAGGGGTAAAACCATATGGTATTTATACAATATGATGCAAGAGTACCCTAGAAACTCAAACCACAACAATCATGCAAAATAACACAAACCAATGCAATAAAAGGATCGTAATTTTCAAATCTGATTTTCAATTTTTGAAAAAAGGACAGAAATTAAACAATTTACGGCTTAACTCTCTTAAGGTCCCCAGTGGAGTCCCCAAGCTGTCAAAACCATTTTTTTTATTTTGGAAAAAATAAAAGTCAACCTAAAAACGAGAATGGAGTCGCCACCGATCATTTTTGAAGTGTGATCGGATCACCTTGAGATTGATTATTTTAATAAAAAAATTTTGATTTATTAAAACAATGATTTGGTCTTCAAAACTAAAAAATGGGTCCGGGAGCCAATTACGTACGATGAAGGGTTAGCATCCCCTTAACGCCCAAAATTGGTACCTAATTGATTAATTAATGTCCTAACGTCGAAAATTTGAAAAGATTTTAAAATATGATCCTCTTATTTAAAAGAACACTTGAATAAATCAAATTGGATGCTAAGACCCTCTTATCTTGAAGAAATAAAATGTCACACCCAGTGAGTTAGGATATGGCATTTCAAATCCTCGAAATTAAGCTTGTCTTTTGATTTTTAAAACTAGTGCACTTATGTTTAAAAAAAAAAGATATTCAATTATTTGGGTCAAATGAAAAATTGGAACCCAGTAAGTTAGGGTTCAATTGTTCAAAATTCCAAACATAGAATATTGCCTTTATTTCTAAAAATCCTTATCTTGAGATAACGAAACGTCATATCCAATGAGTTAGGACACAACACTTTAAATTCCCGAGAATAAGCTTTTATTTGAAGCTTATACGTTTGGATTGGAGAAGGGTATTCGGTTATTTAGATTCAACGAGGAAAATTGGAACCCAGTAAGTTAGGGCACAATCTTCTCGAAGATTCCAAATAACGAGTATTGCCTTATTATTTTTTAAAAGTTTTCAGATTTGGGGGAAAATTGATACAATATTAAAACGATGCATAAAAAAACATTGATGAAAAACGATAATATGAAAATATAGATAAATAGCTTATAGAACACAAAATGGCAATAAACACATCATATACATTATGTAAGAAGCTAACATCTACAATCAAAGATAAATAAATTAAAAGACATATATAACAATTTAAAAAACAAAACAAGTCAAAATAGAATGTAAAAATAATTTAAAAATGATAATAAATGAATTTATAATATATAATGTGAGAAAAGAATTTAAAAGTCAACAAAATACAAAATGAATCAAAAATAGACGATATATCACAAAATTTAAAAAATATATATATATATAAGTTTAAAATAAAAAATATATAAAAAAAACTCAAAATAAACAATATATGAAATAATTTGTAAAGATATAAAATAAAACATTATATAAAACGATATAAAATGAATAATATATAAGATAATTTAAAGTAACAATATATAAAACTCAATCAAGATAAAACTATTTAAAATATGTAATATCAAAAATAATAAAATAAAATTGCTTGAAATCAATAGTACATAAAAAAAATTGAAATAAGTAAATAAAATACAAATTTGCAAAAGGGATGAAAGTAAAATAAATCTCTATACAGAATGATAAATAAATAATCAAGCGAATAAATACTAAATATTAAGCAAATTAATTTAATAGTATGATAATAATAATAATAATAATAATAATAAAAAATACAATAATAATGATATAAAAAATGTCCAATTAATCAATTAAATTATAAAGTAGCAAAATAACTAAAAAGGACCTAATTGAATTTAAAACGAATGTTTGGGGTGAAATCGGAGATAAATAAAAGGGAAAGGATCGGATTACAACGCGTGAACAAAATGGAGGGACCGAGAAAGTAAATATCCCCTCCCCCAAAACGCATCACCTTGCGCGGGGCCAAATTAAAACAGAAGGAAAATTTATAGGGCCAAATTAGAAATAAATAAAACTTAATCGCAAAGCTATAAAAATACGGAAGGGTTAAATACGCAATTAGCCCTTCCGATCAAAAAACGCGCGGATCTTGGCTCTGGGTCGGGTCAAGGCGCGGGTCGGCCAAAACGACGTCGTTTTTGTGCCTGAAAGGCTTGCCCAAAACGGCGTCGTTTTGGAGGCCTAGTTAAGGCCAAAATCTTTTTTTTTTAAAAACACTTTCAACCCCTTCTCGAAAAAAAAATTCCCCTCCCCCTTTATTCTCTCTGCAAGCCTGAGGGTCCGATCGAACTCCGGCCGATCGTCGCCGTGGTCCGCCGCCGTCAATCACTGTACACGGCGGCCGGAACTCCAGAAGGTAGGTTTTATTTTTAGAAAAACTCTTCTAATATATATATATGTATAAAAAATAAAAGAGAATGAATGAATCTTTGTATGCGTAAATATTTCAAAAAGTAAATAAATAAAAATGATAATAGATCAAAAAATAACACCTTTTATTTGAATCTAACTCCTCTGTTTTAGTGCGATAGAATGTTTATATTGGGGTTTGAATCTCTCTTTTTTGTTCTCCCCCTTTCTCCTCTCCCTAAACATTCGGTTTAATATAGCTTTTATAGTCGAAAATACAACAAAATATCTGTTTTTTGCTACTGTTGCGTTTTCCTCGCACGTGTAGTGACGTGGAGTGGCTACGTGGAGCGGGGCACGCGGAGGTCATGCGTGGCGGAGGTGGAGGCCCTTGCGGCTAGGGTTTCTTCCCCCTTTTTTTTTGCTAAAAATAATTAAAGTTATGGGCTTGGGTATTGGGCTTTAGAATTAGATTAATTTTGAATTATTGGATTTTATATCTGGGTATTTGGGCCTACTGTTGTAAATGAATAGTTTTTGAACTTTATTATTTTTTATTTAAATTTGTTTTATTTTATAATTTGGGCCCGGGCTAAAATTGGGTCTTATAAAGGACATTCTAGTCATGATCAGCACAGGTTGACATTCAATGACGAGATCAACAATAATAAGCATTGTAATGGGTGTATGATGCCGGTCTTTTCTTCATTTTACTATTGTTCATGTTGTGATTTCTTTCTCCATAAAACCTGCGTTAAATTGCCGAGGAAGACTCAACTATGGATTGCGCCAAAGCCTTTCATACTTCTCACAAATGGTATTTTAACATGTTGGTTATGTGGCTATGATTGCAGTGGTTTCTCCTACAAACGAGGTACAGATGATGGCATTGTCTTCTGCTTTCGATGTGCCGTAATTCCTCACAGTTATATGCATCAAGCAAATGAATCACATTGCCTCTTTTATGATGCAGAAACTAAAAGTCATTACAGTGCTTGTGGTAAACATAAAGACCGGGAAGGTTATTACATATGCAAGGATTACGACTTTATTTTGCAATGACTATCCACTTCATCATTGGTGTGACATATGCGAAAAAGAAAGAGACCCAAAGCTTTGGTTTTATTTTTGTGAGATTTGTGACAATGCAATGCATCCTAAATGCATTCTTAAAAAAAAACCATTTATTAAGTCTAATAATAAATACAAATACAAAGATCATCTGCATCCTCACTTTCGTTCAAAAAATTGACTGCCACTCCATATATGAGAAGTGTGGAAAACCCAACCAAGATCTAATCCTTCAGTGTGAAAAGTATGGTTGCAGCTTTGTTGGTCATTGGAAATACTAACGCTTCTCTAAGAGTTATTACAGTTACCATTATTAGCTGTGGCAACTATTTTTATATTGTTTATCTATATCAAATTTTATTTTGTACATAATGTTGTCAAATCATCAAATGCATAAACATTAAAACCATTAAAACAGTTCGAAAGTGAGAAATATGTACAAAAATGAAAAACCTACCTATACGAGTCTTTCACTTGGTCCCTATGCATTTTCGCAATTGCATTTAACAAGGTTAAATTTTAGCACTCCACAAGTTTTTCCCTAAATGAAAAGGCTCTGAAAGAAATCAACTAAAATCAACTTCCCTCTACAATTACAGTGTTACCGACATCACCGGAAAACTTCTTTTTTTCTTTTTCTGTCTATCACCGTGTAACATGAGAAACCTACAATGAATGTTCTACTTGATGGATGGACTGTCTATAGTATACCAACACAAATAAATGAACATCAAACAAGAATGTGGCACAAATTTTCCCAAAAATGGTTCAGGATTAAACAGATATATCTCAGCACCATACAAGGATTGAGAGTATCCCAAGCAGCCATTTTCAAGAAGGGACGAGCTCGAGAACAACAGGACATGACAGTCGCATAATCTGCCAAGGAAATCAATGCTGTAACACAGGAAAAAGACTCCGAAAGATTATTCATATTATCTAAATCAGATTGTACTTGTTAAAAATGACAAAAACATAGAAAACTACTCACCTTGTTGCGTATCAAAAGTCCTCTCCTAGCAAATGTGTATACAAATTAGTTGAGTTAGTTCTCAATCCCAAAGAAAAAGACATGTATGTTGGACCATAACCTATACATGAAAAACCAATTTAGCACGTTGTAAAAACCTATACAGCAATGTAAATAAGTTTTACTGAAGACTAAAATCTATAATGTAATTGGAGTTTTCATTAACTCAAAACATCATTATAGAATATAGATCATAATTCATACTTAAAGTGCATCAAGAAATAATGTGCACTTCTAAATGCCAAAAGAATGGTTTCAACAACAATCTCAAAAGTGCATCAAGAAACCAAATAAGGAAAAGTAAATCTTACAATATAGTTGAAATTCTGTTAAGCTTTTCATATTTACCAAAGGTCCCCACGTAGTAACCACTGACAAATGGAACTGTTGGGGTAGGAACATACAGAAAATCCTGACGGATAACATGGATGAAAGAATACATAAAAAAATGCACAAGGGAAATTAGAAAGATTAAACAAAAGGAACTTTCTTACATTTCATGTGAACCTTTGAACTACATCCATGCCAAGAGAATCCTGAAAATATTATAATAATTCCTTATTTCATGACCTGAGAACTAAATCACAACTCCTATAGATTCAAGGACTTTGTTAAAACAGAGATTAGTACTTGGTTAGATATATGCTTCATCCTCTCTAATTTTCTAGTATTTATCATAGCCAACTTGCAGCATCAAATGACGATAGCTACGACCACGTATAATCCGCTGCCAAAGATACTGAAGCAAGTTTTGGTAACTCAACTGCATGCGCTCCTGGACAAGCCTGTGATCCGAGATTTGGACATGTGAGCATAAGATACTTGTAAACAATACACTCCCGGTTCTTCTTTTTGGGAAGGTGTACATTCACTCACTTACCATCTTGCAAGACACCTCTGAATACCTTTAGAGATGGGACGAAAGAAAGAAGGATCCCTTTGGGCATAGAGTAAGCCAACCTAATAAACGGAGATTTTGCAAAGCATGAATTTAGTTTCCCATGCAAATATACTAATACATCAAAAGGTTAGCAACAAGGAATTGAATTCTACTGCTAGTTTTGGTAATAGGGAAAAGTCAGATTTGGCTAAAAGATTTAACACTATAATTGAAACCAAACAAAAGCCAGGGAAATCGTAAGACCAACAAAACATAGAATGCAATAAAATATACCTCCACTAATGCAACAGCAGCTGGATCATCCATGATCTCTAGGCTGCAGTCAGCTAGATAATTAACCTGTGTAACCCAGATATGGGGAAAAAACAAAGTTACTTAAAAACATGAATAAGTACAAAATGAATGACAGCAGCATATATGACCTGCACAACAGAACAGTTAAGAGTACATAAAATAGAGGGAATGATGAAGGACACACTTACACCAAATTCTGCATTTACTAGAGATTGAACAAAATCCATTAGTTGTATCTTTGCCCATTCCTTACATATAGTAGGGTCCTTGGAAGACGGAGGATGTCTCCAAGGAGCACCAAAATGCAATCTATGCTCTAAAATCTTTCCACTTCGTGCATCAATTGCGAATTTTTGCAGGAAGCTCAATGCTTTATCCATTGAAGGATTCACCACGGTAACCTAAAAATCATTATTGCAAAGAATACAAGACAGCAATGGTACCCAAAAAAAAAGAAGAGTAAACAATTAAAAGAAAATACTGAATAACATCACAGTACCACAATAACATACCTAAAAATAATGACAGTACCATACATCTTCTATTAAATATTTAAATGTCAATAATTTCTAATATCTTTGTAAGTTTTTCAAGAACCAAATCATTTATAATGCATCAATTCTGTATCCATTGAAGGATTCACCACTTCAACCTAAAAATGACTGTAGAAAAGAATCTGAGAAAGCAACTGAGCTGGGAACTCAAGCCGCTACAAGAATCAACCTTAGTAGTCATTGGTTTTTATTTTAATTAAACGGTGAAAACTACAAAGTTTATAACTTATTTTTTTTATTGATGCAGCAGGTTCAAGTTAATGTGTATGAACCAGTCCTGACAAATTGTAACCTGTAAGAAATAGTATAAAAATGCTCTCATTTTGTGCAGTTAACCTGTAAGTATGCTAAATACGCATCCACGATGTCCTCAAAAGTACTTGCCTCATTGTCCATCAACCTATCATTGAAGAAAATAAGTTTTAACAAAATGCCGTAGTGCATAACATTAATTTTGACTAGCAAAGAAGAAATAGTGGCATTTAACATGAACTACCCCCATAAAATTTGAAACATTAAAATTTCTTCCTGAATTCATTTTTACTTAATCCTGGAATGAAAGCATTACAACTTATAATAGCAAAACACAACTGAAAAATAACTGAGATACAATGAGACTCAACAACAACAAACACACTGGATTTCCATAACCACTCACTTTAATCATTTAAGCATATAATATAAGATATGAGACAAGAATACAACAAATCGAACAAGAAATATCCTTACTTCTGGTAACAATTGCTTTGTTTAAGCATATACACCTCAAATAGATGTCGAGGATTAGGCCCAAGCACATCATCAATAACCATCCACTGCAACCAGAATAAAGGTAAGCTTCTAACTGGCCAAGAATGTCACTAATTAAAGATTCTGATAGA
Source organism: Gossypium hirsutum (assembly GCF_007990345.1). Classification (NCBI taxonomy): domain Eukaryota; kingdom Viridiplantae; phylum Streptophyta; class Magnoliopsida; order Malvales; family Malvaceae; genus Gossypium; species Gossypium hirsutum. Next base: position 13,103,654 of record NC_053430.1, read on the forward strand.
TGATTCTGAAGGGGGGAAAAGCCAACTACAGACTATTAAGAACTAAACATAAAATTCAATGCGGTTTGAGTTATGGGTTTTCCTTTTATTTCCTTCTTATGATGATGTTTATAATGTTGCGTTAAGCAATGTTGTATTAACTAATAAATACTCACCTCTGCATGGGTGAAGTAATCAGTAACCATGTGCATTTTAGCTTCTTGAGGAGTCCAACCAAAGGTCTGCAGATCAAATAAATTGAGATGACTGTCTTATATTGGCATCATTGAATTATATTATATACAGACTGAAGTGAGTGATCAAAATTGTTCAGAAAGTTTTCTAGGTTTGAAGGTGAAAACACACCAACTAAAAGGCACCAAAATGAAACACATAGATGGTTGGTGCCTACGTGTATATCCATTCATAATGCACACCAAGCTTTAAGGGCGCTTCTGCGTGTACAAACATGTGCATGTGACATGAGTATCATATATAGTTTTCTGAGTACCTCACGAGAGACAAATATATCTGGAAACCCAAAATCCATGAAAGCTTGATATGAATAGTAGCTGAGAAAAATTGTATTTGTTAGAACTAAGTTAGAAATAGACATAAAAGAGTTGGAAAAGCTTTGCACATGAAAAAAAGATATAAAAGTTGGCATTGTGAAGGTTCTAAGAAATAAAACATAGGAAGAAAGCTTCACAATTATCAATATCTGCCATGGATACAAGCATCGTAAAGCTGTAATTCTGAAGATGCAGACACATGTGCACCATGAACTAGCCCTTCAGCTTTTTAAAAGGATAAATATTTCAGATAATTGAGGAAAATAGAAAAGTCTAAACTCGAATTGAAACTTATGCAAGATTTAGAATAAACAAAAATAAACTTACAACATGGCTTAATGTCCTAACCTATCTGATGTCACAAGTATAACAGGCAGGCATCGCTCGTTTGCTCCTAAAGCAATTATTCTCCAAATCAAACTGTCATGATACATTGATCCACACACCTTCGAGTCATCCATCAACATTGCATTACGAAGAATTTCGACATTATTTATGACCAACTTTGGCTGCCCAATTTAAACAAAATATTAATGATCAATCAACAAGCCACTTAAAGCAACAAAAGGGAAGTTTGTTCAGTATTTTCCACCTGAAAATGGCCAATCTCAGCAGCTTGAGACAGCAACTCAAGCAACAAACAAGGCCAATCAGTACATGAATTTGCTAGCGACCTTGAAAACCGTCCACTCCTATTCAAATCAGCAATGGCATTAGCTCTCCACTTTTGCTGCATCTTGATCACCTCCTTTGCCAATCTCAACGCCACAATAGCTTCCTTAAAATAAGAAGCTTCATCAATAGACAAAGACTTCCCCTTCTCTTCAAAATCCAAAACCCCATCAATCTCAGAGGCATTAAATCGAGCAGATAAAGCAAAAACCGCTCGATCCCACAAACCCGAGCTCGAAACCTTATTAGAAATAGCAATTTTAGAAGCGTTTTGATTCAGTATCCGACGAAGGGCAGTATTAATACCATGCCATTTATTAAGAGTAGTAAAGATTTGATGTGAACTTATAGTTCCAAGCTTGATGCCTTTATGAGCCATAGATTCCAGGCAATTCTCAAGTTGGGTTTGGCAGCTAGATAAAGACGGTAACTCACAAGAAGACCAAGAATACCAAGGAAATGAACCGTCGAAATTAGGATGGTGGTCTTTAATAGATTGAGCGAAGTCGACATAGCCTGTTAAGTGAGGGCCTTTGTTCCATTCACCAAGAAAACCTGCAAAAAAAAAGAAACGAATTTTTCCCTTTGAAATATAAATGAAATTAAAGAAAGGGAAGGGAAAGAGAAAGGGGAGCTGTACGGTCAAGGATAAGAGTGGTTTTGCCGACGCCACGGGGGCCATGGAGAATGAGGGGCTGAGGGACACGGTGGTGTTGGGCATGGTTGTTGAGGATTGTTTCGAGTAAAGGCCTTGGAATGATCTTCCATGCTTTGTTCACCATTGGCTTCTTCGTCGTCGTCCTCTTCGCTATACGTTTATGGATTCTCTGCTCTGCAATGCTTGTTTGGGGGCTTAGTAGACTGGTCAGTATTTGGGGTTTTAGGGAGTGTTTGGGAGTGTTTGTTCCCAAAGAAAATTCGCAAGGGATTTTAATAGGATTAAATTCGGTTTTGGTCCCTTTGTTTTACTCATATTTATAATTTAATCCGTATTTATTTAATTAGATCTTTTCAATAGTTTGTCAAATATATATATGTTGAATACAAAATTCATGTGAATATGATAAATAAGAAAGTATTTTTTTAATAAATTTATAATTCTTTCAAATGGTTTATACATTTAAACTCATTCAACCTTACTGCTCATTTAACTTTATGTCCTTATAATTATGAAGACACAACTGGAACCAGTTTAAAATTAATTCTGAAAAATATTTTTGGGATAAAAACTATATTTGAGATAAAAATGCTTTGAAGCTTTTCAAATATATTTTGAGACAAAAGTAATTTTTTAGCTAAAAGCAAAAGAAGAAAATTTTAACTTTGGCTTAAACTAAACTAAACCATAAAAAAATGTTTTTAAGCAAAATACATATATATATATATATGCTACATTAAAAACCGAAATGGTTTTAAAATATATAATTTAACCTTTTATGAGCAGGTATGGATTACTTGAGCCCAAGCTGACCTAAAATCCCAAGGCTTAGGCTCATTTTCAATGAAATGGTTAGGCCCAATGGCATGAGGACCAGCCTGAATTTTGGTTTCAACTTTTTCGGAATTTTCAAGTAAATTCTTAGATTATTTTAAGTTTTGATGATTTAAGTTTGATTTTCGTTCTAAATTATTTCAAATTTAGTTACCTTCAATTTGAATTCAAATGATTAGTTTTTAATAAATTAAGTTGAATCGGATTTTTGGATAAGATATTTATATTTGTACATATGAACATTGACTCACAAAGGTTAGTAAAAAAAAAGCTTCACTTTGTTCTTTGTATGTTGAATTTGATTATCTTGGCAATGAAAAAAGTCTTTTTAAAAATTATAAACAGTTGTACAACATTATTTGCAAATTATTCAATATTAGATGAAACAATATGCCTTGCAATAATCTTGTTTTGGTTCTGCAACCACAGTTCTTGTTGATGTATCAGATTTTGCTGTTCATCTTCCCCATTAAAACAATCATTGTTATTAACTTTCATATTAGGCCACGGTGCGAAAGGGTCATACACGTTCGGATCATCGAAAAGAGTAGTCGGCATTGCCTGAAATGTCGGTCGGGCCATTTCGTTAGCAAAGAAAATTGGTGGTGCCATTAAGAACTTGTCGGGGAAAGCCATAGTGGCAATGGTAGCGGCGGTTGCAACATCGGTTTCGTCTTCGAGAAATGGATTGTATGTGCGTTGAAGTACTATTTGTTTATGATCAAATAAATCAATTGCCATATCGGACTTAATGCCACAGGCTAAATGTTGAGAACCTTGTGCAGGTTGTGGTGTTGCTTCAGCTAACACAAGCTCCCATCCTGTCATGTAACCATCATTGCTCGAATTCGGCTGTTGTTCTTCGGGTTCCTTTTTATTTTCCCGAAGCCAGTCATCCGCGATCAACAAGGAGTGGCCGTTGCCTACAAATCGAGAGGCATGTAATTCATCGAAATACGAATGCCCCTCGCCTATACCACGAACAACTTGTTCGTGTTGTTGGGTTCCTTGTATCCAGTTATCGACAAATGAATCAGCCTCGGCTCCATCTTTGCCATGATCTTCTTCGATCCATTTGCCAAAAGGAGAGAGACCATTAGCACCATTTTTAGACCATTGTTCTTGTTTATGATCTTGTTGAACTCGGTTATCAAACCAGAAATCACCACCATTAGTGGATTTCGCTTTTGATGAAGTTCGTAACTCCTCCAATTTATTATCACCTGTCAACCAATCGTCGAACGATACAAAATCGATAGTCACACTAGTCTCGTGATCAATAGGTAAAGAATGGTTGGAACCAGTTTCATGAACATTATACATATCTTCCTTTTCAAGGCATTGTTCTTCGTCCACCTTCGAATAATGCCCCGGCAAGAACGATGTACTTATCGCTTCGGCGCAATCCGTTTGATACATCAAATCCTCCAACGATGTGCATTTTGAACTGCGTTGAGATTCTTTAGTATCATCAGTGGAACGAGGCGATTTATAAGACGGAAACGAAGCTTGATCTTTCAAGAACTCTCGTAACGTATCCATTAACTCTTCGGATATCTTTTGAACACTCGGATACTCATAGATTTTCCCAATACCAAGATCTTTACAATAATCATAAAACAAAGCAAGCTCTTCGAATTGTTGTGCAGCTTTAACACAATATTGAAACGCATTGATGCATGATTGATGCTGTAAATGGAAGAAACTATCCAAGAGTAAACCGAGTCCATCGGAGATATCCCGATAAAGATCGAAACTTTCCCGAACAACGGCGAGAACCGAAACTTGAACCAACCGGTTGTTCTTGGCTGCACCGGTTGGTTTAGTCGCAATGGCTCGATCAAGTAACCGTTGCCAATACGAAATCCTATCGAGTAACATCGGTGGGTTCATTTCTCGAACGTGTTGTGGGTTAATTCGACGGCTCCCCTTCCGGCCATTTCCCGTCGTTTTGTTCGCAACCCGTTGCTGAATGTTCTCCGTCACCAAGCAATCCAATCGCTGGTCAAGGTAAAAAGCAAACGATCTAACAAAAGCAGTGTAATCATAAGGGCTTGACTGTGAATAGTCATTGAAAGTGGTGAGGTTCAAGATCTTAGCTCCGCGGTTCCTAGCGTGCAGTACTTCTTGAGGGAAAAACGGGTCACTATTTTGAAAAATCCGAAGAACAATCATTAAAGATTTAAGAGCAACGACCCAGTTCTTCGTTTTTCCAATCCTTTTCGCAATGGCATTAGCACAAATCGCGGCATGGAGCTTATTAGACGAGATCATAACGAGAATATCATTCACGTAACGCTCGTTAACAGGCTCAAGATCGCGTGTCGTCGCCTTGAGAACCGCCACATCGAGATTCGATGAATTGGTGTTGACGATCTTGGCTAAGCTGATGCTTGTTTGGTCTTTCACTGCACCAATCGCCCTCTTTAACCTGCTTGGCATTGCTGAAACTTGAAAAGGAAAAAAAAAAGTAAAACCCAGAAAAGCTAAAGAATAATGATTTTGTTTTGTTTTATTTTCTTGGAAAAATATGATCCTTAGAGGATTGGAATTGTGGGATTTTAAGATAAACGTGTGAGGACTTAACGAAAAAGCCCTGAGAATCTCTACTAACCCTAAAAACGTGACACCGACGATACAAAATTTTGTTGACTTATTCGTTTTATATATATAATGGAAATTGATAACAGAGAAGTGGATCGCCATTGATGAGGGTTCAAAGTTTAAAACATTGAATTCGATATACAAAGAAGTTAATAAGTTAAAACTGGTTAGCTTCACAAAATTCTCCACCATTATTTTCATTTTTTTTATGTTATAACAGCTTTAACTTCTTTAAACAAAATAAATAAATAAAGGTAAATCATGCTGATGGTCACTCTAAAAATATATTTTATTTTATTCTGGTCACTCTAATTTTTCCCTTTTAATTTAATCACTCTAATTAATCATTACAATCAAAAATTTCATTCGCTCTTGACAGATTATTGACATGACATATTACCCCATTGAGTAATTAAAAATGTCATTTTAGTTTCAAGCAGTAAAAAAAGATTATTGTGTGTGATGTACCAAATCAACAATCTGTTAATGGTAAACTTATTTTTTTTAAAACAATGATTAATTCATATAATTATTTTAATTAGAGTAATTAAATAAAAAAAGATTAAAATAAGATAAACTTTAAATGTGTTTATAAATAATAAACTTTCACAGTAACTTTGTTTTATTTTAGAGAAAATTTTTGTTTAAAGAAATGGTAATCTTCTTAAACAAATGCAAGATTATTGGTGCAGTTATAATTGTTGGTAGAAATACAAATATTATATTCGAAGAACTTAAATAAAATATTATTCATCATGCATTCAAATAATTATAATTAAAATTAAATATTTTAAAATAATTAGATTGATAATTTAAATATATTTAAATTAAATATTAAAAAATTAAACAAAAAATTTGTAGAAAACTTAGGTCTCATTAATTGAGAATCTTTATTTTTTTTGTTAAAAGAGGTAAGTATAAATATAAGGATAAACTATAAAATAATCACTTTTGTTTGCCTCAGATTACATTTAGTTATTTATATTTGAAATATTACGTTTTAATTATTTACATTATCGTTTTGTTATGAAGTGATCACTCTACCGTTAAACTTCGTTACCTCCCTAAAGGCAATCTTATACTTGTCACGGGCTAGACCTTCCATCTCGCAATCCGTACAGCCTTAGGCGATTCACTCGTCCAAACTTGCCTAAGTCAGCCTTTACTCGAGTGAGGATTCCTTAAGAACTCCTCCAAGGCACTAAATTGAAAGGCGGAAGCGATTTATGCCAAAAGAAGCAACCAAAAGAACAACAGAAAAAACACTCGCAAAGTGTTTGAGTAAATGTTCTCTATTCTCTTATTCACAAAAAATAATGAAACAATGTAATAGAGTGATTACAAATGAGGGGGAGGCTCTCTATTTATAGTTAAGCTCCCCAAAACTGACAGTCAAGATACATTTACATCGACGGACGAGATTAACCATATCCCACGATTTAAGGGATTTACAAGATATGCCATATTAAATCCTATCTAATCTTTACAATATATGACTCCCTCTATCTTTTAAGATTAGTTACCATAATTGCCTAAGTTGCCATATCTTTGCTATCGGACCAACCAAGCTTCAATCTGACAGGCTTCTTCAATAGTTCCTTGAATCGGGCCAGTTTTCGTGGGCCAAATGATCCCCATCTAAACAATAGACCTCCATCGGATGCATTTGTTGCGATGGTCATGGGCTTTGAACTCTGACCCGTGACATTCTCCCCCACCCATTCTCGCAACGCCCTCGTTGCGACTTCCGAATGGCACTGACTTGATTTGCCTCGATCTCGTCTTGATGCCTTAGCTTTTCCCTGCCTTCAGGACTTTTACCTCGACTTTCGTCTCTTTTTAACTCGAGTCGTCCTACTCGTTTGTACATCTCAATGACAAGGAGTTATGTCACTCCCTTGCCTACATTCTAACTCCCCTCGAACAAAATCCTCGTGATTCACAACACTTGGCTTCGCTTTGCCTATAGTCTCTAGGCCTTTTTACTCAATAACTTCGAAAGGGCCCCTACGTTTTTGCCAAGTCAACAAGTTAGAATGCAACACACTATCAGAGTGTTTGGAATGTACCTTTACTCGGGTCAACTGTCCCACATGCATCACTTCTTCCTCATCGAAGTCCGATGCACCACCTACCTCTCCCATAGGTGGAGCCTTATCAATAACTCAACCAACTCCGACGCTTCACTCGACTTGAGACTTATTGGTCTCAGCTTCACTGTTTTCATCGCAACTTCTTCCTCTAAGTTCGATGACAAACTCACCTCTTCCTTGGGTGGAAGCCCCTCCGACGACTCACCATGCTCGGATGTTTCCTTTCCTTTGACTACGGCTTGCTTTGGACAATTTCGCAACTCATGCGGACCACGGGACAAGAAGCCCTTTACTCGCTTCTTTTTGCTCCTTTTTGCCCTCTTGGCTTCGGCTTTTCCCTTGCTCGAACCAAGCTTCTTGGGCTCCTTGTCTGCTCCATCGTTCCCTTCGATGACAGAATAGGTTTTAAATGCCAACTTAGACGTCCAGTTGCTGGGATGAAAATAGGTTTTTAATTAAATAATTTTAATTTGAACAATTAGCATTTAAAATCTATTTGGATTGTCACGTAGGACTGCCGTTAGGAAGGTAATGAAGTTTAACAGTAGAGTGACCACTTTCTAACAAAAAGATAACATAAATGATTAAAATGTAATTTAAAACAAACAAAAGTGACTATGTTTATAGTCACAAGTACAAAAAACAAATATAAACATGATTCACAAGTACAAACAACAAATAATAAATCTTCAATCAACTAAAATTATAATCTAACTTAATATAAAACTCAAGGGATCGAAAACCAAATATTCATATTCAAATCATAATAAAATTGGACAGGGCCAATATATGATATTTGCATGGATGTTACTCAAACTTGGGCATATGAGTTTCTAATGTCTTAATCTTTACCAACATTATGAAAGTCACATTGGGGACGAATTTTTTTTATTAAGTATATTAGGTGTTGTTTGATAAGTTGAAAAAATAAATGTTGAATTTAAGTTATAAAATTTATTCAGTAATTTTTTTAAAAAAATATGATTAGATTATTTGATAAACCTAATTTGATAAATTTAAGGGTGAAGTATTTATAGGATAATAATGTTTAAAAAATAAAGTAAAATAAAAATTGGAAAAAAATTCTACATGGATAAGTATTTCTGTATCTACCTAACAAATTTTCACAAATTTTTATTGAAAAATTTATAATTTATTTTTTTATTATAAATTATCAAAGACAATTAAGATTAAATCAATGAATTATCAAATAAAACTGTAAATATTTAAATATTTAATACATTTGTGATCGAAATTAAAAAAAAACTCCACCATGATCTTAGGAAAAATCAAATATCCTTAGATTACATTAAAAATAAAAATAAATAAATAAGCATCTCCTAATACTATAATTTGGAATTTTTTAAATTTCACTGATAGCTAATAATAATATTCTATCATTAGAGATTAGAGATAGATCAATTAAGATATTTACAACCATAAGAAGAGATTGTATGAAATTGTGATTTTACGTTATTCATATCTCTTTTTAATAAAAAATGACAAATAAAAAAAATCTAATTAGGAAGAGATAAATATGACGTGAAATCATTTTTTCGTACAATATATTCTCTTACAACCATATACATAATAATAATTTTTATTTAAAGTTTCCATATTTGAAAATAATAATTTTTTAATTACATAATTTTATATACTCTCATAATTTAATATTTTTAATATGTCAACAATATAAAATAGTAACGGTATGATGGTAATGTTGAATAGATAAGGCCGAATAAAATACAAAAATATTTATTTATGATTTAGTCTTTGCATTATACTTTTATTTAAATATATTTGTCTCACTCAAATGCTTGGATTATTATTTTCATCACATTTTTATTTAAAAATTACCATATTGACAAAAAAATTTTTGGAGTAAACTGAGATGAAAGATGAAGGTCTAGGTATTAAAGTGAGACAAAAAGAAAATTAGGTATCTAAATTGAAAACAAACAAAATTTAAAGGACTAAATATTAAATTAAAGAAAAAGAAAAGCGATGCTTAAGTCCTTCTCAATCAATTATGTAGAATACGTGTCAAATTATAATTAGTCAATCAATTAAAAATTAAAAGTAGGATAAAAAAATAATCCAGTAATAAATCCCCACTTCAATGAACGTACGGAAATCGAGTTATCGGAATTCGGAACTGATAATAAAAAGATAAAAAGGCAAAGTAAAGAAACCTTGCGCTCGGTCTTCGATAAATACTATAGAAATCCAAGAAAAAATTTTTTAAAAAACCCTAATTCTATAAAAAGATCGAATTAAAGTAGAATCAGAAGCAAAAATCGCCGAGGAAAACAAGATGTCGGGGCAGCAAGAAGAAGATAAGAAACCCGGCGATCAGTCCGCCGCTCACATCAACCTCAAAGTCAAAGGCCAGGTCTCTCGAAACGTTTAGGGTTTATTTTTTATATTTTGATATCGCTTTCTTGTTTTGAATCCTTGGGGTTTTTTTATGTTGGGAGGTGGAATTTCGAGTTTTTAAGAGGTTATACCTTTTAATTTGTTTGTTTGGGTTGTTTTGATCACTTATATGGAAAATTATGCCGATATGGGTAAGTATTGAGTTTTTGTAATTTTAAAATTATTGGGTGTTTATGGTGTTTTTGGCTTTGGGATTAATGAGATGGTGATTGGCTAGTTGCAAAGACTGGTTTATGTTATATAAGTGTGTTTTATGCCTCCGCCGTGCTTGGAAGATCTCACCAGTTCAACCACCATGTGTGGAGTCCGTTAACCGCGGTGATGGCCTCACTGAGTGCTTCGTGGCTACGGACACGTGAACAATACACGATCTACATGTGGCCCTTGTGTGCTCCACACTTGTCTCCCGGGTCTTGGTGGCTATATACAGCCTTTCGCCATAGAATCCATCAAAAGCTCCTATACCCGGGAACGTCTCCCGGGTGAACCATTGTCAACCGTCAAACCCATGTTGGCCCATCAACCAAGTGTTGGTTGGAGGCTGAGTACTTTAGTTTAAGAATAAAACCTGAGCAGGGATTTAAATAGCGGTCCGATACCGCTATAGCGGCTGTTATATAGCGGTAGCGGCACCGTCCAAAACCACTACCGCGTTTAATCGCTATTATGTTTTACAATTTAAAAATTCACGACCGCGAAACCGTAGTGACCGCAATAGCATTCGTTATGTCTGCAACCGCGATAAACGCGGCCGCGACCGCAATTTAAATCCCTGAACCTGAGTACCTTAGCCTGTTATATCTATTTTTGGCTTGTTCTTTTTATAACTGAGATTAATGTTTGAGATTAGTTAAACCACCACCTGTGGAGACCTCATTAGGTTAACCTTGGAGATGGCCTCCCTAACTGCTGCATGGCTACAGACACTAGAACCATACATGATCTGTGCGTGGCCCTTATGCACTCCACATTTGTCCCATGGAACTTGGTGGCTATATATAGCCTTTCCCTATGGAATCCATGAGAAAGGGGGAGTTACTCTCCTTCTCTTGGGAATCTATCAAGAGCTCCGATCCCCGGGAATGCCTCCCGTTTAAACCATTGTCAACCGTCAAATCCATGCCGGCTGATCAATAAAGTGTTGGTTGGAGGCTGAGTACTTTAGTTAAAGAATTAAAACCCAAGTACCTTACCTTGTTATTTCTATTTTGGCTTGTTCTTGTAACAAGATTAATATTTGAGATTAGAGTTAATTTATTCTTTTCTTATTTAAAATATGTGTATTCTAGAATTGATTGCCTTTTCTGTTTGTGTTATATGTTGATATTAGCCGTAATTGGAAGGCATGACCGTGGTGTTTACTCATGCACTGTTATAGATTTAGCATGATTTAGATTACATTAAGATCTAAAAGATATGGTTTGTGATTTGTTATTACTTTTCCTTTTGTGTCTCTTAGCGAATCTTTGATTAAGTAATGATGGCAGGATCTTTGTTTGTCAAAAGGAACTCTATTTTGACCCTGTTTTTTGTGCATCTTAGTTGTCTTTCTTGAAGTTCGGAATTCTATAAAAATTTGAGAGTTTTTGATAATCCAAATAATGGGAAATCAATTGTTGTCTAATTATCGGTTTTAAGAAATTTTCAGGTTTAAATAGTTTTTCTGCTTTTGAACTGATAAAGAACTGCAAATTTGTGAAATTAATTTTTTGGATTGTGTTTATGTGGCCTTAAACAAGCCTTGATTTGACTCATCTATTTGTACAAACCTTTTTAATTTACTATTGAATGGTATATCTGTTTTGGCTTAAGAATTTTATTCACTTCTTTTAAGGTTGAATTAAGAACTTTGGTGTTGATATTTTGCAGTGAAATATAAGGTAAAACTACTCGGATTAAGGTTCACTATTTTACTTTTGGACTAAATTGTATTATGATTGTAGGACGGGAATGAAGTTTTCTTCAGGATCAAAAGAAGCACACAATTGAAGAAGCTCATGAATGCATATTGCGACCGACAATCTGTGGATTTCAACTCGATTGCCTTCTTGTTCGATGGTCGCCGCCTGCGAGGTGAGCAAACTCCGGACGAGGTATGATTTCATTCCTCTCTTGTACATATACACGATTACTTGTACTAATATGCACCACACAGATCGGAATTTTCTCGTTGCATAACTATTTAATTATTTTTGTTGCTTCAGCTTGAGATGGAGGATGGTGATGAGATCGATGCTATGCTTCACCAAACCGGTGGTACTGTGTGAAGCGAGTACTACTTTGCCGCATTTAGTATTTGATGAGTTAGTTATGGTCTGATTATGTAAGATGTTTCCAATGTTTTTATATACGACCTTATTGCCATGTTATGAAGACTTGTGGACCTTGTTTTGAATCATCTTGCTCTTATAGAAGAGCTTGAGTTTCTAGTGTTTACAAAGTGAGATGGAACTCGGAACTTTGTTCCGATATGCACTCGTTTTGAAGGCTGTTTAGCAGTCACTATCTATAAGTATTGATTTCTGGGTTGCTTACTTTGGATTGTGAGTTTTTTTTCTTGAGTTTTTTAGGCTGCCTTACTGTCTGATGAAGCCTGTTATAAAGCAGCAAATGCTTTATATGTAATTAAATTGGCTATAATATGGAGAAGCTTTAAAACTTCCCTCTACAATTTAAGACCTTATAAAAATGCCTCAGAATGTTGAAACTTTCAACTGGGGCTGAAAATTCGAAAAATAAAAAATTGACCCAAAAAACTTATTAAAAACACTGATTAAAAATTTTTATTCGATAATATTCAAAAGTTATAAAATTTCAGTATTTTCAGTTTTTTAAAATAGCGACAGACAATCCAACACCGATAGATGTAAGCTAAGGATGAAAATTGTTTATATGAAGTTTAAAAGATCTACCAGCAGGATTAATTAATTGAATAGCACATTTTTAAAAAATTAGACATGTAATCGCATTTAAACCGAGGTTGAGTTCCAGCGGTGGAATAGAGAATGAAAAAGAGGCCGATGGACCACGGCAGTAAATGTCACCTGGTGGGTGGCAATGGCAAATCAGCTGTTCATATTTGTTTTATTGAATAAATTCTATCTTGTGTAGTACATCTTATTATCGTCTATTTAATTATTTTCACTTATCACTGGTTTAAATTAATTTATTGAATAAAATATAGATAATTATTGTGTCGTTTTCTCATTTGTAGATAAAAACACGGTTCAACTGTTCATTCAATGAATTTTTATCTTAATTTAATCGATTTGTATCCATTTACATATCAATTAATTCTTTCCTTACTCAAATTTAATGTATAATTAATTTCTTCATAATTTATATGAATAAAAAAGACATTCCAAAATTAATGTAAATCTTATTTTTAAAAATGCCAAACTACTACCGTAAATTTTGGACTTTTGGCATGTTTTCAATTTTCTTAAAATTATATAGGGTGAATTACACCAACAGTCATTCAATTTTAAAGTAGTTGACAAAATAGTCACTCAGATTTCAATTCAGTCACTTAATTTTCGAAAAACAACAAAATAGTTACCATTAACTATTTTCCATTATAGACGTAATGGAGTTATCATTTTCCATTACAGACTTAACGGAGCTGCCATTTTTCATCCCCACATCACTGGTCTCCCATCTTTCTCCCTCTTCTCCGCCATCCTTCCCCCGCCCCTCTTCTCCACCATTAGGGATTGAACTTGTTTAGTTATTATTATTCAGAAAGTTCTTCAACTTCGTAAGGTTCGCAATCACCGGCGAAATCATTTCGACCAAGTTTTTCTTTGTGAGATTCAGAGTAACCACATTGCCTTGTGAATCACAAGTAACAAAAACCCATTGACAAACATCATTTCCAGACTAATCGTTAGAGAGAAAATTAGGGTACCCAAAACCACCAACAATCTCAAGCAATGTAGTAACTTGAAGATCAAAAGGATCACCATTATTATTACAAAAATTATTAGTACCATTAACAACAATGTTCTCAACTATGTTGGGAAATTTTGGAAATGGACCTTGTAATTTGTTATTAAACAATGAAATGTTATTCAAACAAGGGAGATTAATTAAAGATCCTGAAACTGAATCAGTCAATAAGTTTTCTTTAAGCTTAATATCAAAGGTACCCACAGATTTAGACAAATATGGGATCTGACCAGTGAACATGTTTTTATGAACTCAAACTTGAAGCAAATCAGTCATGTTAGATAAAACATCTAAAGTACCTGTGAACCCAACATTCTGATTGTTGATCCAAATATTTTGAATCATTGAACCGGCGAGATAAGGCGACAATGTGTCGTTCAAGTTGTTGTAAGACAATCTTATGCTTTGTAAACTGTTCAAAGATTGGAACACATCGGTTAAAGTGTCTTATAAGTTGGTGTTGTCGAATTGAAGTTCGACGAGACTCATGGATTCGACTGGGAATGTCCATGGACTCAGCTTCGTGTTTTCGCTTAAACTCAGTGTTTGAAGATGGGTTAACCTGGTAAACACTTCAAGGGCGACTGAAGTGAACAAGTTGTCGTCGAGGTAAATGTTCTGTAAGGTGGAAAGGTTGGCGAAAGATGGGATGAACCTAGATAAGGAATTGTAACAACCAGTTTTTTAGTGGTGTCGAAAATAGTGGTTTTGGGGCCACCAAATCTGATGAGTAAGTTCGTAAATATTATTACTTAATATTTACAAGTCAAATGTGATTTAAAAAAAATTGATTTGATCATTTATGTTATATAAGTGATTTATTAAGTTCAAGTGGTTTTAGAAAATAAGGTATCAGGACCTTATTTTTACAAACTAAGCGGTAAATATTTTTATAAATATTTAAGGAGTGTTATTAAGATGGTATTAAAGTTTTGTTAAGAAATTTTAACGTTTCGATAGTTAATTAATTAAGAGAAAAGGACCAAATTAAAAAAAAAGTGCATTCCTGAGACTCCATTCCCGTAAATTGGACTTGTAAATATTTTTAATAAATATTTATAAAGCTAGTTGTTTAGTTAATTAGGTTTTGATTAAGTGAATTTGCTTGAATTAAAAGTAATTAGATATAAAGACTAAATTGCATATAGGGTGAAAGTTGAATTATAAATTAAAGAAAAATTTAAGAAACCAAATTGCGGCGGCATAAAGATGAAGATATTTATAAAATTTAAAGTTAAAAATATATAATATTATAATAATAAACCTTAATGTTTAAGTATACATATTATATTATAATAATAAAATAAAAAGAAAGATAAAAAGAAAAAGAGAAAGATAAAACGACACATAGAAGGAAAGAAAGAAAAAAGAAAGTAAAGGAGAAAGTAGGAAAATTAGAATTTCAAGGGTTCAAAGCTCAATTGGTTAGTTAATTAGTTTCTTTTCTTGTAATTTTTATATTTTTAAAATCCCGGTATTAAACATTACTCGACCTATGTCAAAATTTTAGAAATTATTGAATTTTTTAGTGTTGTCTATGTTGAATAATTTGAGTATTAGGGATTAAATTGATAGATTTTTAAGTTAGAAATGAAAATTGATTGAATTGTAGAATAAATTGTAAATTTTGAGTAATAGGGACTAAATTGCGAAAATTTTGAAATTTAGGAATTTATGTGAAAATAGGGAGTTGAATTTAGTCTAAAGTAGAATTTGCATGAAAATAAAGAATTAAATGTGAAGAACAAAAGTTAGTTCAGTTTAGAGACTAAATTGGAATTTAGACAAATTTTGAATAATAAGTTGAAATATTCAATATGAAATTTAAATTGTATTGTATTGATAAATTTTAATTGTCTTAATTCCGTAGCTAACGTCATATCGGAGCTCTCGACTAAAAAGGGGAAAGATAAAGTCGATGAGGAATAACTCAGAATTTCTGGTTTGTATTTCTATAATCCGAAGCTAGTTATTAATTGTTGTAATTTTTGTTTAATGTATATGGTAAGTGTTGAGGTGAGAATATTTGTGTTTTGCAATTGAAATAGATTGATTTGGTATATGATGAAATTATTGAATTTATATTGATTGAATTGAATTGGAATATATATATATATATTAAGAATATATATGTGTAAATGTAATATTGTGCAAATATGATATTGAATATTATTATTGGAAAGTAAAATTAAATCCTATTAATTGTATCGGGCTAAGTTGGATATACATGCCATAGGAGTGGAAGAGTTTAGAAATTTCTTCAATTTCGAGTCGATGAGACACTGGGTGTCAATCTATTACTTCGGATTAATTCGATGAGACATTGGATGTCAATTTACTTTGGTTTAGCTGATGAGACATTGGGTATTAAATTATTACTTTGAATTATCCGATAAGATACTAGTTACCAAACTGGTGTGTTTTGGTTGGATTCGTGTATCCGTCGTAGTCCGAGTCGTGTTAATAGGGGTGATTAAATGAAGTGATACTATGATTGGTATTGGAAAACATTGAATGTGAAAAGCTATTTGAATAGCAAGTATGAGATTTGAAATAGTAAGAGATAAGAATTGAATATGTTATAAATGATGTATTGATGAATTGATGAATTGAATGATTAATGTTATTGTGTGATTAAATGTATATATTAATTTATCTAGCCTTTAATATTTGGATTATAAAAATACTACTGGGTTTATACTCAACGTACAGTTTTGTTTTCCGTGCGCAAGTTAGGTACTTAAGTTTGATTGCCGATTCAGCATCCATCAACGATCCCGAACTCAAAACGTGGTGATGTTTTTCTTTTTGTATCGGCATGTACTTAGGGCGTCTAAATATGAACTATTTTGTGAGTTGATTGTAAATAAGATTATAAGTTAATATTGGTTGATTATATACATACGAGTATATATTATGTTAAGGCTATAATATGACATGTTTTAAATTAGTGCATAAATGAATATGATATAGGCAAATTAGAATGAAATTGGTATCTTTACAAATTGGATTTATATGATGTCTTATTAATGTGTTTCGATGATATAATTGTGGTACTCATAAGGGTACATTGGTTAGATACCTAAGTTTACTGTTCTAACATGTTTTGAATGTGTTTGATCTGAAAAGTCTGATAATGCTCTGTAACCCTATTCCGGCGATAGATAAGGATTAGCAGTGTTACAAGAATTGTGTTGAAGCAATACGGTACGGAGTTCGGACAAGGTGGAGATGTTGGCAGGAAGTGAACCAGACAAGGATTTAGAAGCTAAGTTGATGGAAGTAGAGGAAGGATGGTGGGGAAGTAGAAGAGGGATGGGAGAGCAGTCATAGGGGATGGAAAATGGCAGCTCCGTTACGTCTATAACGGAAAATGGTTAGTAATGACTGTTTTATTATTTTTTAAAAGTTAAGTAACTGTTTTGTCAACTATACCAAAGTTAAGTGACTGATGAAGTGATTTACCAATTATATATTATAAAAAGGAAAGAGGCAAAAGCTTGGCGAAATTGCGGTACTTCAATTATTTCATGCCCTTAAAAGTCCGGGTCTTGTTTGAAGGAAAGGCACAAAACAAATAAAGAGGGAAATGGCAGCCAATCAATCTGAGAGGCAAAGCGAAGAACGTGGAAACACTGCAATTACAGTAACCACAACTCCACCGACATTAACACCATTGGTTGAAACAAAGCTGAAAAGCGCATGCTTTAAGTGCAAAAAGCAAGGTCACTGGGCGAAAGATTGCCCTTCCAACGACAACCCAACGGCGAAACCTTCCTCTCCGCCGCTCGACACCCACCTAATTCCGGTGCTGTGCTGCCATTGCGGTGTGGCTTGCACCATTCATGTTTCCCGTAGTGACGCTAACTACGGCAGACCATATTATTCTCGTAACTGTACTTGCGATAAAGCCACCCGAGGCAGAAATTTCTACAAATGGTGCGATGATGTTAAGGCACCGATGTGTAGTTGCGGCGCCGGTGCTTGTACCGTTAATAACCGGCGAGATGAAAATGGGAAGGAGACCAAGTACTTTACTTGTCGTATTAGAACGGTACGTTGGTCTCTTTTTTTTTGCTGTTTTTAAGGTTTAGGGTTCATAATTTATTAAAGATTTCATCTTAACTGGAGATCATAAGGTTATTGCAGACATTTTCACTTTTAAATAAAAACATTTTTGCCCCAAAAGCACCTCGAAACAAAAAAAAAAAAGTGTCCATCAGACGAATAGAAATTGTGAAATTCAATTGTTATACTTATACCAAGATCGATCTGTTACTCGGGTTCGGATGCGAGTGTTCAAAACATTTACTGATAAAAGGGTTGATGCTCTTTATATAGGGACATGGAGCTTGTGGTTTCTTGCAGTTCGAGAGTCCTACGAGTTCACGGCCAAGGTCTACGGAGATAGACGAAAGACCATCAACAATGAGACTCCGGCGTGGTGGCCTATCAGATATTACCACTCACGAGATATCTGTTACTGGGAATTCACCAAATGGATGTAGGTATCGTTGGTTGCGTCTTTTTTTTTCTTTTTTTTTCCTTCTAGTACTTGTTTTATGATGCTATCCAGTACGGGTTTTTTCGAGTTTTTCATATATCGGGAGGGTTTTTGGAGGATCGAATTCTCTCCAACACAGATACTTAAAGAAGAGTTGAGACAACTTAGATATGTTTCCTTTGCTTCATCCCTTTTAAGCTCAAGTATGATGCCTAGTGTTATCGCAGATGCTGAAGTTGATAAAGTATCACAAAATGCTCTATCACAAAATGCTCTCGGAAGTGGTACTCAACCATTGTGTGATCCTTTAGGGACTTCAAGCCTCGAAACATCGTTCATTGCTTCAGAGAAAGTCAGAAAGAATCTTCAGAAAGATTTCCTCTCTCATTTGGAGACAATTGAGCCACCTGATCACAATTCCATGTTACAGGGAGTGAATGATACTTTTGACGCTTCAGTTAGTCCTTTGATTGAATGCAGATCTTTTGCTGAGCATGTGGTGGAATCTTTTCGGGGTATATCAATAGTTGCAGGAATGGAGTCAACTCTCAAAGATAACTGCAATCAGTCAGTGCCTTCCGTACCTAAAAATATTGGGAAATCTTTGTATGATATATCTGGGAACAATGCAGAAACATTTGCCACCGTAACAGACACTGGCAATTATCATTTTCGGTCAGTCCATGAAGGAGCTTCTCATATTAAAGACACACTCTGTCAAATTGAGAAGCTTGAGACTTACCTTCTAAAAACCGCCAAGGATGTCGGACAGTTAAAGAGATACATGCAGGCTACAAATCAAGAGCTGACAAAAGCCTTGAAACTTACACAGGAGAAAGAAGAGCAAATGCATTTCAATAAGGACAACATTAAATGAGGTAAGAGCTCTACCTAAACTTATGTTATAAAGCAATGTTACATCGAATTGAGAGAGAATTAAAAATGCCGGAAAGAAGTTCTTTTGAGGGTTATATCTACGTATGTTTTGAACAGGTGAAGGACATGGAAGTAAAATGAAAATATGTCGTAATGTAGATATCCGGCTGGCAGTTATAAAGTACAGAAGAAAGCTTAGGACCTCATTAGATTAGAGGACAGCACTTGTAGGTGTATTATAACGTAATACTGCTATTATATTTTGGCCAGCAGAAGTATTTTGTATAACCATGTATGTGGGGATTTCAAGTGGATCATTATGTGAAGACTCTCTTTGATTATCAAGTATGCTGGACCAGTTAATGTTAGCATTAGCATACATCATGAACTGAGCAATCATCACAACATTTACATTAATCATATGAAGATAATCTTACATCCATAGTTATCATCCTTATTTCAGAACTTCCCAACGTTCCTTTTTTTTTTGGGGGGGGGGTTGGGGGGAGGGGATAAATAAATAGATAAAGTGTATATACATAATAATTACGAACTAGAAGCTGACTATTTAGATATCATAGAGGATTAAAACAAAAAGAAAGCTGAAGTTAATGAAACATTGAGAATGAGAAATAGACAGCTTCCTAGACACAGAAGGAATAAAAGAATGAAATTACCTCTAAAGAGCTATACAGGTGGTTTTTCTTTTCCCCTCCTTTCCCATGGTTTTTTTCTGTGTTGATATCAGATTGGCTCATGTTAGCTTTCGATTATTCATGTTATTGGTTGTTGAAAAGATTTTTGCATCGGAATATTAGCTCTCATCAGAACAAGGATTAGCTTCTTACGTTTTCCGAACTCAAAATGGCATTTCAAAATGACAATGCCGGAGGACAAGATTTACCATGGACTCTCCTTCTTATTTCTAACTGTAAAAATATAATGAAAATATCAGCTCAAGGAGTAGCAAATACAGAATGATTTAATGAACTATAAGTGTAGCAACAGAAAAATGGTTCATGCCTGCCATATAATGCAAAAGCATGCGGAGAGGAGAGGTAAAAATACTATGGACGATTTATATTGAGAGTTGGATTGCATTTTGTTTCTTCTATTTAATAAATAGTCAAGTTAGTCTATGTCTATTAAAACAAAGAGCAAATTGGTTATTCTATTAAAATTTTTATCTATTTTTATTGTTAAAAATTAGTTCATATACATCATAATGAGGTATACGTAACAGTTGTCTGGTTATTTTGTCAATTACATCAGCTTTTAAAAGTGAAAATAGATGAAATTTTTAACAGATATGATCAATTTATTTTTTTATTTAATGTACATGAATTAATTTATCTATTTTTTTAATAAAAAAGCAAAATGCAATTAGATTTTTACATAGTCTCATAGTATTTTTCCGGATATGAGAGCAATAGATTAAACAAAGATAAAGTATATGATTGCTTACGTGGGGGTGCATCATATTTCCATGTGCCGACTTACTACGTCTAGGATCTGAGGTTTGTGATGTTGTGGCTCCACCAAATGGTCTTTGAACAAAATGCCTTGCATGGTTATAAATGCTGTATACAGTGGAACCAAAATGTTAAATGCAAGTAAAAACTTAAAGAATGGGTCTTCTGCAGAATATATAAAAGTTGAAGGAAATGTGATCCCAAACGCAGATTGGTACATCACAAGAATATAGTAAAAACAATAGAAGAAAAATATACCCATTAGTACATAGGCATGTGATTCAGAACTCCAACGCTGGGTTGGTATAATGGATGGAAAAGTGTGAAGATTGGCAATTTTATTAATGTAACGGTTTAGCTACAAAGTGGGATTAATAAATTTTCCATTTTCAGTCTTTTTCCATCTTCCATATCATGCAAAGCCTAAAAGTTGGTTTACTGAATACATTTTAGATCGAAATTGCAAAGTAATATTTTAGGGTGATAATTGAATGTAATGAGGGGCCCAATAAGGATATATTCTCATTCTCATCATAGATGTACACAAAGTTGGTAAAAGTACTATGAGAGCTCTTGTACTAGGAGTGAAATTGCATTTTACCCTCTACTCAAAAAAATGAGTAAATTAGTCCCTGTACATTAAATCGGAGAGCAAATTAATCCTTCTGGTAAAAATTTCATACCATTTCTACTATTAAAAATTTATTTTTGTTGTTAGCGTAAGGTACACGTGTCACTGTTTGGTTATTCTATAAGCCACACTAGTTTTTAATAGTACAAATAGATGAACTTTTTAATAGAAAAGGCTAATTTGTTCTTTGGTCTAACATATAGGGACTAATTTGCCCATGATGGGGCAAAATGCAATCTGACTCCTAGTAAAAGGCTCCATGATACTTTAACCACACAATGTCCATTGATAAAATAGTCTAATAATATTTATGTAGTGAATAACTAATTACCTAACTTGCTGAAAGTTGTATAACTAGGTAAATTTAGTTGAAAACATCATTTCAGAAAGTGCTTGCCTGGCTCTCTAGTTAAAATCTAAAATAAAGGGTCACAGGACAAAAAATCAATATGACATAGAAAAGATGCAGATAGATTAAAATGCAACACCTTAGGCGATGTCTATTGCAGGCTGCGAAGAAGGCAACAAAACCATTTAATATACTTCTAAGAGCACGAAAAACCTGTAAGATCATAGAAAAGGAAATGTAAATAAACATAAGGAAATAAATTTATTTAGTTACGATAATGTCTTCTAACCTGAGAAAAAATGTCATTCCAAAGTGAACGCCACATGGAAATCTCATTACTGCTCACTGCAGATTCAGTAGCAGAAGCAAATTGAATTATGCTTCTAAAAGATTGCCATATATCTCCAACCAAACGAGAGATGAAGAAACAAATAAAAGCCACAAATCTGGCGAATCCAAGGAACAGGCGTATTGGGGCATATATTATTTCCCAAAGAATCCAAAAGACAGGACACAGGACGGAAGTTGCTGTAATAGCATGAAATAAGAATAGTTAACATAATTAACATATTAAGCCAATGCCCCTAAATAAGGGAATAGCATAGAAAATTTAATCATCTGATTACCTACCGAGATTTTGAAGAACTAAGCCAATAAAGCAGATAGGCATCAGTACAATCTCTATGAGATCCTCCACTAGACTGTAGAGAGCACAAATCACAATCCATATGACTGAAAAGAAGCTTTCGACTACCTCACTGAATAGATTCCAAATTGGCAAAAGGAAGTCCAAAAAGTCCATAAATGGTTCTGCCAGTGGTAGGCAAAGAAAAGAGAAAAATGATCGAGTAGCACGTGTAAATGTCAAAAACAGCCTCACAGCCTTCTGACAATTATGCAGAAATAGCATAGTTCCCAAGTACTTGATCCTTGATACCATCTCCCAGGTTTCTATCCAATCAAAAAGTGGCCCACATAAACGAGCAGCAGTTGCCTTAAGAACAGGGACATTTTTGTATAAATCATAAAACCCAATTACAACAGTTATGACTGAAATCAAAACATATAAAGCTCTGGCCAGAGGGCACATCCATGGCCGATAGATATGGCAAAAGCCAGGATATGATTGAAGAAAGAGGACCCAGGATGGAAGACCAGCCTCTAACAAACGAAGTAACCTCAGATCAGGAGTTATTATTTGCTGTAATTTAAATGGAAGATCTCTATCATCAAATCTAAACAAAAGAAGAACATCCCTGTACTCTGTAGCTTCAACTGCATTTTCAGTAGAGTTGTCGGATGAGTTTTCAGCTTGCCTTTGGGTTTCCTCACAATGTAGATCGACTTCAACTCCAGTACTAGTTGCCTTGGTCACATTTTTTCTCTTATAAGGCCCAATTGGAGTTTGTGGCTCAAAAGTTTCGCAGTCCCCGGTAGTAGGGTAAACCCTTAAATCGGAAGTGCCAGAATGATCATACAAAAAATTTTCTTCAGTGCTGAAACTATCCTCATATATGTTTCCATCATCATTATCCTCATCAAAATCTTCTTCAGTGTCATGGAAGACCTCTCCTGAAATAATCCAGATTAAATACAGCATTAGCCCATCAAATTGATTGCATTGAGGTGGGGGAGGAAGTGAGATAATGTAGCTTCAGGCTTCTAAGAACTATCATGTCTTGAAAGTGCCTAGAAATGAGATATACATTATGGAAGATAAATAGATTGATATGCAGACAACCAATTTAAGGCATCCACTAATTATTGGACCATTTTCCAAATACATGTACCTATTGCAGTGAACAGACATAAGGGTAACGTCAACTACAAAAGGTACGGTGCAAACAGCAAAGGCTTATAGGAAGCTCCTGCATGTGATCAGATCAATGTAATGAGTTGTTACCAACAACCTGAGACTTGATGGCACCACACCTCAATTCAACTAAGAAGCATGAAATAATACGTGGTACTCATTCAGAAAGCATAGAATTAGCAGTACCTAATGTATAAGACAGCTATAAGAATAGAATATAAATACTAATAATCAATCATACACATTCAGATGAAATGCCGGCATACAGGTCATTATATCAAAGCAGTTTTTCTGCAATACTGCAGAGAACTGACAGGTTTATGGTGTTCATTCCGTAAAAAAACTTGGTAGGCTAAGCCAGAATAACTAGCAATTTCTATTCAATCACATATACAAAGGTAAGAGGATTAGCAAGTTTGATCCAATTAGCTGTCAAAATAACAGCATAAGATTGAAACAGGTGTAATTAAGGATGACTCCTTTCTGATGTCCCGTGCCTTTCTAGCATACTATTATAGGCAAAGTAGAATCACAAGTTTTTGTGCCTGTTTAAGATTCAGAGACTAAAAGGCTCTATAAAGCTCCTGTACAAGAATAAAAATTTGGCAAACCAGTGCAGAAAATATTGAGGCAAAAAAAAAAAAACTAGAAGAAAAAATAAAATTCCAGTTACAATTAAAGATATTCAAATCCAAACTCAAAATTATTTTCTCAACAGCTTTTGGGGACAGGACTGTAACAAACTATTGATACAAAAAATAAAGGATACTGGCAAACCTAACAAAAACACTTTTTAAGAATTAAACAGAAGCTAAAACCACATAACGACAGAGGTAGGCTGCAGGGATTAATAGCGCTTGACTTGGTACATGGTCTGGCTTCACACCATGATACAACTCAAAATTACTTACGAGTGAAAGATACAATAGAGCGGTGTTCAGGAGCTACTCTTAAGTTGTTGGCAGCAAAGGAAGTTCTAGGTTCACCCCTCTTAAAACTCATAACAATTAGAATTCTCCATTATTAACAGTGTTTCTTTGAGTTCAAAGGGAACAGGAGGTAAACTAGAGGAGATGATGAGAATGAGAGATAATGACTCTCCATTACCTTGTTAGGGAATACAGAGTGTAGTAGAACAAAGTAAAGATTTATGCATTACTGAAATGAAAAGTTTGACTTGACTGTGATTGTTTAGTTATATATTTATAAAGTTGATTTGGCCGTCCAACTGTGCTACACCTACTTGACTCCTAACAACACTATAAGGCTCCTGCAAACATGCATGTCCAGTTTGCAATTTCTACATTTATAACAGTTTTGTCAGTTCAAAATGCTATAAATGCAAGTAAAAGGTAATTTGTTGCACCACAAGAATCATAAAGATGACTTTTCTCCTTGTATCTTAAAATATGAATGACAAGAAAATACCAGTCGTTGAATCCAGGTACACTTTTAAATGACACCGCTCCAAGAATGTTCCAGAGAACCATGAAGATATAGAATTTGCAGCTTGATCGATGCTGTCAAATTCCCATCTTTGCATGGATTTAGCCTCTATGGCCAGAGAGGTATCAGTCTGCAAATGAGAAACGTTAAATAAAAAGACCTCGATGGTGAACTACAAACAAAAAAATGAGCATATCCAAGAGCAAATACCTGAAGCTCATTTAAGTAGTTAATACCTCGGACATTTGACCATGTGACTTCAAATACAATGAAGCCATATAATGTCCGATGCAACTCACTGCTAAGGAGTAAAGATGTTCTCAGTTTCTTAACAGGTAGCAAAACCCTCTGTTCAGACAACATTGCAGCATCAATTGAACAGAACCATCTCTCTAACTTTTTCGAATCTTTAGCATTTGATTCGGAAGAAGCTTCCTTGCCCTCTTTTTTCTCCCTACGACCTTTGGTGTTAGCAAAAGGAGATAACCTGGACTGTAAATACATAATAAATAGCTTAATTCAATTATAATCTTCTTCTTTGAATAAATAGCTTAATTCAATTATAAAAGAAAAGTGTTCTCAACAACCTTGGTAACCATTAATTGCCACCACAAGTGAGCTGGCCGTGAATCCAAGTCCCTTAGCCATGGCCTGTTGTCCACCAAAATGTAGAATTTGTTACTTTCAATGGCCAGGTAAAGGCTAAGATCCGAAAGATAAGCCTGCAAGTCCCTGCAAACAGACATTACACAACAAAAACTCATAAGACATAAGGAAACCAGAAAACCCAGACAATACAAATCAATTGATTAACTCAAGGACCAGGGATGAAAATAATCATTTAATCTCTTCAGAAAAAGGTAATTAGGGAGAAAATGATAATGCGTTAAGAAGTTTATTCGTAACATGAATGTATGAACTAGTAGCTGAAGCCAAAACTTTTAAATACAAACAGTAAATGTAATATAAAAATTAATTCAAATTTAATGAATTTACCCGATCTGGAGACTTGTTAAAGGAAAAACAGAGCGTGCATCATCGTGTTTCCCCATCAAAACCATGCTCTAAGCTCTGTTTTAATTTCAAAATACAGCAAATCACTGCCTAACAATTAGCATATCGAGGAAGTTTAAAAAAAAAAAGAACCATAAATTCTCATTAATATCGAAAATAAGCAACAATATTATTTAAAAAATAGGAATAAAGATAGAAGGGAAAACAGACATTGATGAAAAGAATTCCAATAGGAAAGTGAGAGGAAATGAAGGAACAATCACTCTTGAGCTTCATAAAAGAACAAAAAAACGAAAAACGAAAAATCAACGAATAAGCGACACGCACATCGAAAATAAAAGATACGAAAAGAATCAGAAATTTGAAAAAAAAATGGTATCAAATGAACAGGAAGAATGAAAAGAAAATTTCCATTTTCACATATGAAGGATGCGTTTGAAGAATCAAAAACACGTCATTTAATTCGAAAAACAGAAAAATCAAATAATTTAAATCAAATTAAATTAAATTGGTGCTTTATGGATGTGAGCTTTTTGCCTTTGGAGGCAGGAGGTTGAAGAAGAAGGGTAAAATGGGAAGTTAGTAGGTCAAATAGGAACTATGAAGACAATATTGTTTTTTTCTTTTTTTATTTGTTTTTTAAAAATAAATAATTTATTTTAAATTTTATTTGTAGCCAATAAACCGGGGAAAATAACCGAAACATGCGCGGTATATGGGATTTGGGGCCTGTGAGCGGGTTTATATAAATATTTATTATTTGCTACGGCTGTTTCTATTCTATTTAATTTGCACTTTTGGGATATTTTAAGATTAATTAATATTTTGACACATTAATTGTTTTTAAGTGGATAGGATAAATCACGAAATTATATATATAATTTAATGTAATTATATATATGAAATTTTAATTTTGATTTAATAATATATATTTAGAAAGTAAATATATTAATTTATTTTTATATTAGATAAATATGGTTATTTATATATGTAATGTATATATATAATGATGTTATATCAATAATTGTTTTAATAATTTATGAAAATTTTATCAAATCAAAATTTTATTTATAAAATTGTACAATCAAAATTCATGAATAATATTTCATATTAGATTAAAGTTCATATATAATTTTAAATTTTTTTTATTATTATTTAGTTTAACTTTTACATAAGTTCACTTCACTTGTAACCTTAAATTTGGTAATAAATTTTAGAGTGAGTTTGATTTGTCGAATTTTTAGGATCTTTCGAACAATTTATATTAATTTTTTTAGTTTATTTTTTTAATTTTTTCATATAAATTTTAGATTTTGTAATTTTAGACTAGATTTTAAGTAATAGGGTTTTGTTTTATAACTTTTGGATATTGTGTAGTAAAATTTCAAATTTTTTTATAAATATTGGATTTTATAACACATGATGTGGGAGAATAAAAATATTTTATATTAAAATATATTAACAAATGATTATTAGTGAAATGACAAGAGTTTTATATATGAATTTATTGGTCGAGTGTTTGAATCCTAAATAATATTTGTAATTTATTTTATTTAAAGATTATATAAAAGTGTGAAATGATAAAAACATTTATATAATATTATTAATTACCCTTTAAAGTAAGAATATTTTATGTTAAGCTAAGTAAAGAATACAATCAAGAAGAATATCATCTTATTACTTTTTTCATGAACAGAGTAGATACATGCTATTATATACTAGAATAAGCATGCTGACCACGCAAGTTCACTACTAACAGACTAACAGTTAACCCGTTATTAACAGTGGAACTACTAACAGACTAACTAACTTTTATTAGTTATGCTAACATTCTCCTGGTTTCTTCCATTTTTGTTTTCTATCAAAGCAACATCAGCACTGGAGAAGACTTGCAAAGCAGTTCGAAAGGAAGTAAATGCCTTGGGTGTAATGGGCTTGGTGGGAACATCAGCTATCTGTTTTTCAGATGGAACAAAGTTGACTTTCAGGGTGCCGTCAAGAACTTTCTCACGAACGAAATGATGATCAATCTCCACATGTTTTACCTTGGCATGATGTGTAAGATTTGCTGCCATTGAGGCAGTAGAGGTATTGTCACAACAAATCACGGGAGGTTGACAAAAAAGCAGGCCAAGCTCATTGAGCAACTGTTTGACCCACAGCAATTTAGACACACAATTAGCAAGGCTTCGATATTCAATTTCAGAGGAGGATCTGGACACAATTGGTTGCTTCTTTGAGACCAAACAATAGGACTGGAGCCTAAGTACACCACATAGCCAGAGGTGGAACGACGATCTTCAACAGAGGACGCCCAATCAGCATCAGAATAGCAAACTAATTCAAATTGTCCCTTGGAAAGCAACAACCCATAATCTATAGTGCCAATAAGATATCGCAACACGCGTTTGATAGCTGGCCAATGAGTATCACTTGGAGAATTCATATATTGACTAAGCTTATTAACACAAAAGGACAGATCAGGCCGTGTAATGCAAACATATTGGAGCATGCCAACAATGCTACGATACAGATGCTGGTCAGCGAATGGAGGGCTCCCATCGATAGCAACCAACTTTAGGGTGCTCACCATGGGTGTTGGTGTAGCAGATGCGCCGGACATACTAGCCTTGTGAAGAAGCTCAGTAACATATTTCTTCTGAGTCAAGAGCAAGCCCCCCTGAGACGTACAATGAACAGCTATACCCAAGAAAAAACTAAGCTGCCCCATGTCCTTGAGTGCAAACTTTTGATGAAGCTGGAGCACTACATCATCAATATCCTTGCGAGAACTGCCCGTAATCACAATATCATCAACATACGCCATAAGCAACAAATAACTTCCTGAAGTAGATCGAATGAATAGTGATGGGTAGGCCTTTGAGGCATGAAAACTAAGATGACACTCCAAGTACTGCCTTAGTGTTTGAAACCATGCTCGAGGAGCTTGCCTTAAGCCATACAGGGCTTTGTGGAGCTTACAGACTAACTTCTGACCCGAGGACCCTACCTCTTCAAACCCCGGTGGTTGTGTCATATAGAGCTCTTCAGACAACTCCCCATTAAGAAAAGTATTGTTGACATCCACCTGCCTTAGTGCCCACCCTTTCATGACGACAATAGCAAGAACAATTCTAATTGTTGCTGCACGAACCACAGGGCTGAAGGTGTCTTGAAAATCCAGCCCAGCATGCTGCGAGAAACCTTTGGCAACCAGACGAGCTTTATACTTATCCACAGAACCATTAGCCTTTTTTTTCACCTTAAATAGCCATTTGCAGCCAATTGCTCGACGATTATCCGGTAAAGGGCAGAGACTCCACGTGCGATTCTGAATCAGTGCATGTAATTCATTATGCACAGCAGCTTTCCACGACTCATTTGCCATAGCAGCATGAATATCAGTAGGAACTTCTTCAGATAGATTGGATGCTGTGCTCATGTATGCTTTAGGTTTGAAGACCTCTGCCTTGCTTCGTGTAATCATAGGATGAGAATTATGAGCAACACAAGGTGGTGAGGGTGGTGAAATATGAGAGACAGATGGTGGTGAGGGTAGTGGAATAGAGGAAATGGTGTTGGACGGACAAGAAATGGAGTTAGGTGGAGAGCTTTGAGTAGGCAAACAGTTGTTGACCAAAGAAGGAGCTTGAGAGTTAGATGGAAGGACATGTGATGAAGTAGGTGTGGAAGATAAATGTGGAGATAAGACAAATAGTTTGGAACTAGTTTGTGGGATAGAGCTGGTAGGCGCAGACTTGGTCGGGACGGTTTTAAATAGAAAGACAGTCTCATTAAAAGTGACATGACGTGAGACATAAACATGACCATTAGTATCTTGACAACGGTAGCCTTTATGATATGGGGAGTACCCTAAAAATGTACAAGGGGTTGACCAAAAATGAAGTTTATGAGTGTTATAGGGGCGTAGGTTGGGAAAGCACATGCATCCAAAGGTACGTAGACATGAGTAATCAGGTGAAACTTGAAACAATTTTTCATAAGGGGAGAGATTAGCAAGGAAATGGGAAGGTAACCTGTTTATCAAATAAACGGCCGTGCTGAAGGCATCATGCCAGTAGGTTAATGGCATAGCAACATGAGCCAGCATGGAGAGACCAGCCTTAACAATTTACCTGTGTTTGCATTCCACAATGCCATTTTGGGCAGATGTATAGGGGCAAGCAAGGCGATGCACGATACCTTGAAGAGACAGATAGGATCTCAGCACTTGAAACTCTCCTCCCCCATCAGTTTGCAAAGTTTTAAGCTTACAGCCAAGAGTTCTTTCAACTTGTCTATGGAACAAGGGAAAAACAGCAAACACTTCTGACTTCTTTTTCAAAAAATATACCCAAGTATATCGCGTGAACGCATCCATGAAGGCAACATAGTAGCGAAAATCATTTGAACAGATTGGTGCAGGACCCCAAACATCAGCAACAACCAACTGAAGAGGTGCAATATACTCAGTGAATGATTTCTGAAATGGGAGTTTATGTTCTTTGCCAAGATGACAAGCAACACAAGGAGACAACTCTTTATTCGAATCAACAGAAGTATTACAGTTGGCTAAAGCCTTTGTAAGAATTGATTTACAAGGGTGACCAAGTCTAGCATGCCACACATTTAATGAAACATTCGAGCTTGCTGTAAAACATTGAGCTAATCCAGATGACAATACATTAGGGTAGGTGCCATGTAAGTGTAGCTTGTAGAGACCATTCTGAACAGACCCTCGAAGAAGCACCTCCCTAGTCTTGAGATCACGCACTTGACACTCTTGAGGAAGAAACTCAAATATCACTTGATTGTCTTTGGTGAATTTGGATACAGACAAAAGATTTTTTGTTATACCAGGAACAAATAGCAAAGATATCATGTATGACGGCCGTGTACGAGTGAGTAAAGAAGACTGACCAGTAGATAACACAAGGAGTGCATTGCCATTACCGACGTACACTTTACCTGGGCCATTGTAAGTAGTGCTTTCACCTATTGAGGAAGCTGAGTGAGTGAGATGATGGGTTGCCCCAGAATCTGGATACCACGCATTATCATCGACTGTCTCAGGAGTTGCAATGAGGGCCTGAGGGGGCGTAGGTGCAGGAGGAGTTGCACTAACAGGTGGTGAAGAGTTTGCAAGAAACGGATGAGGCCAGTTAGGAACAAGTGGAAAATACCAACCTGATGGAGTTGAAGAGGCAGCATTGGTGGATGGCATAGGGGACGATGCCCAAGGGACCATAGATGAGTCAGTGCCATACATACATATATTTACTTGTGAAGAAGGTAGAGGTTTGTAACCTGTACTCTTATAGGACGCATCAAACCTATAGTAGCAGCGGTCCACAAGATGCCTTTTCTTTCCACACAACTGACATTGAAACCGAGAGTTAGAAGAACGTGCACGTCCATGACTCCGAGTATTGGAGGAGGGACGATAAGTCGGTGTAGGTTCAGGAACACTTGAAGGTTGATGCGTCACCATATTAACCGAACTAGGAATCTCAGACACAAGATCTTGCAATCGGGCTTTAGCATCAAGAAGCATTGTAGTCACCTCCTGAGCGTTGTAAGGAACTGGGCTGGCTGTGATGATCGTAACAACAGACTCATATTCAAGTGGCAGACCATTAAGTATAGCAGTGACATGCTCATGGTCACTGATGACTTCTCCGCAACTTGCAAGATTTGCACAAAACCCCATAATCTTGACCAAGAACTCTCTCATATATAGATTACCCTTGCGTTGAGAGTGCAAGGCACGCCTATAAAACATTAACCTAGACGTAGTTTTACTGCCATATGAGCAACAATGGCATTCCAGATTTGGGCACTAGTGTCCATACCAATAAGATGAGGAAGAACAGCTGGACTTACAGAGGATAGAAGCTAAGAAGCAAGAGCACTGTCCTGCTGCTCAAATCGAGCAAACTCTGGGTTCTCATGAAACACACCATCAGCATCAGGAATTAGCGAAGAAGGAGGAACCGTACCAGTGTCCAAGAACCGTTGAAGCTTGTATGTCTTGACGGCCAAAAGAACCTGTTGGCGCCATAGTAAGTAGTTAGTATCATCAAGAAGTACACTTATTTTCTTAGTAGCAAAAAATCAGCCATCGACAACACCATCTGTAAGACTAGATGTCATGGCCGGTGTAGCAGAATGAGCAGCTGACGGACTGGTAGGCTGCGACATAGATAAACGAATGAGAAAAGAGAAAAAAAAAATCTTGGGATCAATTGGCTCTTGATACCATGTTAAGCTAAGTAAAGAATACAATCAAGAAGAATATCATCTTATTGCTTTTTTCATGAACAGAGTAGATACATGCTATTATATACTAGAATAAGCATGCTGACCACGCAAGTTCACTACTAACAAACTAACAGTTAACCCGTTATTAACAGTGGAACTACTAACAGACTAACTAACTTTTATTAGTTATGCTAACATTTTAGTATTTTTACAATTAAATTGGTGTCAAATTGACTCGTGACGTAAACTCTATCCGTCAGTTTATATATAGTATAATTTTCAAAGAGTTCAGTGACTAAACATTCTTATATAATATTTTTATATAGTATTTTATTGTTAATCATAAAAAGTAATTATAAATTAAATAAAAATAAAATTTGAACTTTATTATAATAATAATTCAAACATCACGATTTGAATTAACTTTGGATTTCTTAATATTCTTAATATTCTTTTCTTCGTCCCTAATAAATTTTATAATAATAATATAGATGAACGAAGACCTCGCAAATATCTGAATGCTTACAATTATAATAAGATAAATTATATAAACAAGTTAACTTACACCATTACGTACCAAATAAAAAGGATTTGGAAATTAAAAAAATACTAAATTAATTTTTTAAAGAAGAAAAATTGTCAATTTTTAATGTCATTTTCAGCTTCTTAATTTCATAAGCTTCGAGATTTTTTTTTTGTTTTAATTTTCTTTTTCTAAAATTAAAAAGAAACTCTTTTTACAAACAATTGGACAATGCATTTTCAAAAGTAGTTTGACAATCATTATCCACAATTGGATACCTTCCAATTGATTTGAATTAAATGATGGCAATACAATGTACACTTTCATATTTTATTATATATTTCCAACAACCTTTCGTGTTTGGTTAATTATTTTTTAATTAAATAATTATAATTTATAATTTATAATTATATTTTTATTTTTAAAAATTGCTTGAATTTAAAAATTTATATCTAATTGTTAATATTTTATTTTTTTAATTTATTAATGTGACATTATAAAATTTAAAACAAGCACTCACTTTATAATTATGTAAAAAAATAACATTGTAAAAGACTTGAACTTAACAAAAATTAATAATATTAACAATTCTTTAATTTTGTATTAATATTTTAATTAAAATAAAATATTTAAATTAACTAATGACATTATAAAAGTTGAGGTACTAAATTATATAAAAATTAAATATAAAATCAAATATCTCATTTCAGCATAATATACAGACCAAAATTAAATTTTAATTATTTTTATATAATTAAAAATTAAATTGATCAAAATTAAAATTTTACCATTATTATTAGTAATGTAAAAAAAAAACTAAGGATAAGTGTAAAAAAAAATTTCTTATGACTTTCTTTTTATATATATAGTAGTATAGATTTTGACTTTTTTTTTTAATTTTTAAAAATTAAATTATAATACATTCATGAAAAAATATATAACAAATATATTTATTAAAAATTGATGCAAAATAAAAATAAAAATTTAATTTAAACGATAAAATTAATATGTAATATTTTAATTTTGTATATATCATGTAATAATATCAAACAAAATATTATTATTTGTGAATAAATTAAAATGTACTTTTGTTAATAAGCAAGTTGTGCTCTAAAAAGAAAAAAGATTCTTAAAAATTACCTGCAAGTCGCTATAAAAATAGATAAATCAACATTTAATCCCTAGATTTTTTAATTTTTAGGCATTGATCCTTAAATTCTTTTGTAGTTTACATGAGGTCTAGAATTTGGTTGGTTTTCTTAATTTAACCTTTAAACTTGGATTCATTGTGATACGTTCACATGGCAGCTGTGTTTTTTATTATTATGTAATAACAGATTGGGTTCACATCAAAAAAGCAAACAAAAGGTCAATTGCACTTCACATCCTTAAATTATAGTTTAGATTTTAGATTCTAAATTTATTTTAACTATATATATATTATATATCATATCTATATATCTATATATTATATATATTATCTATATATATAGATATGATATATATCATATATATATCTATATATTATCTATATATATAAATATGATATATATCATATATATATATATCTATCATATATATATATAGATCATATTATATATATGATATATATGATCTATATATATATTATCTATATATATATATGATATATATATTATCTATATATATATAGATATAGATATCTATATATATATGATATATATCTATATCTATATGATATATATTATAGATATATATATAGATAGAGATTATCTATATATATATGATATATACATATATCTATATATATATCTATCATATATATATATAGATCATATTATATATATGATATATTATCTATATAGATATGATATCTATATATAATATATCATATATGATCTATATATATATCATATATCATATATTATCTATATATATATTATCTATATATATGATATATATCATATCTATATATCTATATATTATCTATATATATAGATATGATATATATCATATATATATATATATCAAAACGTTGTAATTGACTCTCAATACTTAAGGTGATTTTCCATCAGCCTATATGTCAGTTTGATGTTAAATAGTACCTCAAATTTTACATATAACATTATTAAAATAAATGGATCAAAATTTAGATATGTGTGCTTGTCATATAAAATTTAGACTTAATATATTAAAATAGTATAAAGTGTGGCAAAAGTACTATAAAGCTTGTTATACTAGTTGTTATATTGTATTTTACCTTCTTTATTAAAAAATTGGATAAATCAGTCATTACATGTTAAATCAAAAAGTAAATTAATCTTTTTTGTTAAAAAATTCATCTATTTGTACTATTAAAAATTGGCATGGTTGATGGAATAATTAGATAGTGATACACGATGTGCCACATATACCTCATGTTGACATCCAGGGATTAGTTTTTAACAATAGAATTGGATGGAACTTTTAATTGAAAGATCAAACTGCTCTTTGATCTAACATACAAAGATTAAATTACTCATTTTTTAGTATATGGGGCAAAATACAATCTGACTCCTAATACAATGGCCCCATGATACTTTTACTCGCAAAGTGCATTAAATTTAGAGGGGTTGAATTTTTTTAACAATTCAAGCTACTGACAAACTTGTTTAAAATCTAATCTACAAGTTTTAAATATGCTTCACATCCGACTTGGTCTAGCATTGAACATCTAGAGTGATGACTAAACCAATCAAATAGCGTGATTGATCCAATACTAATACTTTGAGAATTCAATTAAAATATTTTATAACTTTGAGGATCAATTTAAAATTTAAGCCATCATGTAAGGGCATATGGTAAAAATAACCCTAGATTAAAATAAAAGCGGATAAGATATTGAGATGTTCGGCAAAAATGCGTAAAGCTCACTCTCTCTATTAAGCCAAATGGAGGCGTCGGCATGATGCCGGATGGGCCCCACCAGACCTCCAAATCAGTAATAAAAAAATTATAAGCTTGTTGGACCCACTAGATTTTTTGGACGCATCTTGAATCTTTAATAAGTATTTAAAAATTAATAATAATAATAATGCATCGGGACAATCACAGAGGTTTCGTGGTAGGTCCGCACGTAATTTGTAGAATTTGATTGAGCATATAAAATAATAGAGTAGGACAGACTATAGAGAATTATTCAATATCATTTATAGATTAGATCATAGATGGATATTTATATACGTGCTCATGATGTGGCACCATCAATCATTATTTGGATGCCGTTAAAGAAGGGATAACAAAATCGAGAAATTCGGAAATTGATTTGAAAAATTCGTGGTTATGTAAATTGAATCCATTCGGATTTTTATTTAATTAATAAATAATTGTGTAAATTATATTCAATGTTATTAAATTATTTGGAAGTTTATGTTTTGATGATTAAGTTTTAAAAATTTATATAATGGTTATTGAATTATTTGAAAGTTTTTATTTAAGTAATTGTGATATTAAGTTTTTTAAAGTTCTATTAGCAAGTTCAAAGTGATGATTTAATGATTGATACAGTAGATCAGTACCCATCGATGAGTAAAAGAATATATTTTAAACCCAATTAGATCTAACTATCAATGTTGAAGATTGGAGATGAAAATTGTTTGAATTTTAATTCGTAAATTTTTATATTTAAAGTTGTTTCATGGAAAAAATGAATTGTATAAAAGAAGGGAAGGAGAACTTTCAGTTGCAAGCCGTGCGAATAGAGAATGCCATACAATAATGATTCTAAAAGCATGGAGACTTAAATGGAAACTTTCGAATTGTTTAGTGACTATTTTATAACTTTTTAAAGTTAAATGACCAAAACGTAAACTTACTAATAGTTTAGCATCCTTGAGTGTAGTTTACCTTAATTAAATTTAGTTTGATATGATTTAAAATTTATTGTATATTTAAAATACTTAAAAGAACTTAAAATTTTTATATCAATTTTATTTTTTAAAAAATATTTGTGAACAAATATGTGAAACTTTAAAAAATAATATTAAAATTTTAAAAAAATCATTTTATTAAAATAATATCCTAAAATCTAAAATCCAAAATTAATATAAATATGAAAAATTAAATGAAACCTAAATATCAAGATTGATTTAAAATTTTAAAACTGTCTTAACTCTATAATGTAAAAAGAATTTTACTGATGATTGGTTAAGAAAAAGATAATTACATCTCATATGTGATTAGAAAATATTTACCGGTAAGTGATAATTTGTGATGAACATCTATCTTTTAATGGATTTATAGAATATTAATGAGTAGTTATTGGACTCGTTTCAATAGATATCTTAAAAAAAATTATTTATTGATTAAACAAATGTATTTATATAAATATATATGCAGTTTTCAAAATAAGAAATTACTTT
The DNA here is from genome assembly GCF_007990345.1 of Gossypium hirsutum. Lineage (NCBI taxonomy): Eukaryota > Viridiplantae > Streptophyta > Magnoliopsida > Malvales > Malvaceae > Gossypium > Gossypium hirsutum. The sequence continues at coordinate 13,140,718 of NC_053430.1, forward strand.
ATGTAAAATTAGAATGACAAATATTTTAAAATTTAGATTTATTAAAACGATCCAATATTATTATTTTTTAACTCAAATTTTGTAGGTTGATATAATTAGGGCTATAAATGAATCGAACTTGAAAGAATAAACCTCTGTTCATGTTCATCTGTTTATTGTTAAGTTTATTCGTGTTCAATTTGTGTTCGTTAAGAATTTTAAATTTTTGCTCATATTCGTTTATTTAAAATTATGTGTGTTCATGTTCGTTTGTTTAATGTTCACGAACATACGAACATGTTCATTTAACTTAATCGAACATGTTAAGGAACATGTTCACGAAAATATAATTAAACATGTTCACGAACAATGTTAATAAATAATAAACAATCAAACAAACAATAAATACATATACACATATATTGTTTAAATATAAAATAGTCAAATATAAATATTAATAATTATATTATAAATGCAAAAAATACAAATTAATACAATTTTATTAATATATATTAATGTAACAATAAACGAGTTTTAAGATAGTTTTATTAATATATACTAATAGAATTTTTATAAAAATCATTGATAAATAAACGAGTTTATAAACGAGTTTATTCGTAAACATAAACAAACTGAACACACTTCTGTTTGTTCGTTCGTTTATTAAACGAATATAAAAATTTTGTTCATACTCATTTATTTAACTTAATAAATAAACATAAACAAACTTTATACCAAGAGTTCATCCAACATTCTATTTATTTTACCCTTAAATATAATCGCATGTGATATAAACACAGTGAACGTCTTCCATTGGTGGCCACCGTCATTCTTTTTTCTTTTTCTTCAATAATTATACAATAATATACATGTGTTTATATAATCAATTGTATTTGTCAGATCACTGTCAAATAATACATATCTGATGGAGTTCTTGATTTTGATTTTAATTTTTTTTAAAAATATATTGCAGTTATAATAAAATTATTTTATATTAAAAGGAATACATATCCAACTAATAACTTAATTTAATTTTTTTATATATAATTTGTATTTTAATCTATAATTTTTCTTAATTTTAAAATAGAAAAAAAAGGGGGTTCAAATTCATTTTCTTTTTATTACTAAAATAGTAACGGTATTGATTGAGCTCAACATGGATTTAAACTTTGCAAATAAATTAAAAAGATATATTAATATAACTTAGTAAATGCTAATAATATTTAATAGTATTATAAACTTAAGTAATTAATATAATCATTCTTATATGAGTTCAATTTGATGAACTTTTTGGATTTTCTCAAATGATGAATTTTTTATGTGAATTTTGAACTTTATTTTGGAAAATTGGATTTTATTTTATAATTTTTAGACAATACTTTATATAGATTTAAAAACTTTTTGGTAAATATTTTTAAAATAATTATTTTATTCAAAATATTTTTTAAATTCTCGACTTTCTCAGTGATAGTGTTATCTAGGTGAAAGAAGTATCATAGAGGCCTTTATTCTAAAAAATAAATTGCATTTTATCCCTCTATTAAAAATAGATAAATTTAGTCTATATGTCTTTTATCAAAGGGTATATTGGCCATTTTTATTAAAAGTTTCATTTATTTGTACTATTAAAAACTAGCGTGATTGGCGGAATAATAAGATAGTGAAACTTGACATGCCATGTGTACCTTATGCTGACATATAATACCAATATTTAACAGTAAAAAAGAATTTAAATTTTAATAAAATGATCAGTTTACTCTTTGATTTAATGTATAGAGACTGATTTGTTTATTTTTTAATAAAAAGAGCAACATACTGTAATACCCCAAATTTTGAATTTATGTTTTGTTAAAATCTATCATAATTAAGTATTTGTTTCAATGGTTAATTGCTTGGAATGTGTGTTTAAGGTTATGAGTCCAAATCTCATTCTTTGAAAATTTTGTTATTTTTGTCCCTATCATTAACTCTATATTTTGATTTAAGTTTTATTTTCGGTCATTTCATGTTAGAATGAATTTGTTGGTTTAGTAATAAGGTGTTAGCTTATCATTTTGTCTTATTTTCGAATCTCTGTATGAGCAAAATGACAAAATTTTTGTTAATCCCGTTTGAGTCGATCATGTAGTAATTGTGGTCTAATCGAGATCTGTATGTGGAGAAAATATGATAAGTTATCAAATTATTGAGTAAGTTAGGGTTGAAATCGTTTTAAAAAATATTATATTTTTGTTATTATCTTTTCTTATCTTTGTTAAATTTAATTAAAATTTAATTTAATTTATTTTTTTTTTGCCAAAATTTGCCCTATTCCCCACGTTTCCCCACCTTCCCATTGACCAATTCATTTGTTTTGCTTTTCTGCCAGTAAAATCACTAGTCAAAATTTGCTTTTTTTTTTTTAGCCTTTTAGATTTTGTTTCTTTAATTCTTTAATTTATTTATTTTTATTATTTTTGTTTCAAGTGTTACCATTTATTTTTCTTTCCCAATTCCACGTTTCTTTAATTTTGTTTTACCTTTCTTTCTGATTTATTTCGCACTACTATATTCTCTTTCTCTTTTCTTGTTACTATAAATTCTTTTTGGAACTTTAATCCTTGTTCTGTTTACTGCAAATGGTGGGGTAAGTTTTCTTTACGTTCTCTTGTATATGTGTGGGTTATAAATGTTTTTAGGCGTTGGGGTTGTATTAAGTTTGTGTTTTTGGGTTTTTGTAATAATTTCGATACATTTTTAGGAAGAGAACGAGAAGCAATCGGAAGTCATCCAACAACTTAGACGTTGAGCAATCGGAAGTCCTCCAACAACTTAGACGTTGGTTTGTTGTTGATTTCTTTTGGGGTAGTGTTCGAATGCGTTTTTGGGGGGTCGATTAAGTACGTTGTGGTTGAATTTTTGTTAAGTTTCCTGAACCGTTACTAATTTGGTTGTGATAATTATCAATTTAAGTGTTGGATATCTCGTAGTTGCTTTCGCATTGAAATCGTATTAGGTGTGTAACGAAAAACCTGAAAAACAGTGAACGACGAAAGTTATAAGTCGACACTGTCGACGCCACACGACCGTGTGCAAACTTTGAGCCACATGGTTGGGCCAGTTGGGCTGTGTGGACCACATGAGCGTGTTTGAGGTCGTGTGGGCCCAAAATTCTAAAATTTTCACTAGGACCGTAAACAGCATTTGAATCGAACGTAGGGTTTTTGTAGGGTTGGTATGTTATTAATTAAGTTATAAAGCATGAATTTTGGACATCTGTTAGTGTAAAATAGAATATTTGTTCGCATGTCTGAAATTAAGTTTTATGAGTAATGTCGAAACCATTTTTTTGTAAAAGCGGGAATAGACTTTGTTTAAAAATGAAAATTAAAACAGGAGTCGCCACCGATCTTTATTAGGTGTGATCAGATCACCTTTGTTTTAATAATACTTTTTTGTTTACTAAAACGGTGTTTTTGGTTTACGAAACTCAAGAGAATGGGTCCGGGAGTCGGTTACGTGTGAGGAAGGATTAGCACCCTCGTCACGCCCAAAATTGGTACCAAATTGATTAGTTAGTGTCTTAATGTCGAAAGTTGAAAATCGTGAACGGATTTAAGATACGATCTTTTTTATCAATGTCGATTTTAAAAACGCTTGAATTAGCTCAAAACAATTGTTAAAGATTTCCTTGTCTCGAGATATCAGAGTATCACATCCCGTAAGTTAGGATGCGATACCATGAACTCCCGGGCGCAAGTTTGTCTTTAATTTTAATTGGGATTCTGTGTATTTTAAAACTCGAAAGGATATTTGGTCATTTAAGATCAACGGGAAAACCGAAACCCCATAAGTTAGGGCACAATTCCTCGATGTTCCAAAACGCGAAACATTGCTTTATTTTGAAAATTTTTGTTTTTGAACAATAGCGAGTACGATATTTAAACAACGTGCATTATTTGTTTGGATTCAAATAAAACGATTTATTGGATAAATGCAAGGAGGCTTGATTCATGAGGCAATGATCTGAAATACAAAAATAGTAATGAGCCTAGAATAACGATACATGAACACGGCATTATACGAATGAATAACAACAATACAAAAATATGAAATAAACGAATTAAAGTATACAATGGCAATAATCATACAACATTTAAATAATAACATCGATAAATAAAGACCAATGAATTAAATGATAAAAAACTATAAAACAAATTAAAATATATAAAATGTAAACAAATTTTAGAATGATAATAAATGAGTTTAAAATAAATAATGTAAAAGAAGAATTTTAAAATCTATAATACACAAAGCAAATTAAAAAAAAGATATATATGAATAATTTTAAAATAGATAATATGTATATATAAAAGTGTAAAATAAATAATATTTAAAAAATCTAAAATAAATAATAATAAAATCATTTGAAATAAGTAAAAAGGGTTTAAAATAAGGTATATAAGATAATTTTAAAATAAGTAATATATAAGTCAATTTAAAATAACATATAACAAGTTTAAAATATATAATATGTAAAAGAATTAAAAGTAGACAATATAAATATATTTTATAATAATAACAGTTCAAATGTAATATAAAAAAAGTTATTTGAAATACATAATATACAATAACTTAAGAATAAACAATATAAAATAATTTGAAATAAATATATTTAACAAAACAGTTTTAAAAGAATAATAAATATATAAAAAGCTTGAAATAAACTATGTATATACATATATATAATAGGAAGGAATATAAAATAAATAATACATAAAAAATAGATTAGGATAAAATATATACATAAAACAAGTTAAAATAAAGAATAATATTTAGATAAACAGTACATTAAAATAAGTTAAAATAGATGTAAAGTAAATAACATATAAAGTATTTAAAATAACATATAATGAAATTGGTTTTTTTTATTAAAAAAAAGGTTAATAAATGAAGTAAATAGATTTAGGACATGAAAAACGAGTTAAAATTCGAGGTATAAGATTATAAATACTGGAAAGTTAATCAAGGATCAAAACAAAACGAGCAGAAACTAGCAGGGACTAGATGGAAAAATATCCCCTAGATGGAAAAATATCCCCTAGATGCTCTGCGCGCGTTTACCCTGACAGCACAAGGGACCATATCGAAAACCAAACGAAATCTAAGGGCTAAATTAAAAAAACAAAAGAAAACAAAAAATGGGGCATGATTGAATGGAGTTGCGAAGGAGAAGGACTAATCGCACAAATCTCCCCTTTAGGGAGAATGCGCAGACCCCACCCCCACCAAACGACGGCGTTTCAAAGATGAAATAAAACAAAAAAAAATCCTTCTTTTTTATTCTGCCGTTTCCTCTTTTATTTTCCAAGAAAGAAAAGAACCACAAAACACTCTCTCCCCCCCTTTTTCTCTTTTCTTCTAGGGGTTTGAAACCCATCATCGCCGCCATCGTCATGCCCCCTTGAAGCCACCGTGGTTTCCACTGTAGACGGTGATCGGGACCACGTGAAATCGGGTTTTTAACCCCTTTTGAAGCGAGCTCGACGGCGAGGGTTTCCCAGACCGAAGAAGATCCAAAAGAAGAGGAACCCCCACGACCTCTTTGGGCCGAATCCGACAATGGAGAAGTGGTCTTCGATGACGGGGTTGCGTGGATTCGGGTAAGTTCCTTCTTTTTCCTTGATTCGTTTTTTGGTTTTAAAGTAAGTTAACAAATAAAAATGAAAAATAAAATAAAGTAAAGCGGAAATAAACAAGAAGATCCAGATATCAGAGAATTCTAAGTTAACCTTCTAAATTTTCTATTCTGTTTTTGATTTCTGATGTTTGTAAAAATATACAAAGGGAAGATTTCAGCTTTTATAACCGAGTTACAAACTGTTAGTTTCTATTGTTTTGTCTTTTTGCTATTGTTTTTTTCTATCTTGCATGTTGAACTCTCTGCTGTTGTATTTAATTTTTGCAGGTGTCAATGGTGCATGATGGCTGGTGGTAGGCACGCGGTGGCGGCAGTCAGACATGCGTGGAGGGAAGCAGCGGCTGCAGCTCTTTAGGAGGGTTTGGGTTTTTTTTTTGCTTTCTGAAAATGATAAGAGTGGGCTAGGGCTATTAGGGTTTGTAAATTGGGTTTTGGGTCTGATATGTAATGGGTTTTAAATTTTGGGCTATTTAATTATTTATTTGTTTGGGTTTTATTTTTTGTTTTATTGATTCGGGCCAAAATTGGCTATTACAAGTAAAATATGTAATATGCTATGTTTAATCTGAAGAAAACATTATGTATGTTCTGTATCTATCATGATAAGCATGCACGTCGTAAATATATCTAATATATGTTAGTTTTGCATTTGCATTTGGGATGAGAATTGTGTATTGGAGGAAGTATGAGGAGTTTAATTTTCTACCGTAATTGGTGGCACGACTACATCTATTTCTGTATATGGCGATAATTCACTTATTGGTTTAGCAGTTAAGTTGCAAATATTCATACTAATACTAACTGGTGTGTAGGGATGGGTATTCCATACCTCATATGGTGTTTGGGATGGTCGGAGTTGATGTGTAGCGAAAGGAGGCAGAATTATATTTTTGCATTTGTACTGCTCTGATATATTCAACATCTGCCATATTTGTTTGAATAATTTTTGTTGTTTGAACAAAATGTTACACACTGAATTTCAAAAACTCACATTCTCAATGTCTGTCACTTTTAGGTAACCCTCAGACTTAGGTGGATCGATGCGATAGGAGCTCAGTTATGATTTTTTTGGATTTTATGTGTTTTGTAAAATTTGGACTATCTTTAGCCATTTTGGGACTGTTTAAATTTATGAACTTTACTATCTAATTTTTAACTGTTTTATTATTTTTGGTGGGTTTACAACTTGTTTTTGCGAAATATTGATTTTTAAATTACAAACCATGTTTTCAAAACTGAACTCAAATAAGACTTTCCACAGCAAACTCAAATGTTTTTAAAATAAAATTTTCTATATAAACAACATTTTTGATAATAGATTAAGAGAGATGGGCTTACAAACAAACCAGATTTTAAGCAACAAATGCTAAACGATGATTTTTTTAAAAACAAATAGATTTTGAATTTTCAATCGATTTATAGTATCATCTCTAAATTTGGCCATAACGTCTAGGTCGAGTTTGAGGTGTTACATTTGGTGGTATCAGAGCATGATTGAAAAACTCGAGCCATGAAATTTTGGGTTCAAAATTTTAGTTAAAACTATTTTCTGAACAAAATCGTTTTCAACTTTAATCTGAGAAAAAAGTCTATGGAATACCGAGTCTCTGACACCGATCATGTATGTTGATAAACCGTAATTTATACATATTTTTACCCCATGCCTAACGCATTTATGGATGGTTTCTCCTTAGATTTGGTGAATTCGATGCTCTTAATCCTTTAATTTCATGTTTTATACTTAGGAGAAACGGGCTGAAAACGGAGAAAATGGACCCACATGGGAAAACAACACGGCATGGACTTCCTCACACGGGCGTGTCACACGGTTTTGTCAATTTGGCAGGATCGAAGTACGACTTACACGGGTGGATCACACGCCCGTGCCCATTTAACAGCTTTGACCACGGCCTTCAGTAATCGCACACGGGTGTGTCACACAGGTGTGTCCTTGCCGAACCCAAGTTTAGTCCAATTTGAAAAAGGACTATTTTGAGGACTTTTAGGCATTCCAAAGCCTATTTAAACACTTAAGGAGGCACTTAGGAAGGGGGATATAGAGTAGGAAGCAAGGAATTACTCAAGGAAAGCCGATTGATCCATCTCAAGAGCCAGATTCATCATCAAGACTGGAGATCTCCCTTCAAGTTCCTTCAGGAGTTTTGGGTTTTCTTACGTTTTGTTATATTTTTATGTTTTTGAGATGTTTTCTTTCATAAGTATGAACTAAACCCTTAAATACCTAAGGGGAATGAAACCTAAGATAGATCTTTTTATTATTATCTGAATTGTATAATAAATATTTGACTTGTTCTTAATTATGTGTTCTTAATTCTTGTTTTGATATTGCAGGATATTGATTCAAGTTAAGCTCTTATTCAGAGGAGGAATAGACCCTGTCTAAGAGTAAATTTGTCATAATTAAGCGGAGTTGATTGCGCGCCTAGAGATAGGGTGACAAGATTTTGCCGGATTTGGGTGAAACCTAATAAGGGAATCCATAGATCGAGTTAATGCAATTCTAGGGTGTTAATTAGAAAGAGATTTCAATTATTCAACCTAGGGTTAGACGTATTAGTCTCGAGAGAGATAATAATATAACTTAAGGATTTCTACGGATCAAGTCAAATGAATAAATCGTCTGATTCAGAGTCAAATAACAAGTGAAGTCTAGGTGGATTTGTCTTTAGGTATTGTCTAAATCAATCGAGTTTTCCCAAAAGTATTTTCCCAAGTTTTTCTTTCTGTGCATTCTTAGTTAATAATTAGTTTAGACAACCAAACCTCTTAAATTTTAGGCTAGATAATAAAAAGGAAGAAAATACTAGTACTCGTAGTTCCTTTGGGTTTGACAATCCGGTCTTGCTGAACTATACTACTGTTCGATAGGTACACTTGCCTTAATCGTGATAATAAGTTAGTCTCAGGAATGTTTCATTTATAAATCTTTAAAACCTGTTACGAATATCACGCATCATATGTATTTTTACTTAGTTAAACTGCTTAGTCAGAAACAAAACTGTAGTATTAAAAATAATAATGCTCTAGTCTAAAACTATAGCACTTTTGAAAAATACTCTGATAAGAATTTTCTGACATAAAACATTTGATAAGAAAAATTTGAACAAATACATAAAATTTTGTAATGTAAATAACATAATGAGTGCGCGTGAAGCTCGTGGACGTGGTACTTGTGGGCATGGCGAGCTCTAAAGAGGGGCTCGGGTTGAGCTATCCTCGATGGGTAGTATGCCCAATTTGGATACGAGTGAAACCCCAGGGACGCCTACTACTGAGACTGTGTCTCAAACTTGGACAGTTGGGGACGACGCATTGTCCCAAGCCATGTTAACGGTTTAGGAGAGGGTCGCTATGCCCTATTCTAGATCTAATAGTTGAGGGTCTGTAATTGAACAACTCTGGTCCAATAGTGTTGAACTGTTTAAGGGCATCATTGGAGTTGCCCCGACTGTGGCCAAGTATTGGTTAGAGGCCACAGAGTGGATCATGAATGATATTGACTTCACCTGCGAGTAGAAATTGAAGGGTGCAGTTTTTTACTTTGCAATGAGGCGTACCAATGGTGGTTGATGGTTGAGGAAGGAACTCATCCTGATCAGATTTCTTGGGAAACTTTTAAGAATGATTTCTAGAGCAAATATGTGGGGGCAAGTTATGTGGAGGCTCGTAGACGCGAGTTTATGGGCCTTACTTAGTGAGATAAGTCCGTGGCCAAATATGAGGTAAAAATTTTGAGATTAAGCAGATATGCTCATAGGTTGGTGTCAATTGACTATGATAAGTGTATTCGATTCGAGGAAGGGTTAAGGTATGACCTCAAGGTTCTAATAGCTCCATTGAGGGAGCGATTTTTTGACATCTTGGTGGACAAAGCAAAGATTGCTGAGAAAGTTAAGTGCATTAAGCGAGATAAAAGGGACCGGAAGCAAGTTAAGAATAAGAGGGATTCAAAGCCTTCTAGTTCTGTTTAACGGTTTAAGAAACAGGCTAGATCTGATGGGTCTTTGAGGGTTGAGGCTCCTATTGCTTCTAATGTGGTTCAGTCATGTGGAGATTGTGGTAGATGCCATCTGGGCGAATATTGGAGGAGGTTCTGAGCTTGTCTGCGATATGGGTCAATAGAGCACCTCATCAGGGATTGTCCATAGCATTTTGATCAGGTGCAAGCTCTAGCTCTGGGTATAGTTCAGCCTCAGCAAGCAGTTCAGCTATAATAACCCGTTTTTAGTGAAATCAGAATAATGGTTTTAGGACCACAAATTATAGTCCTGAAGAAAAAAAAATTTTGATATTATTTCATGATCTGCATTATAATTGAAATATCATATGGAAATTTCGTAGAGAAATTTTATAGATTACATGTCTAATTAGAGGGAAGAGACCAAATTGCATAAAATGTAAAAGTTGAGTTCTAGTAGCTAAAAGTATCAAATAGCTATGAAATTCAAAATTAGATGTCCTAATGGTAAATAAACCATTAAGAAGAGTTAGTAGATAAGTATGATGATTCATCCATGGAAAATTAAATAAAGAAAAGGACTAAATTGTAAAGTAAAAATAATTAAAGATGATAAGTAATAAAAGAATGAAAATATCATCATATTATCATCTTTCCCAAATATTTTTACATGGAAACCCTAAAGATAGCAAGCTTATTTGGTTCAATTAGGTGAGTATTCAAGTCCCGTTTTTAATGATTTTTATATTTCCAAGATCGTAATAGTTTAATCTAGCTATCTTGAGGATTAATTTGCAAAGTTATCAAGGTATTAGGGTTTTTCCATGGATGAATATGCATGAATTATGAAGTTTTATGGTAGAAAATGAAAGGTTGTTGATAGATAAGCAACTTTTGTAAAGGAAATTATGATGAAATTATGATTTAGGGACTAAATTGAAAAGATGTAAAATTTATGAAAAAATTCTGATATTTGTGAAATATATGGACTGTTAATGTTGCTTGTAAAAATCAGTTAGGCTTGAAATAAGGGTTAGATTGTACGAATTTCATTTTCTGAGCCTAGGGATGAAATCGTAATTAAATAAAAGTATGGGTGCAAAATGGTAATTTTGCCTAAGATGTGAATTGAACTGAATTGAATATGAATTATATTAAATTGATGTTAAATTTATTCATATAGATCTAGATAGACTAAAAACGGAGTTAGATCGTGGAAAAGAAAAAGTGTTGGATTAGTAGATTTTGCATACACGAATAATTATCGAGGTAAGTGCGTGTAACTAAATTGAGAACTTATATGTGTTAAATTGAATTGTATGTATGTGATTGTATTATTGTCATGTATATGAAAGTATTCACATATTTGACAATGATCGATAAGTATAAAGTCCAGTTTGAATAGATGAAATTTGATTGGATACAAGATTCCTGAATTGATTGTGGTCCTGCATATGTTGCGGACACACTATAGCTCGAAAGAACGTCCCGATATTTGGCCTTCTCGAGCTTCCCATTATATGGTTCTTACGAGCTTCCCGTTAATAGCTCTTCGGAGCATCCCGATTGGTTGTGATCCTACATGTGTTGTGGACACACCGCAGCTCTTCTGAGCGTCCCGTTATATGGCTCTTCGTGAGCTTCTCGATTAAAGGCACTTTGTGAGCTTATTGATTAATGGCTCTCTAGAGCTTCCTGATATTGACTCACTTGAATTCCAGATATATGGCAATCCGAAGCTTTCCAATTAATGGCTCTCCGGAGCTACCTGCTATTGGCTCATATGAGCTTCCTGATTATGACTCTTATGAGCTTCTCGTTATACAGCCCGGATAAGCTTCCTGTTACATGGCTCACATGAGCTTCCCGTTATATGGCTCGAGAGAGAGCTTTCCCGTTTATATGCTCATATGAGTATTCCCGAATATGAATCAGTTTTGTACACTTCAGGTGTACTACCTGTGTATCTATCGATATTTCAAATAAATTCAACGGACAAAGTTCTGATATGGAATAATTGAACTTGAGATGAATTATTATGGAAATGTATATGTTATATGAATATATGATATGGAAAACATATGTATATGAAAACTTTTACATGATGAGCTCATTCTTGTTTCTTGATATTCACATGAAGTACATGACTAACATGTTTCTTGAGGTTACATGTGTTTAGGCAAATTGGCTAAATTGTTTGAGTATGCTTTGAATATTTACCTTAATTGTAATTGAATGGTAAGTTAATTTCCCATTATACGAACTTACTAAGTATTATATGCTTTCGCTGTTTTATTTTCTTTGTTTTATAATACTTGGAAGCTCGTAAAGGTTAAAAGTTGGTCGGAGCATCATCACACTATCCCTCAGCTCATTTCGGTATAAATAGTAAACTTATTTTGGTTATAATGACATGTATAGGTTAATTAGCCAATATTGGCACATAAATGTTTGGTTGTAACTAGCCATTTGAAATTCCTTGTGATTGATATATTTTGATAAGTATTTATGTGTGTCTTTATCTAGTTAATATGTATGGTAAAATGATTGAAGTTAAAGTGATGATGGATTTTGCATATAAATATTTGATCAAATAGGTAAGTTTGGATACAAGAATAAAAATGACAATATTACATGATTAAAATATGATCCTAGCTTAAATTGAATGTATTGATTTGAAGTGTTGATATGTAAATTGGTTGAGTTAGAGTGATGATAGAATTTGGGTGGGAAATGAGGCTTAAAATGACCTATTTCGTTTAAATGGGCAGAGACACGGGCGTATGTCTCAACTGTGTGTGATACACGACCTAGCACATGAGCATGTGTTTTGGCTGTGTGTCCCTTGCATCTTTAAAATTTCAAAGTAGAATGCTCAGAATTGATCACACGGCCTAGTGGCTAAAACTATACTAGTGTTTGATAGGTACACTTGCCTTCATCGCGATAATAGTTAGTTTCAAGAACGATTAATTACAAATTTATAAAACTTATCACACAAAATCACGTATCACTTGACCACATGGGCATGTGTCCCCTGCACCTTGGACCTCAAGCGCCTAAAACAACGTCGTTTTGCCCTTACCTGACCGGATCCGATCCGACCTGGCCTAGGATTTGCGTGTTTCTAAACGAGTTTGGTAGAAAGTTAAAATGAGAAGGTGGGATTAAAGACTCAGGTGTCAGAGTTAGAAAGCTCCCTGTATCTGTATCGTAGTCGTAACTCTGTAATCGAGTTGAAGGCTAGCCTGAGCAAAATTGAAGAGTTAAAAGGGAAGATAGAAGAACTTGAAACCGCACTGCAAAACTGTGAACTTCAGGTTGATTCTTTTGAGGCGAATAATGAGTAGTGGAAAGAGCAACTTCATCAATCTCAAGACCAGGACAGGGATAGGGACTACGTCATGGGTGCAACTTTGGCTCAAGTACGAGAAGTGGCTATTCACATACAAACCTTAGTAGACTAAGCTGATGCACTGAGTTTGAAATATGAGTCAGAGGCAGATCTAGGCCGAGAGTTAGCTCGGATTCTTAGGCAAGTCAAGGCCTTAAGTATCAGGGCAAGGCCGTATATGTAATCTATTTTATGTAAAGAAGTTTGTTTTCTAGAAAAGTTACTCTAATGAAATTGAATCAGAATCAATGCCTTTTTGTTGCATTCATTTCATGTATTAACATTGCATTGCATCGTATGCATTAAGTTTCACAAAAGACCTAATTAATTAAAAGAGTTGAAATTCTTTAAAGATGTCAAAGGCCCGATAGGAATGATGGGAAATCTGAACATCAACACCATATCTAAAAAATTGAGGGAGAAAATTTATCGAACATTTGCTCTTATGTACTTGGAAGTGTTCTGAACAATTGGACTGCAGAAGAGATTCCTGTAGTTTTTAGAGCTAATTTAGAGTAATGTTCAAAACACGCTTATTGTTCTAGGCCTAGGGGCAATAAGAATCCTTTTATGAAATAGGGCTATGTCCAACATCTTTATTTCAATAAAATGCATCTTTCTGTCTTATTCCGACCAAAATATTCTTCTATTCTTTCATTTCATTCATACTCATACCCCATAAATAATTATTCCTTGATTCATTTGTTCTGTGGGACTTCCTTTGTTTCTATAACAGGTCTCCAGATATCAATGATATAAGTGACACTGCTATTAACTCAGAATCTCCTTTTGAGCGAGATATGTGTCTAAAGGGATCTCAAGACTTTGAAGATGACAGAGATTGTAACTTATCTCCTGATTTGTTAAGGATGGTAGAACAAGAAGAGAAACAGATTCTACCTTAAAAGAATCAGTGGAAATTGTGAGCTTGGGGGAAGAAAAAGAAGTGAGGATTGAAACTTGCATCGCCACAAAGACAAAGAGAGACCTCATTGAGTTACTCCAGGAATTCATGATCATATCAAGACATGCCCGTGTTAAGTACTGATATCATGGTACACTGTCCCCCCATAAAGAACGAGTGTAAGCCAGTTCAACAGAAGCTCCGAAGGAGGAGACTTGATGTTTTGCTAAAAATAAAAGAAGAGGTCAAGAAGCAAATCGATGCTTGTTTCTTACAAGTGGTCAAATACTCAGAATAGGTAGCCAATATCATCCCCGTCCCTAAAAAAAGATGGGAAAGTACGAATGTGCGTGGATTACAGAGACCTGAATAAAGCCAACCTGAAGGACAATTTCCCATTGCCCTATATCGATACTTTAGTGGGCAACATGGCAGGTTACTCACTGTTCTCATTCATGGACGGTTTCTCAAGGTACAACCAGCTAAAAATGCATCCTGAAGACATGGATAAGACCACATTCATAACCATGTGGGGAGCATTTTGCTATAAGGTGATGCCATTTGGACTGAAAAATGGAGGAGCAGCGTATCAAAGAGCCATGGTAACCTTGTTTCATGACATGATGCACAAGGAAATCGAGGTTTACGTCGACGACATGATTGCAAAATCCCAAACAGAAAAAAGCACGTGCAAGTTTTGAGGAAATTATTTTTGAGGTTGAGAAAATTTTAGCTAAAGCTTAATCTAACAAAATGTATCTTCGGGGCTAGGTCAGGGAAACTGCTAGGATTCGTAATCAGTGAAAAATGGATCAAAATTTACCCGAATAAAGTCAAAGCTATACAAGACTTGTCTCTCTCCTTCACCTCTGCATGTTATGACTTCTCTATGGCCTTTCTGTATGTGGGGCATGAATTTCATTGGGCCAATTTTTCCAAAAGCTTCAAATGAGCATCGATTCATCTTTGTGGTCATCGACTACTTCACCAAGTGGGTAGAGGCCGCTTCATATGCCAATATTACAAATTCGACAGTTAGCAAATTCTTGAAGAAGGAAATCATTTATCGATATGGAATGCCAGAAAGGATCATATCTGACAACGCATTGAATTTGAAAAACAGCAAGATATCTGAAGTCTACAGTCAGTTCAAAATTAAACACCACAACTCGTCACCATATCACCCAAAAATGAATGGTGCAGTTGAGGCATCTAATAAGAATATCAAGAGTATTGTGGGAAAAATGACTGAGACTTATAGAGATTGGCATGAGAAGTTACCTTTTGCTCTCTATGCTTATTGAACATTAGTCAAAACCTCTACCCGGGCAACTCCTTTCTCTTTGGTTTATGGAATAAGGATGGTTTTACCCATCGAAGTTGAGATTCCTTTCCTTCGAGTCTTGTCCGAGCTAAAAGTGGATGAAACAGAATGGATCTAATCTCGATATGATCAGTTAAATTTGATTAAAGAGAAGAGGTTGAAAGCTATCCGTCATGGTCAAATGTACCAAAAAGGAATGATGCGAGCTTACAACAAAAAGGTTTGCCCCAGAGAATTCCAAAAGAGGGACTTGGTATTGAAGAAGATCCTTCCCATCCAAAAGGACTTCAGAGGAAAATGAATGCCAAACTGGGAAGGACATTATGTGGTAAAGAAGGCCTTTTCTAGAGGAGCTTTGATATTGAGCGAAATGGATGGCAAGAACCTACCTAATCCAGTGAATTTAGATTCAGTTAAGAAATACTTCGCCTAAAAAAAAAAAGGAGAGGCCAAGGTGAAAACCTGCAAAGGGCGCTTTAGACCAAAGGGATTTGAAATGAAAACCTGGAAAGAGGCAGCTCAAATTTGGAATAAAGATTGAACTTGTGATGGTCGGGTCTTCTCAGAAAGAAGAACGTTACATCTTGGGGCATCGACAAAGTACTCTAGATCCTATAAACACATAATTGAGCTTAAAATGGTCCTCAAGAAGTTTGTGTAGAGAAGCTCATGTTGCGATTTCTGGGGTACGACTCTCATCTTACCCGCTTTGTACTATAGCAAAATTTACTATTTTGATTAATTCCATTCATTGCATGCTTTGCTTCCGATAAATTTCAGTATTGTCTATTGTTACAATCTTTTTCAAGCATTTTCCATTGAAATAACGATTAATGGGCTCATAATATTCACGTAAAAGGAGTTTTGCATATTGCTCTGAAAAGCTTCTAAATAGTACAGAGACCTGAAACAGGACCACTAGTTAGAACTAACCAAACCTAAGAATTAGATACATTTGAGAGAGAATAGTCTAAACTGTGACTATTTCTTTAGATTTTCTGCCAAAGATACCAGCTGAATAAGAGTGCATGGTAACACATCAGTGATAGAACCTCGATGAGCAACAAGCAATGGCGACCTAAGCACTACAAAGTGATCATTCTTGAAAAATGACATTCTGCATTCATGCAAATATCATTCATACACATCTAGTTAGGAGCATTTGATTCATTCTGATCATGACATCCTAGTCACTTGGCATAAACATAGGCCCATAAAATGGATTCTACAGGCCATGTTCCCTAGAAAATGGCGTAATAGATCAGAGAAGTCATAAATCTCATACCCCTAAAGTTGCAGTGGGATGGATTGAAGTTATTATGACGAATCTTACCTCCCTATAGTTGTAGTAGAGCAAATTGAAGCCACAAATTTTATCTCCCTAAAGTTGTAGTGGAGCATATCGAAGTTACCATGGCGAATCTTACCTCCCTATAGTTGTAGTGGGATAGATTGAAGCCACAAATTTTATCTCCCTGAATTTGTAGTGGAGCATATCGAAGTTACCATGGCGAATCTTATCTCCTTATAGTTGTAGTAGGGTAGATTGAAGCCACAATTTTTATCTCTTTGAAGTTGCAGTGGAGCATATCGAAGTTATCATGGCGAATCTTATCTCTCTGAAGTTGCAGTGGAGCAGATTGAAGTTACAAGTCTTATCTCCCTGAAGTTGCAGTAGAGTAGGTGAAAGATAGCGAGTCTTATCTCCTTGAAGTTGCAGTAGAGGAGACTGAAGATAGCAAATCTTATCTCTCTAAATTTGAAGTAGAGTAGATTAAAGCGATAAACCTTATCTCCCTGAAGTTGCAGTGGAGTAGGTTGAAGCTACTAATCCAATTTCCTTGAAGTTGCAGTGGAGCGGATTAAAGCGATAAATCTTATACGTCTGAAGTTGCAGTAGGTCGGATAAAATCTACTATAACTACAAATCTCATCTCCCTGAAGTTGCAGTGGAGTAGATTGAAGTTACAAATCTTATCTCCCTGAAGTTGCAGTGGAGTAGATTGAAGTTACAAGTCCTATCTCCTTGAAGTTGCAGTGGAGCAGACTTAAGATAGCGAGTCTTATCTCCCTGAAGTTGTAGTAGAGCAGATAGAAGATAACAAATCTTATCTCTTTGCCCTGAAGTTGCAGTGGAGCAGGTTGAAGCTACTAATCCTATCTCCTTGAAGTTGTAGTGGAGCAGATTAAAGCGACAAATCCTATACCTCTGAAGTTGCAGTAAGTCAGATTAAATCTACTATAACTACAAATCTCATCTCCCTGAAGTTGCAGTGGAGTAGATTGAAGCTACAAGTCTTATCTCTCTGAAGTTGCGGTGGAGTGGATCAAAGCAACAAGATGCGGTGGACTAGAACGAAGCCACTTGGGAAAAAGAAACCCTAGAGAAATTGAGATTCGACGAGACTGAGCAAAATTGGTCTTTCTTAAAAGTCTTTACTCCATTCCGGTTACACGACAATAAGCAAAAAGGGGCAGCTGTACAAGCCCAATTCTGCCTGGGCCCAATTAACAGTCCATCCATTTACATCAGTCCAAACCAACCAAAACCCGAAGCCCAAGTCAAACAGCCCATTAAAACCCAAGCCTAAACCTAAACCCAACAACCCCAAAACTAGCCCAATCCTAAAAAACCAATAGGCCCAATACCCTAAAAATTATCAGAAAAAAGCCCTAATCCCCCTAACCCAAGTGGTGCTGTAGCCTAACCCCTAGCCTTTGCCTATCCTGCCATCGCTTGTCAGCACCGCCCTCAACTTGCCATCGCTACCTGCAAAACAGCAGTAGAAAAGACAGTGAATTAAAAATATTGAAAGGTTGTATTTGGCTATATAAAGCCAAAAAGAACTTGTATTTTTGGGGAAACACATATCAAATACATAAAAACAAAGTTTCAAGCATACAATAGAGAGTGAGAATAAAAGAGAAACAAGCAATAAAAGAACAACAAAGTTCAGAAACGTGTTAAGGATACCTTTTTATTTTTTATTTTATTTTCCTTCTTTTTGAATCTATTTATATACATATATATATCCAAAAAGAGTATAAAAAAGGAAAAAAAAACTTACCTTTTTTTTATCGCAGAAAAAAAATAAAAAATTTATTTTTTTCGGCCGGCCGATGGCCGGAGCTTGGCCAGAGGGGAGAGGTATTTGAGAGAGAGGAGAGGGCTTTTTTTCAGATTTTTTTTAAATAAGTGCTAAATGATTTTTTTGTCAAAAAACTAACTTATATAGGCTCCCAAAACGACGTCGTTTTGGGACTGGCCTTAAGCGCCCAAAACGACGTCGTTTTACCCTTACTCGACCCGGCCTAGGATCTGCGTGTTTTTAAACGAAAGAGCTAATTGCACCTTTAGCCCTTCCGCTTTTTAATGTTTTTGCAATTAAGTTCTTTTTATTTTTAATTTTTACTTTATAGTTTATTTTGTTTACATTTTAGTCCCTTTTTGAACGATGCCGTTTTGGAGGAGAAGGGAAAATTTACCTTTTAGTCCCTCATTGTTAATCGCGCATTAAGCTTGATCCATTACCTTTTTTTAATTTTCGATTTCACCCCTAAAATTTGTTTAGCCTCCAATTTTAGTCCTTATTTTATTTTCTCTAAATATTTTTGTATTCTTATTTATTTTACATTTTTATCTATCCATTTTATTTAAATTTCTATTTTTTATATTCACTTTAATTTCACCTTAATTCATAAATTCAACCCTTTTACATTCTTATTTTCTTATTTTATTTTATTTACTTTTTATTTTATTTATCTGTTTATATGTTTATATTTTGCCCTAAATTCAATTTTATTTTTTAAATTGAACCCTTTTTATTTTAACTTTTTATTTGTTCCGTTATAATTGTTATTTATGTTTATCATCTTCCTTACTATTATTCTACTACTTGTATTAGTATCGTTTTCACTGTCTTTATTATTGTTTGTGTTATTATTATTATTATTATTATTATTATTTTAAACCATTTTACATAGTATTTATTTATTTATTGATTTACTATTAGGTTCTATTATTTTATTTATTTATTTATTTAGTTTTTACCTATTATTTTTCTTTTTATTTGTATAGCTTGTTTGTTTTAGCTCTTTATTTTGTTTTATTTTCGTCCTCATTATTGTCAGTCATATTACGCATTTATTATTATTTTGTTATGCATGTTAGTACTGTGATTTATTTTTTATATTTTACCACAAATTTGTATTACATTAATCTTTTTCCGATACATAATTTTTTTAAAACAAACAATGTTTCGTATTTTGAGATTTAAAAAGTCGTTCCCTAACTTAGGGGGTCTTTATTTTCGCTATAAATCCAAATAAACGAATGTTTTTTTTAAAGCACGAATTTTAAATATTCTCGGGAATTAAGAAAAGATCGTGTTCTAACTTATGAAATATGATTTCATTCTAAAACCGAGATAATCAAATATCTTTAAAATAAATAAACTTTTTGGAGTTAATTCTCGTTTCAAGAATTTAGGGCATGTGTCCTAACTTACGGGACGTAATTTTTTTTCTCGATTAACGTGAAATACCTCCTTTTTCTAAAAAAAATTAAATAATACTTTAACAAAGAATCATATTTTTAAAATCTTTTCAAATTTTCAATTTTGGACACTAAAGACACCAACTAATTAACTAGGTACCAATTTTGGGTGTTACGAGGGTGTTAATCCTTCCTCATGCATAACCGACTCCCGAACCCATCTTTCTAAATTTCGTAGACCAAAAGCGTTGTTTTAATAAATCAAAACCATTTATTAAAACCAACCACTTTACGAGGTGACCCGATCACACCTTATCAAAAAAGATTGGTGGCAACTCCTCTTTTCATTTTCATTTTCAAAATCAAAGTCGACCTTTGGTTTTCAAAAAATGGTTTCGACACCCCCCCAAAAAAAGATACATATAAAGATAAGAGATTTGAAAAATAGTTATGCATGCTTTTATCTACTGATTATAAAGTTATATGATATTTTTGGTACCTTACTCAAATTTGTTTACTCGTCTGCCTTTGCACCAAACTTTGCAACAACATCAATAACACCACCACCTCCTCCTCCTTGACCTTCAGCGGATGATATGGATCAAAGTAATAGTATTAACATGGATGAAACAAAATTAAATTGAATGGCCATACTTTCTTTTTATTTACTTCAAAGAGAGAATGATTTCTGTCTTTTGTTTTGTCTCAAACCATATTATATAAAGAGAGTAAGGCCAAATTACAACTAACTAAACATTTTCTATTTTAATTAGCGTGGGTAAATAATATGACCAAGTTTTACTTACTATAATTAGCACTTTTTTTCTTTTTGGAAGGGAATTTGCTCGTTAATTTGCCAACAAACTTGAATAGTAAAAAGAGTTAACTCACACGTGACTTAATATTTCTATATAAGGTTTCTATATATGATTGAAAATAATGAATAAAATTGTCAACTTAGCTCAGTTGGCATTGACATTGTTGCACATGCAGGCAACCGTGGGTTCGAGCATGCTGAAGGGCATTAATGCTCTCCTATTTTAAGGGTTGGGGAGGAGTTATGAGTAGTTCTAGGCATTATATCAAAAAATGATGAATAAAATCATCCATTATTAATTTATTTTCTTTATTATATTAATAATTTATTAAATGGTTAGATATAGATAATTAAATATGTATGTTTTGTAACACCCTAAACCTAGCCTAGAAGTTTAGACCGAATTCCGGAGGTTACATTGATCACCGAAGTGATCATAGGAAAATTTTACAAAACAAGTTATCTCAAATTCCATTACAAACATATTTATCTCTTTACGAACCAAGAACATTTAACCTTTTAGATTTCAATCAGAAAAATTAAAGTTATGTTTAATTTATAAACAAAATAGGATTTACGAGAAAATTTCAAAAACAGAACTTGTACCACAGATTTTACAAAACCTTACAGTTCAAAACAGAATAACAAAATGGAAATTGAAAAGAAGAATTATTAATTTATTTTTCATCGTGACTGTCTGTTACCTCCGCATACCAAGTCCAGCGTCATAATTTAGAAATGCTCTTGCAAGGGAAACACTAAGGGGGTGAGCTACACGAGCTTAGTGTGAGTTTAAAATGATTAACAACAGATTTACAAAAGAGAACTCCATATGGTAGTTCAATGGCAAAACGTACTTACAGAGATGTACAGAATCAGAAAACAAACTCGAAAACAACGTGACAACACATGTAACAATCAAGCACACCAACTCACTCACATAATACTTAAACAGATGCATATGGATGCAGTTAAGAATTAAAAACCCACCCATCCAGCCAAAAGACCTCTCCATCCCCCGATCACACCCTAAAAGAGCTATATAAGCTTATCCAACCAAACACACCACTAAAACCTCGAAGGCCCATCCAACGCTACACATCGTGTATATAGTCTAAGCCATTCAGATAATGATTGATGTAAATCGTGATAAGTTTTATAATTTATGAATGACAGTTCTTGAATACTAACTATTATCACGACAAAGGCAAGCGTACCTATTGAATAGTAGTATAGCTTATGGCAGGACCAGAATGTCGAACCCAAATGAACTAAAAGTACTAGTATTAACTTTCTTTTTATTATCTAGCCTAAAAATAAAGGGATTTGTTTTATCTAAACTAATTACTAAACTAAGAATGCACAGAAAGTGAATTGGGGAAATCACTTTTGGGAAAACTGAATGATTTGGACAATACCTAAGGAAAAATCCACCTAGACTTCACTTGTTATTGACTCTGAATTAGACGATTTATTCATTTTACTTGATTTGTAGAAATCCCTAATTTATATTATTATCTCTCTCGAGACTAACAACGTCTAACCTTAGGTTGATTAATTGAAATCTCTTTCTAATTAAAACCCCTAGTGTTGCATTAACTCGATTATGGATTCCCTAATCCGACAAAATTATGTCACCCTATCTTTAGGCGTGCAATCAACTCCGCTTAATTATGTTAGATCTACTATTAGACAGAGACTTTTTCTCATCTGAATAAGCACATCAAAACTTGAATTAATATCCTAGAATTTCAAAGCAAGAATTAAGAACACATAATTAAGAACAACTCAAATATTTATCATATAATTCAGAAAATAATAACAAGATTCGTCTTAGGTTTCATTCCCCTTAGGTATTTAGGGGATTTAGTTCATATTTATGAAAGAAAACATCTCAAAAGAATAATGTTAACAAAACATAAAGAAAACCCAAGAACTTTTGAAGGGAATCGAAGGGAGATCTTCAGTCTTGAAGGTGAATCCGGCTTCTGAGATGGATCAATCGGCTTCCTTCGAGTAATTCCTTGCTTCCTACTTTCTGTGTCTTTTTTAAGTACCTCTTGGGGTGTTTATATAGGCTTTAGAATGATTCAAAACCCTTAAGAGTGGCCTCTTCAGAATAGAACTAGATTTGGGCTCGATAGGGACATGCCCGTGTGCAAGTGCTTCAACCCGTGTTCGAGTTTGTTGAATAGACACGGGCGTGTGGTCTACCCGTGTAAGGAAGTCCAGGCTGTGTTGATTTCCCACGTTGGCCCATTTTCTCATTTTTTGGCCCATTTATCGCTCTTTTTACTCTCTTATGCTCACCTAAGTATAAAACATGAAATTAAAGGATTAGGAGCATCGAATTCCATGAATCTGATGATAATTCATCCAAAACTATGCTAAGCATGGGATAAAAATATGTATAAATTATGATTTATCAAATACTCCCATACTTAAGTGTTTGCTTGTCCTCAAGCAAAATCCTCAACTCACATTCAAAATAAATTCTTCTCAACTTATAATTCTCATCAATAGTATCTCAAAATAATCCATAAGTAATCATACATTGAAAATTCAACTCGAAGGACATCAAAGTTTCAAACATTCCAAGTTGAGCATTTTATCACAAAAACATAGGTGTCTCCCCTCATCTAAGTAACCACTTTTGATTCAAAATATCACAGAGTTTCACATCCTCACTAAAGATTCACTCAAATCACTCGAGGTGTTTAAGGACAGGAAATTTGGCACTCAACACTCAATATGAAAAGTTATTACCATAGGCTTGCGTGAAAATCAAATCTCCACCACTATATATTGAGATGATTCATCAATCAAAAGGTCTTTAGAGGGTTGTAACGTGGCTTTGGTTAGGGGGTGTGGTCACAAGCTTGAAAGAAAAGTTAGAATCGAGATTGAATTGAAAAATTACCTAACTAGAAAAATAATAAAATTTGATAAATTACATTCCTAATTAGAAGATCCTAGAATTGAGCTTTTCTTCATGGGATATGGAATTAAATACTTAAGCTCAAAAACAAAAAGTTACTACTAGTATGTATGTATGTTTTTTTTAGAACAAGTCAATTATCATAGAACTTTGCTAAAAATAAAACATAGCTAAGCAATTTATTCAAATCGAATCTTGACAAAAAATAGGGATAAAATTAATTAAGGGGATTTCAACAATAATGGGTTATGAGTTAATATTAAGGGTAAATCAATGAATGGCTTACATTTTCAATTTCATGCAAATATCAATAAACTACATTCATATCATCCTTAATACGAGCCTACGAGGCTCAAAACATGCATTTGGGGTGGTCTGGGACTAAAGCGATAACTTTTAAAACTTAGCGAACACTTAGAAAATTTTATCAAAAATAGAGGACACACACCCGTGTGGCCTAGCGGTGTCTCTCACACGGCCAAAGGCACGCCTGTGTCACAGGTCGTGTGGACAATCAAAATGGAAGCACATGACCATGTTCTCGCCTGTGTCCGACCCCGTGTAACTCTCTGACTTGGGTCACACGGCCAACACATACGCCCACGTGCCCTAAAAATGGCCACACACGTTCGTGTGCCAGGCCATGTGCTAGGTCGTGCCAAACCTGTAGGGTATACTGAATTATGCCACACGGCCAAGTTACACGCCCGTGTGTGAGGCCATGTGAAGCATACTGACTTGGTTTTTAATTCAACACTAGGGGACACACGGCCGTGTACATGACGTGTACCACACACGGCTGAGACACATGCCCGTGTCTCTACCCATGTGGACAAAAATAGGCTATTTAACAAGTCAATTTGCCACCCAAACTTGCATAAACCTTCACTAAACTAAATTGAAAAAAAAAACAAGGCATAATTAGGCATCCAAAACAACCACAACGTAGACTAAAACATGCCATTTCGATATCAGCAACCACAAAGCACATGATATCATGTTTTACCAATTCAAAACATACTAATTTCTCACCTAAAAATTTACTTATATGTTTTCATTCAAATATACAACAATTACCTAAAATTTCAAGCATACAAATCTCAAATTCAACCATTTGCTACTCAAGCTACTCATCCACCACAATCATTCATCAAGCAATTATAAACCACATCACAAATAGAGCATTGGCACATACATAAATATATAACACTAACCAAACCAAATAGGCCAACTTACATGGCTATACACAAAACTAAACCTTAGACATTTACAAGCTAATTCATTTGGCTATATTCATTATCAAATTATGAACCAAAATGACCAAAGTCCCTATACATGCCATATATTCCAAAACATAGATTCAAAAGTACCAAAATGATAGCTTGATAGTGTGATGAAGTCTCCAACGATCCCAAATCCGAGCTAGCTTTGAAATCACTATAAAACATGGGAAAATAAACAATGTAAGCTATAAAGCTTAGTAAGCTCGTATGAAAATAATAAACAAGTTTCACCATTCATTTACCATTCAAATTAAATGACATAATATGCAACAATGCATTAATCTCAAGCTAACATGAAATTTAATCACATAATTGATCATAAGCTCACAACTTCCTTAGACTCGTTGCTCATATACTTTTCCGTACATACCTATTCGGTACGTATTCGTTTCTCACCATTTCACATCTTCAATATACCCGTTGAACCATTCGGAATAAAATTCAGATACTCGGGAGTCTCACACCCTAAGTGCCAATATCATGACCCGAAGCCAAATCAATGTAACTCACACTAAGTGCCAATATCATGGCCCAAATCCAACTCAATGTAACTCGCACCCGAAGTGCCAATATCATGTCCCAAAGCCAACTCAATGTATCCCCTAATGACATGCCATTCGTATTCTAATCTATTTCTAAGGTTCAACTGGGATTTCCAATGTCGAATCTTCGTCGAATGTACCTGCAAGCTTGTAATTCACAATTTATGCAATATCAAAGCATTTAAAACACTAATATAGCAATGCTTATTACATACGAACTTACCTCGGATGTAAAAACGATGACACGAGTTATGTAACACCCCTTACCCGTACCCGAGGCTAGGATAAGGTACGAGGCGTTACCGGACAAACATACAAACATTAAACTAAAATACGGGCCATAAAATTTCAGTCATATTTCAAAACGTTCATTCACTTACACATAGTCCCTTATTTGAGTCTACGAAGCCCAAAACATACTTTTGAAAGGGTTCGGGACTAAACCAAGAACTTACGAAAATCTTGGAAATTTCATGATATAAGGCTCCACACGCCCGTGTCCCAAAGTCGTGTTCCATACACGGCTGAGACACATGGTCGTGTCTCTGCCTGTGTGGAATATACCTAGGCTATTTTCCAAGCTTTGGTCAACCTTAATCTCTTACACACTTATACAAAATCAAAAGCATATAACATGGTATTCATTTAATGATTAATTATTCTCAATTAAACCACAAACATAGCATTTGTATGTCATCATACATGTGTTTCTCATACTCATTTTACCTTGTTTATTATAGTACCACTTATACATTTATACCAAGATTATCATCTTACAAAATATCTTCAGCTTAATCATCAAACATTCATATTTAAAACTAGATCATATCTTTATAAAATACCACAATTCAGATACGCAAAATAACATGTTTTCCTGAAACATTTCAATTCAACTCCATACCCAACAAGCATTACATTGAGACTAGTCATATATATATATATACATGTCATGATACATATCATTCTCTTTCTGTTTTCTTATAAACACATATCATTTATTTCATTATATCAATATTTCATATACCATAGTTTCCATGTATTCCACATATATTTATTTTCCTCCTCTTCCTCTCCATTCCACATCCTTAATGCATATAGCATTCTTGTAAGTACTATTTCACAATTTGCTAATAAATGCTCACATCAAACTGTCCACACGAGTCATAGTCACTTACTTGTTTATAATTTGAGCTACAGAGCTCCAAATTAAGATCCGTAAATTTCTTCTAAAACTAGACTCACGTATATTTCCACCATAAAATATTCATAATTTTTGGTTTAGTCAATTAGTACAGTTTATTCATTAAAGTTTCCCCTGTTTCACTTTTTGACAGTTCTGACCTCTCTTCACTAAAAATTAATTATCTCACAGTACAGAACTCAGATAATGTTATTGTTGATTTATATTGAAAATAGACTCATCATGGATTTTAAAAATATAAGTTTAAGCCTCTAATTATTTTTATCCAAAATTTTGTGATTTTCCAAAGTCAGAATAGGGGATCACGTAGTCATTCTGAACTAGTCTCACAAAAACATAAATATCTCAAAGTATAGAACTCCTTTTCTTGCTTTGTTTCTTTTATATGAAAATAGACTCATTAAGATTTAATTTTATATCTCATTCAGTCTCAGATTCAATTTATACTATTTTTGGTGATTTTTCAAAGTAACGCCACCGCTACTGTCCAAAACAGTTTTATTGCTAATTCACTCTTTCACACTTTCTTTGTATTAACCTTATTTTAACATACATATCACAAATCATTTTCACCACATTTCATACATCACAAGTATAGGCCCATGATCACAAGGTCTGTAATATCCTGATTTTGGGCCTAGTCGGAATAGTAGTTTCGTGACCACAAAATTCGAGATATAAATAATTATTTTATGATTATTTTAAGGTCTATGATATGATTTCATGATTGTGTGAAAATTTCGTGAAGAAATGTTATGCATAAAGTGCTTAAATTGAAATTAGGGACTAAATCGAATAATTTGCAAAACTTGCATTCTAGAAGTTTCTAGTATGAAATTGTTTTGAAATATTAATTAGGAGGTCTTAAATAGCAATTTTACCAATTTCTAAGTCTATGGACAAAAATTGGACATGGATGGAATTTTTGGAAAGTTCAGTAGTAAGGGCATTTTGGTCATTTAGGGGTAAAATGAATTAAAATACAAAATTAAAAGCCAATTTTGCTCATCTTCAACCCCATGGCCGAATATAGCAAGGAGAAACCATGGCTAGGGTTTTTCAAGCTTTCAAGCTCGATTGTAAGTCCGTTCTAGCCTCGTTTTTAATGATTTTTACGTTTTTGGAGTCCCAGTAGCTCGATTTAGCTTATGCTAGCAATAATTTAACCTAGGGTTTATATTTGGAAAAATACCCATAGGTGAAATTTGTGTATTTTGATGTTTTATGATAGAATATGAGGTTTTAAATTATGTTAGACAACTTGTGCTACTCGGTTTTAAGTGAAAACGAGCAAAAGGGCTTAATCGGTAAAAATACTTAATAGTCATAAGTACATGTTAGAGTGAGAATTTGATGTTGCCATAGAAGGGAAAAATGATCAGCATGTCATAAAACATAAGAAAATAGGCTGAAGTTTAATTTACGAGCTTTGGGGCAAAAGTGTAAATATGCAAAAGTTTAGAGGCAAAATTGTAATTTTTCTAAAATATGATTTTGGGTCAATTTGAATAATGTGAGTCCTAATTAGACTATATTTTAAATGATAGAGTAAGAAAAACTAAAATTTGGGCTAAAATGGGGAAAATACCAAGTTGTGGACGAAATGGTAAAAGTAGCCATTTTCGCATACGAGGTAAGTTCATGTGTAAATGTAGTAACATAATTGTCATTTTAAGCAATTTAATGTTGTTTATATGATATGATGCTGATTATTATCATGAAATATTATGCTTTGTGGTTATTTTCGAATAAAATGCAAATTATGTGTATTAATTGTTAAATATAAAGTACTACCGAGTATTGGTTTTGGTATTTTACGGAAGATGGCAAGGATATGTGTTCGAGGAAAATCCCGTTTGAACCTTAGGAATAGATTAGGATACAAGTGACATGTCACTAGGATGGTTGAGCATCCGAACTCGTTGAGTTGAGTCTGAGTTCACTTATGGATGCGAATGTCCGAACTCATTGAGTTGAGTCCGAGTTCGTGAAATGTAACTAGGCATCCGAACTCGTTGAGTTGAGTCCGAGTTCACCTATGGATGCGAACGCCCGAGCTCGTTGAGTTGAGTCCGAGTTCGCTTATGGGCGGGTTACATGGTAGCTTGGCTACATATGTGGCACTTATGTGCAAACTTTCCATGTATCCGAATTATATTCCGATGTGTTCAATGGGTAAAGTTCTACTGAAATGGAGGAATACTCAAGATGAAAGGGATGTATTGGTAAGTGTTGTGAAACGGGTACTTTGAACAGGTATGTACTTAACCCTCGGGTTGAAAATCGATATAACAACAATATGGTAAGATGATAAATGAAAATGTGATATGAATGTCTCGGTGATGATTATGCAAATGATGTTTTATGTTTGCTTATATAGTTATGTTACTTGCTATTTGCATGTGAACTTACTAAGCATTTATGCTTACTCCCTCCTTTTCATTCCTTGTAGTTTTGACAAGCCAGCTCGGAAATCGGGAACGGTCGGAGGCTCGCTCACACTATCCGTATACGATCTTGGCATAATGGCTTGTATATTTTGAGTATGGCATGTATAGCATTATAATCATTTTGTATATATAGTCTTATGATATGGTTATTGAGTGGTATGGAAATGCTTGGTAATGAGTAGCCATTGGAATGGCTAATTATGATCATATTTGGTGTTATGTATGTCAAATTACTAGCTAATCCATGGAAACCATGAAATAGGTAAAATTTACCATAAAATAGATTCAGACAGCAGTAGTGACGTGAATTTGAAAAATCACTAAAAATAGTAGAAATGGAATTAAATAATAAATAAGTTATCGAATCGAAGCTTGATGAGTCTATTTTCATATGGAAGAAACGAAACAGGTATATGAGCTATATTTTATGAGATGTTTAAATTTTTGTGAAACAGGGCCAGAGCGATTTCTGGATCCCCTGTTCTGACTTTGGAAATTCACCAATAACCATATGTACAAATTCATTATTGAGTCTAGTTTTATTAGAGACAAACGGCATAGTCATTGAAGCTCTGTACAGGGAGATATTTGATTCGTAATACACAGAGGTCAAATTAGTAGATAGATATATGAGTCTAGTTTCAGGAAAAATTTACGGAATTGGATTTCGATTTTCGGAACTCGAGATATGATTTTTAAAGCGATTGTGATGCAGTTAGCCAGCTTGTCTGGAAATTTTAAAATGAATTGTATGAGCTGTTTAAGTAATGAATTAAGTCCATTAACAACTCGTGTTCGACTCCGGCAACGGTCTCGGGTACGGGGCGTTACAAGGTCACCATAAAATCATCCTCATGTATAACTTACTTGTTTATAACCTTACCACATCCCGGTCACTTAATGTACACATCATTCACATAACCAAGTTCCTGCACTTATTCATCACAAAACTCACAGAGCAATACATAGAGAGTCTCCCGTTGAACATTTCAGATCAATCCTCAATACTTGGTGGTTTCAGCACATAGCTCCACCCATCATATAGTTCGGCTCTCTTGTACACACGGTGAACACTCAGTACCACCCATGTGACCTAGCCAATTTATCTCGTAGCTCTCTTGTCTACATGGTGTCCTTCACCTGGAACCACGCATGCGACCTAGCTACATATATCCCGTAGCTCTCTTGTCTACATGGTGTACACATAGTATCACCCATGCGACCTAGCTACATCATAATGTCTTGTAGCTCTCTTGTACACATGATGTGCACTTAGCACCATACATGTGACCTAGCTACATACTATCTGTATCATCCAATCTTTCCGAAGGTTCAACTGGGATTTCTCTCTTTTCCAACAATTTCACCAATCAAGTAATTATCCACAAACATATTTCCAATATTATTATAAAATATCATAATACAAGTAATATTGATGTATTACTTACATATAGAGGTGTGCATGGGCCGGGCTACCCAGCCCGGCCCGAAAGCCCGCCCGAAAAATGGGAGGGTTTGGGTAAAAATATAGGCCCGAAATATGGGTTTGGGCACAAAAATGAGGCCCGTTTAGAAAATGGGCCGGGCTCGGGTAAAATTTTTTTGGCCCGAGCCCGGCCCGAATTATATAATAAATATATATTTTTATTTTTAATTATAATTATATTTTAGTTTTAATTTTAATATAATCAATTTTTATTATATATTTTCAATTTGTGTATTGTTTTAAGAATTGTTTTAATATATTTTTTATTTGTTTCTTGTTTTAATATTTGTTTTAAATGTATTTGATTATTTAATATATTTTAAATTTTTTATTTAATAAAATAAGTTAAAAAAATTTAATATGGGCCGGGCCGGGCCGGGCTTGGGCTTAACAATTTTATTTCGGGCCGGGCTTGGGCAAATTTTTAGTCCCATATTTCGGGCTGGGCCGGGCCCGGGCCTAGAAAATGGGCCTGAAATTTTTTGTGGGCCCGGCCCGAACCCGGCCTGGCCCGGCCCATGCACACCTCTACTTACATATAAACTTACAATTTCCCATAATATCCATAATCATAGAAATCACATTTATATATGATAATTCAATGCACTTCATGTACCATAGACATATTTTTAAATCAATTCATAAACTTGGCACCATAATCATTTAATTTAATATAATTCAATTAATTCACTAAATTTAACTTTTTAAATATAAATTATAGCATTATTGCTGTATTATTATCATACCAACTTACATACTTTCAACACCTCAGAAATCATAATGAATATATCAATTTTACATTGAAACATGCATAAATTAATGCTTATTATACATATGAACTTACCTCGATACTAAAACGACCATTTTACCAACTTTCCCAATTTTTGATTTTTCTCTCATTCTAGGTTCAAATCTCGTTTTTCGGGATTTAAAACATCATATTTTACTTATTTAATTAATGTACTATTCAAAATAGTCATTAACTCAAACTTTGGAAAAATTACAATTTTGCCCCTAAACTTTTGCATATTTACACTTTTGCCCCTAGGCTCGGGAATTAAACTTCATCCCTTATTCTTATATTTTATGACATGCTGATAACTTTTCCCTTCTATGGCAACATCAAATTCTCACTCTAACATATACTTATGACTATTAGGTATTTTTACCGATTAAGCCCTTTTACTCGTTTTCACGCAAAACCGAGTAGCACAAGTTGTCTAACATAATTTAAAACCTCATATTCTATCATAAAACACCAAAATAAACACATTTAACCTATGGGTATTTTTCCAAATATGAACCCTAGCTTAAATTATTGCTAGAATAAGCTTAATCAAATTACCGGGATTCCAAAAACGTAAAGAACTTGAAAAAAACAGGGTTAGAACGGACTTACTATTAAGCTTGGAAAGCTTGAAAACCCTAGCCATGGCTTCCCCCATGCTAATTTCGGCCTCCATGAGAAAGATGAGTCAATTTTGGCTTTATTTTCCCTTTTTATTTCTTTTAATTACCAAATGACCAAAATGCCCTTCCTTACTAAACTTTCAAAAATTCCATCTATGTCCAATTTTTGTCCATCACTTAGAAATTGGTAAAATTTATATTTTAGACCTCCTAATTAATATTTCAAAGCAACTTCATACTAGAAACTTCTAGAATGCAAGTTTTGCAACTTATTCAATTTAGTCCCTAACTTCAAATTGAGCACTTTATGCATAGAATTTCTTCACGAAATTTTCACACAATCATGAAATCATATCATAGACCTCAAAATAATCATAAAATAATTATTTCTATCTCAGATTTTGTTGTCCCGAAACCTCTGTTCCAACTAGACCCAATTTTGGGCTGTTACAAGTTAACTAATCCGAAACTTTTCTTCCCCCGATCTAAGTCCGTATTTCTCCTTTCTTGATCTAAATGTAATCAAAATTAACTTATTTAATTATCTTTCTATTCAATTTAGTCCCAATTTACATTAAGGCACTTTTATACATTTGACCCTAATGTTTTACATTTTTACTGTTTATTCCTTATTTCATAAAAAACACAAATTCATGCAATTCAACCGAAACCCATGCTAGCTAAATTAAAATTAGGTCCCTAGCAGCCCATTTTTTCATTTATTTCACATTTTAACCACAAAATTTCCACATTTCACAATTTAATCCTTAATTTACATTTTCTCTAAAAATCACATAACAAAACAGGTATAACTATCATCAGACATTCATAATCTATCATTAAACATCAAAATACTCATGTATTCATCTATGAAAACATCTATAATCTTTAATAGTTTAGCAAAATAGTTTCTGGGCTAGCTAGACCTAGTTGCAACGATCTCAAAAACATAGAAATCATTAATAACGAGATGAAAGTGAACTTACATGCTCAAGAAGACAAGGCCGAATGCTTCAAAATCTTTTCATGGTTTTTATATGCCCTAGATTCGGCTAGGAAGACGATGAATGAATAAAATTACCTTTTGTTTTAGTAAATCATCTTTTAATTAACTATTTACTGATTTAACCTTAATGTGTAACATTAAAAATTCACCTAATCATGTCAATCTTTGTCCACTCATGTTTCAGATGCTCTAATTACAACATAAGGACCTATAATTTAATAATCCATAGCTATTAGATACCTTTAACTAATAGAACATAACTTTTTCACTTTACGCGATTTAGTCCTTTTATTGAATTAAACACTCAAACGATAAAATTTCTTAACGAAATTTTCACTCTATCATATTATAATGCTGTAAATATTAAAATAATAATAAAATAATTATTTCAAATTTAGATTTGTGGCCTCAAAACCACTATTCTAATTTGACTAAAAATGGGCTGTTACAACTCTCCCCCTTAGGGATTTTCGTCCTCGAAAATCTTACCAGCAAAAAGGTTAGGGTACTGTTTTCTAATAGCTTCCTTCGGCTCTCACGTAGCATCTTCGACACCATGTCATTGCCAAAGTACTTTCACGAGAGCTATGCTTTTATTTCACAATTGTTTAATCTTACGAGCTAAAATTCTGATCGGTTCTTCACTATACGTCATATCAGGTTGAATCTCAATCTCTAATGACAAAATTATTTGTAATGGATCTGATAGATAACGACATAACACCGACACATGAAATACATTGTGAATCTTTTCTAATTCTGATGGTAAAGCTAGTCGATATGCTACTGGTCCTATTCTCTCAGCAATTCATACGGCCCAATGAATCGCGGACTCAGTTTGCCTTTGCGACCTAAACGAAGTATTTTCTTCCACAGAGATACTTTCAAGAATACTTTGTCGCCAATCTGAAATTCAATGTCTTTTCGTTTCAAATCCACGTACGACTTCTATTGATCTAAAGCTACTTTCAAACTATTGCGAATTACTTTCACTTTATCTTCAGTCTCTCGGATCAAATCAACCCCGTGAATCTATCTCTCACTAAGTTTGGTTAGTAAAAAAGAGTTTAGCATTTGTGACCATACAAAGCTTCGTACGAAGTCATCTTTAAGCTCGATTGAAAGCTGTTATTATACGCGAATTCAACCAACGAAAATTGTTTCTCCCAGTTGCATTCAAATTCTAAAACACAACAACGAAGCATATCTTCGAGATTCTGAATTACTCTCTCATACTGACCGTCAATTTGCGAATGAAATGCTGTACTAAAATTCGACTTCGTACCAGAGCTTCTTGTAATTTCTTTCAAAATTACGATGTAAACCTCGGATCTCTATTTGAAATAATTGAGACTGACATCTCGTGCAATCTAATGATCTCAGAAATGTAACACCCCTTACTCGTATCCAATGCCAGAATAGGGTTACGAAGCATTACCGAACTTACAATACATATAGACATACTTTTCTCATACATTCAACCATTTCATACAATCATCATACAAATTTCATCATTTTATCCATATACGAGCCTATGAGGCCCTAAACATGCTTTGGGAATGGTTAGGGACTAAATCGATAACTTATGAAATTTTCACAAAACTTTGAAATTTTTTCTCAAAACAGGGGACACACACCCATATGACCAGGCCATGTGTCTCAAACGACCACCAGACATGCCTGTGTCAAAGGCCGTGTGGATATTCGAAATGGTAGCACATGGTTGTGTCCTAGCCTGTGTCCGACCCCTTGTAACTCTCTGAATTGGGTCACACGGCCAACACACACGCCCATGTGACTAACCTGTGTGCCTGGCCATGTACTAGGTTATGCCAAACCTATAGGGTATACTAACTTATGCCACACAGACAAGTCACACACCCGTTTGTGAGGCCGTGTGGAGCATATTGACTTGTTTTCAAATTCAACACTAGGGGACACACAATTGTGTAACATAACTGTGTGTCACATACGGCTGAGACACACGCTCGTGTCTCTGTCGATGTGGAAAAAAATAGGATATTTACAAAGCCATTTTGTGACAGCCCTAAAGTGACCCTAGTCGGAAAGCAGTTTTGGGATCGCTAAACCGAGTCACCAAATTATTTGAACGTGATATTTATTGTCTAAAATATGTGATTATGAAGGTGTGAAAGTTTTAGGCTTCGATTTAGTAAATTGCATGTGAATTTAGTCAAAAGGACTTATGGGTGACATTTTTGAAATGTGATAGGCTAATCTACAAGGACCTAATAGTGCATGTAATCAAAAAGGAGGACTTGCATGTCAATTTTCCCCCTTAATATGTAGTGGCCGGCCATGAGCATGGGTGGACAAGATGTTATGGCTAAAAACATGTCATAAACATGTTGGGGTAATGCATTATGTAAGGATTAATAAAATAAAGAGCATGGGCAATTAAATATTAGTGTTAGTAGGATGAGAAACAAAAAAAGAAAAAGAAAGGATGTGTGTGATTGTCCCCCCATTGCCGTGAGTTGAAGGAAAGAAAAAAAAAAGTGTTCATCCTTTGGTTCATCCTTGGCTGAAAATTTTAAGGAGGAAGGAAGAAGAAAGGTTGAAGAGGTTTGGCCATGCATGTAACTAGGCTAAGGTATGTTTGATGATGTTCCATGAGATGCATGCATGTTTTAGTTGTTAGCTTGAGTTCTACCTAGCCCATGGTCTAAATCGTGCTATGTGATGGAAATGACACTCGGCCATGGATGCATCATTCTTGCTTGGTGTTGATGTTGTGTTGGTGAGATATCAAGTTATTTTTGTGACCAAGTTGAGATTTTAATTTTTGGAATGAGTAAGGTTTTCGGCTATGGTAAATATAAGGGTGATGGATGTTGTGTCATGCTAAATCTAGATGAACAATGTTAGTGCTTATATCTCGATATTCATGAGTTTCTTTCTTGGTTTTACCTCAAACCCATGAAGTATTTTAATTGGTGTTGTTAGAGGTTTCAGTCATGGGACTATAAGCTTGTTAGTTTTGATGATGAAATTTATGCCTTGCAAGGGTAAATGGTGTCTTGATGCATTCGGCCATGGTAGAAAGTAGATGTGAAATGGTAGTAAGATAAAATGCAAAATGTTAGTATTTGATTACTAGTGTATAAATGCGTATTAGCCGAGTTTTGAATTTGAATCGAAACGGTATATAACCAATACAAGTAACCATACTTGTGGGAAGTATTAAGCATATAACTGGCCTCAACATATACATGCATACTCGGCCACATGAGAAGATTAGTGTTGCATGCATTCGGTTAGAGGCAAGCATATTGATGCCTTTATCTTGGTTAGGACAATCGGCTAAAAGGGAGTGTGGGTTAATATGTTGAGTTGATGCATGATTTCACATGTATGTGACTTTAATGTCTAATGTATAAATATGAGCTAAGTGCCTTGTGTTCCTCTTTTCGATGCTCAAATGATTAAATCAATTTATTTGTTTAATTAAGCTCAAGAGCAAAGGGGATCTAAATCCGATAAAGGGAAGGAAAAAGTGGTCGAATAGCCATCGAAATCGTTCGACAACATCCGAGGTAAGTTCTTGAGTAATAGAGCTTAAATTATGATTTGATTAGATCATGTTTTAAGCAAATCAAAATCATGCTCTTTGTGTGTGGCTATTGAGCCGAAATTGCAAGAGTGATAAGTGTCTTGTGTTTGAGTTTTGCTAATGAAAATGAAATACGAATGTGTCATGATTTATTGTTAAATGTGCATGGTTATTCGAATGATGTCCGGGCTAAGTCCCGAAGGCTTTGTGCTAAGTGACCATATCCGGACTAAGATTCGAAGGCATTTGTGTGAGTTACTAATTCCGGGCTAAGCCTGAAGGCATTGGTGCGAGTTACTAAATCCGGGTTAAGTCCCGAAGGCATTTGTGCGAGTTACTATAACCGGGCTATGTTCCGAAGGCATTTGAACGAGTAGCTATATCTGGTTAAATTTCGAAGGTACGTGATTCGGGAATGAACGATCTTGCTGTAAAAATTTCAGTTAATACGCTTGTAACATCCCAACATTGAGGTATGTTTCGTATGTGCTTTGAATTAGTTGAGCCCTTACAAATAAGTATTCGCTCAGTTGATAAATGAGCTACCGGCCTTTGGCTAAGTTGATCTTTGTGTATGAATATAAAGGTTGGTAATGTGAAGTAAGTATGATATTGAAAATTTGTGCATATGAAATTATCTGTTTAGCTACATGAATGCTATACTTTGGTTGTGTCTAAATTCTTTGCTCAAAACTTACTAAGCATTTAATGCTTACTCCGTTTCTTTGATTCTCTGTTTTATAGATTTTGGTTCTTCAGCTATTGGACTCGGGATTTTGAAGTCGAAGTCGCCCACACTATCAAAGCTCCTTTTGGTATACTTTTGGTTGAACTTTGAAATGGCATGTATAGGACCACCCTTTTGTTGTTGGTCATGAACCCTTCGGTATTGTGTAAATTTGGATAGCCATGCGAAAATGGCTTAAATATACTTTGATCATAGCATTATAGTTGTTTTGTATGTTGTCCGTCGAGAGGTATGGAAATGTTGGCAACGGTTAGCCATGGGAATGGTTATTCATGATCACTTTTGATAAATGTATGACAAACTCTAGTTGATCCATGAAGGATCATGAAATAGGTAAAGTTTACCTTAAAAATAGATGCTGGCAGCAGCAGTGATGTGGATGTGAAAAATCACTAAAAATAGTAGGAATGGAATTAAATAGTGAATAAATTATGTAATCGAACCTTGATGAATCTATTTTCATAGGAAAGTAACGAAATGTTCATATGAACAGTATATTATGAGATGCTAAAGTTTTCATGAGACAGGGTCAGAACGGTTTCTAGATCCCCTGATCTGACTTTGGAAATTCATTATAAATTAACCAGAGACATTTAGAAGTCATGCCATATATGTATAGATTCCTCTTTGAGTATAGTTTCTATAGAAACAAACGGAATCAGTATTGGAGCCCTGTACAGGGAGATATCCAAATCGTAATGCATGAAGGTCAGTGTAGTCGCACCCTGTAACAGGGGCGACTTTAACTAATAAACTGTACTAATTGGCCCAACCAAAAATTATAGAAAAAATATGTAGATGGAAATATGAGTCTAGTTTCAGGGAAAAATTACGAAACTGATTTTTGAGTTTTAGAACTCAAGATATGATTTTTAAGGTGACAGTGACACAGTTAGCCAACTGCCTGGAAATTTTTAAAATGGACTGTAAAAGTAAATGAATTAAGTCGGTTAGCACCTCGTGTTCGACTCCGGCAACGGTCTCGGGTACGGGGTGTTACACATTTTGCCACCCATTTTGCACATACCTATTCAAGCTCAAATTTGCAACATTTTAAAACCCAATAGGCAGCAAATCCATAACATTTTATACACATATTAAACTAATTCAACTACAATCATTTCTAAATTCAATATTCAAATGATATAACCAACTGCACATGGTATTCAAATACCTAAATTATAATCAAGCATTTTCCATTCATATGCCTATCACATATCAAGACAACATTTGCATATTTCCTTTCCATTTACTACTTGCCAAATTGTACCATATTGAATACTTATATGCAACCAAAACATTATACCAAGTTAAGCCAAATCACATGGCTTTATCTTATACCACAACATGTACCAAAATCACTAGCTCAAGTAACCATAAATATCATCTTTATAACTAGCCTATACGTGCCATATTTACATATATCCATGAGTTCAAAGGTACCAACCAGCAACTAGATACTGTGATGCGTATCTCTGACTTTATCTGAATTGAGCAAGCTATCAAACCTCTATAAAACACAGAAATGAAACAGAGTAAGCTTTATAGCTTAGTAAGCCGATATAATTTAGAATTAAACTTACCATTTATACATAATCAAGACAAATAAATAAGGTATACTAAATTCAATTACCAAATGCCTGAACAAAAGCATTCATCAACAAGTTAGTCACATAAGTATATGTAGTCATCCATATTCAATTCCGCTCTTTCGAACTATGATCAGTAAGCTCCTCCTGAGCTAATGGACAGTAAGCTCTATTGAGCTAAAACAGTAAGCTCTAACGAGCTGAAAACAGTAAGCTCTTACGAGCTAAAAACAGTAAGCTCTTATGAGCTGATATATCGGTAAGCTCATACGAGCTGTGGTGAGTCTGCAACACATGTAGGATCTCATCCAAAATAGCAACCCTAGTAACATGTCATTTGTAACCTACTACTTTCTACGTTTCAAACGAGACTCATTATTCAATAATTCTCATCAACCAAGCATTCAAACTCGGTAATACCATTTACTCAGTTATACTTTCATTTCAAATAATTTACAAGTATTTAAAAATTTGATTCTAATAATATGAACTTACCTCAAGCTGTTTAGATGGAAATTATTGACTATTCTTCCACTTTTCCTTTTCCCAAATCTAATCCTAATCTTGGCTTATCTTGAAAAGCATGAGATTATGTTGGCCGAACCTTAACAACTCCCATGGCTTCTTTCTCTTTTAATTTTCAGTGAAGATGAAGTAAAAATGATGATATGCATGTTTTGTTTCATTTAATTAATCTTGAATAATTAATTTACTATATTATTCTTAAAATAAAACCATTAAAACATGCATAAATAATACCCATTAATGTCCATTCAAACTTCAAATGGTTTAATTATCATTTGAGGATCTCCACTTTAAAAACCATAGCTAATAAACACCTTTAGCTTATAGAACTAAACTTTTACACTTTACGCGATTTAGTCTTTTTTTTTATCAAATTGACCATTTAAATGATAAAATTTCTTAACGAAATTTTCACACAATCACATTATCATGCTGTAAATATTAAAATAATAATAAATTAAATTTTTTTACCTCGGATTTGTGGTCCCGAAATCACTGTCCGGTTTAACTAAAAACGGGCTGTTACAAGAAATGTATAATTCAGCTAATTTATCAAGTGAATAAACAGTACATACCGGAATGAAATGTGTTGATTTTGTTAGTCGATCTACAACAACCCAGATAGCCTCCTTTTTTTCCAGATACAGAGGCAAACCTGATACAAAATCCATCGTAACTCTATCTCATTTCCACTTTGGTATCATCACTAGTTGTAGCAATCCCGAAAGCACTTGATGTCCAGCTTTAACTTGCTGACAAACCAAACATCTCGATACGAACTCTGAAATGTCTCGTTTAATGCCCGACTACCAATACAACTGTTTTAAATCATTATACATTTTAGTACTCCCCGGGTGAACAGATAGACAACCACTATGTGCTTTGTGTAAAATTTTCTGAATGATCTCAGAATTCTTTGGTACACATATTTTGCCTCAAAACATTAAACAATCATCAGATCCGATCTAAAATTTTGAATCAGTAGTCGACTCACATTGCATTCTTTTAGTTTGCAATTCAGTATCACACTTTTGAGCTTCACAAATTTACTGAAGAAAAACCGATTTAACTTTCAACTCTGCTAGAATCGAACCATTATCAGACAAAGTTAGTTGAGTATTCATCGCACTTAAAGCAAATGGAAATTTTTTACTCAAAGCATCTACGACTACATTTGCTTTTCCCAGATGATAATCAATCACTAACTCATAATCTTTCAGCAACTCTAACCATCTTCACTGTCACAAATTCAGATATTTCTGAGTCATTAAATATTTCAAACTCTTGTGATCGATAAAGATATGTCACTTTTCACCGTACAAATAATGTTGCCAAATTTTCAATGCGAAAACAATAGCGGCCAACTCTAAATCATGCATCGGATAGTTCATTTCATGCGGTTTTAACTGTCTGGAGGCTTAAGCTATGACTTTTCCTTCTTGCATCAAAACGCATCCGAAACCGTTCAATGACGCATCACTAAAAATAAAAAATTCTTTACCTGATTTAGGTTGAACCAACTCTGGTGCCTCAGTTAACAATGCTTTCAACTGTTCAAAAATCTGCTAACATTTTTTAGACCTGTAACATCGTAAACTCGACCTAGAAGTCTAGACTGAATCTGGGATGCTACATTGATCACTGGAGTGACCGTGAGAAAGTTTTACAAAAATAAACCCGTTTATTACTTAAACACATTTATTTTATAGCAAACCAAAAACCAATGACCGTTTTAAAAATTCTGTCCGAAAACTTACCAGTCTAAAATATACAAATATAACATATAGAGAAAATTGTACCACAGTCTTATAAAGCTTTTACAATTCAAACTAAAATCAAATAGCAATTAAACTTATAGTTCATTTCTTCAAGACAATCCAAGACCTCTGTGTACTGAGTCCAGCATTCAGAATCCAAAGCTGTACCTGAAAAGGGAAACAGAAGAGGGGGTGAGCTACTCGAGCTCAGTGTGAGATCAAACCAACTAAACTACAGAAACAGTAATAGAAATCTAGAAGCAGTTCAGAAGCAGAACATACTTTCAGAGCTATACAGAAACAGTTGTTACGTTCAAAACGGACGTACCGGCAGACAACATTATTTAGAGCATAATAAAAATTACACTCAGCTACACAATTGTAGTACTATCCAGACAGATGTTTCAACTCAATCAGTTAGATACACATTTATGTCTCATGTGCCCTCTTAGGCACGGTATCAACAATTCTCAAACGATCACATTATTAGTAATTCTCAATCTTTTACAAGTTTTAATTCAGTCAAACAGATCAATCAAATGCATATGAATGCAATTGATTTAAATACACCCACCCATCCAGCCAACACACCTCTCCGTCCCCCACCGCTCCTCAATAGAGCTATTAAGCTCATCCAACCAATCACTCCATATAGGACCTCAAAAAGCCTATCCAACCCTACACTCCAAAATGATGTCATCCCGGGTTGCCCAACAACGATGGACATCAGCATTGTCCTCGACCCTCAGGTTATTGGGACTGCCCACGACCTTCTGGGTATTGGGGCTAATAGTATGCAGATAAATTGCCAATCACGTATATTACGTAGCAAAGGTAGTGTATGCGGTAAACCGCGGTACAGACATGTAGTATAAACTGCCAGATCAGATAGTGGTACGTAGCGTAGCTAACGTACATACGGTACAGTGCAATGCGATAATTCGCTATACTGTTAGGTTACACTAAAACTGCCAGTTCAGTCAATGATACGCAGCTATGCTAGTGTATGTTCCGTACGGTGCAGTGTAGTAGTCCGCAGTATAGTCAAATTGTCCACGACCCTCAGGGTATTGGGACAGCCCATGACCCTCTGGGTATTTGGGGCTAATAACCAACAGATCAGCTGCCAGTTCAGTTCAGTCAATCTTTCTTCTCTTCAAAATCCCACCCAAAATAGTTTATACATATGTATGTATATATGTATGCAAATGTATGTATACAGATGTACCAATTCAGAACGCAATTTCGAACAGTCATTCACAACCAATCAATTGGTTACAGAAGTATATACACCCATATACTCAGATTCAGTACCTAACATATCACACATCCAATCACAACGAAAACATAAACTAAAGTCAGGACAGAGTCATCTCTACCTTTAGTAAACTTAGCTTAGCCAAGGATTGGAACACAAACAGTTGCGATTGCACTTACATTTGACCTAAAATCATTATCTAGCGAGACAGGACCACACGCCCATGTGCTCTGGCCGTGTGGAGAAATCCAGGCCGTGTGGGGGTCCAAACGCCTGCGTGAAGGGTAGCACACGACCATGTGAAGAAATAGGGACACAGCCGTATAAATAGGCTATGTAACTTACTATTCAAATGTGCTAAAATAAGGTGCAGGACAGAGACGGCCATGTGAAGGTCTCACACGCCCGTGTGCCCACTAGACGTGGCTGTGTGGTCTAAAACACATGCCCGTGTGGGATCCCTAAATCCCCAAATCAATCACACGGCCATGTGAATTTTGAAAAAATTTGCAAATAGGCCATACAGTCGCGTGGCACCCAATTTGGCCCAGAACCCTAATTCCCAAATCCACATAGCCGTGTTCTGTGGCACACACCCGTGTAATCATCAAGGAGGTTACAAAACCACCCCAAATTAGCCCCGGAACCGTCGTTTAAGCCACCAAAATAGTCTCTAACCTTTGCCCTATCAACATATATCAAAAAGCGACGATTCACCTCACTTTCATCTACTAAAAACCCAAAATCAACGGGTTAGACTACAATCATGAAAAGCCAAACAGAGAGTTTGCAATTTAATTAAACAAATAGAAATAGAATAGTTACAGTTCGAATCCTACACCTGTAATGTGATCGGAGAAGACGACAGAGGCGCAAAATTCTTGAATCCACAAATCAACCGTTTTGAGAAATATTCAGAGAGAAGAAGAGAGGGGAGGAGAGGAGAACGTGAAAACATAAAAGCCAAAAATAAAATAAAATAAAAATAAAAGAGAAAAAATAAAAACAACTTTAGTCATAAAACTAATAATTTAATAATTATAAATAATTATAATTATTAGCTAAAAATAAAGCAAAATAAAATACTTACCAAAACGTTCACACTAATACTCGAACCCGGAACCATGAGGTTCCCTAACACCCTCTCAACCACCAGACCAATAGACCCATTCTGACACTAAATTGCACATCCACACACATATGTGCAACCTTCCCACTATCTCTACGCTTAAAAATCAAAACTTCTAGGCCCAAAATTTCGGGGCATTACAAGACCATTCGAATTTCACATCTTTTTGTAATAATCTAGTCATCGGTGTAGCAATCATCAAGAATTCTTTAACAAATTTTCGATAGTAGCCAGCTAATCCTAGAAAGCTTTTGACTTCAGATACATTTCTCGGTGGTTTCCAATCAACGACAGCTAAAATCTTGCTTGGATCAACTCGTATACCTTCCGCTGAAATAATGTGCCCCAAAAGTCTAACTTCTCTGAGCCAAAACTCACATTTACTAAATTTAGCAAACAATTGCTTATCTTTCAAGGTTTGTAGCACAATCCTCAAATGCTCGGCATGCTCAGACTCATCTTAAAAATAGATTAGAATGTCATCAATGAATACAACAATGAATCTATCTAAATACGGTCTAAAAATCTGATTAATCAAATCCATAAAAATTGCAGGAGCAATAGTCAATCCAAAAGGAATAACAAGGAATTCATAATGTCCGTACCTCATTCTGAAAGCAGTTTTCGGCACATCCAAATCTTTAACTCACAACTAATAATAACCAGATCTTGAATCAATATTCGAGAATACTATTGTCCCTTTCAACTGATCAAACAAGTCATCTATTCTCGGTAATGAATGTTTGTTCTTTATCATAACTTTATTAAGTTGTCGATAATCAATACACATTCTCATCGATCCATCTTTCTTCTACACAAATAACACTGGTGCACCCTAG
The DNA here is from genome assembly GCF_007990345.1 of Gossypium hirsutum. Taxonomy (NCBI): domain Eukaryota; kingdom Viridiplantae; phylum Streptophyta; class Magnoliopsida; order Malvales; family Malvaceae; genus Gossypium; species Gossypium hirsutum. Next base: position 13,185,025 of record NC_053430.1, read on the forward strand.
GGTGAAAAACTAGGTCATGTAAAACCTTTATCAGTTAACTCTTGCAACTGAGATTTCAACTCTTTCAACTCTATCAGAGCCATTCTATACGGAACTATTGATATTGGAGATGTTCCCGGCACTAACTCAATAGCAAACTCAACCTTTCTGATCAGTGGTAACCTAGGCAACTCTTTTGGAAACACATCCGGAATCTCACAGACTATCGGCACTGATTTAATCTTCGATTCAGACACTTTTGTATCTAAAACATAAGCAAGATAAGCTTCACAACCTTTTCTCTCATATCTCTGAGTTGACATTGATGAAATCACAACTGGGAACCCACTCGACTCATCTGATTCAATTTGAATGATTTCACTATTCTGACATTTCAATTCAATAGTCTTTCATCTAAAATTCACAACAGCATCATGTAACGTCAACTAATCCATACCCAGAATTACATCGAACTCATCAAATGGAAAAAGTATAAAACCAGCTGGAAAACAGTAACCTCATGTCATTAAAGGACAATTCTTGGACACTTTATAACCTAGAATATGCCTGCCTAAGAGGTTCGATACTTAATCACAAACTCAGTAGACTCAATAGGTAAATTCTTACTAAAAACTAAATTCTCACAAACATATGAATGAGTCGATCTAGGATCAATCAATGCAACAGCATTAGTGTCGTAAAGAGAAAATATACCGATGATAACATCTGGTGATGACGCCTCTTCGCGAGCACGAATAGCGTAAGCTCTAGCAAGTGCTCCGACCTCAGATCTCATAGCAGTGTAACACCTTTCGGACCTCAAAATAGGGTTACTAAGTTTTATCGGACTTACAAAACATATAAACGTACTTCTATCATACATTCAATCATTTCATACAATCATCATTTGAAATTCAATCAATTTGTCCCTTATAATAGCCTACAAGGCTTTAATCATGCTTTGGAAATGATTCGGAGCTAAATCGGTAACTCAAGAAACTTCCACAAAACTTTGAAAATTTTTCTTAAAACAAGGGACACACGCCTGTGTGGCCAGACGTGTGTCTCACACGGCCACCAGACACGCCAGTGTTAGAGGCCATGTGAACATTTGAAATGGGAGCACATGGCCGTGTCTCAGCCCGTATCTGACCTCGTGTAAATTTCTGACTTGGGTCACATGGCCAACACACACGCCTGTGTGGTTAGCCTATGTGCCCTAAAAATGGCCATACACGCCCATGTGCGAGGCCGTGTACTAGGCCGTGTCAAACCTGTAGCATATACTGACTTATGCCACACGACCAAGTCACACACCCGTGTGTGAGGCCGTATAGAGCATACTGACTTGATTTCAATTTGAACACTAGGGGAAACAAGCCCGTGTCTCTTTCCGTGTGGACAAAAATAGGCTATTTGTAAAGCCATTTTGTCACCCTATTTTTACATACCTACACAAACATAACTTGCAACATTTTAGAACTCAATAGGTAGCCAATCCATAACATTTCATATACATATTATACCAAATTAAACCAAAACACATGGCTTTATCTTATACCATAACGGAGCTTTACCCGTCGATCTTTTACGATAATCTCTAGCTTCAAATTCAGCCTTCCTCTTCTCCTTTCCAAGTTCTTCCGCCTTGCAGGCTCGTTCGACTAGTGTTACGAATTCTTTTATTTCCAAAATACCCATTAGTAGCTTTAAATCTTCATTCAATCCTTCCTCGAATCTTTTGCACATAGCAACCTCATCAGCTACACACTCCCGGGCATACCTACTGAGTCTTACGAATTCATGTTCGTATTCAGATACAGTCATACGGCCTTGCTTGAGTTCCAAGAACTCCTTACGCTTCTGATCAATGAACCGTTGGCTAATAAATTTCTTTCGGAATTCCGTTTGAAAGAAGTCCCAAGTTACTCGCTCGTTCGGGACTATGGAAATCAAGGTCCTCCACCAATAGTAGGCTGAGTCTCGCAACAAAGATACAGCACATTTTAGACATTCGTCGGGTGTGCATGACAATTCATCGAACACCCGAATGGTGTTATCAAGCCAGAACTCGGCCCTTTCGGCATCATCAGTTACTATGGCCTTGAACTCCTCGGCCCCACGCTTCCTAATCAAGTCTACAGGTGGCTTACTCAGCCTCACAGGATCAGCGACTGATGGCATTACAGGCTCTTGGGGTGGATTATTCAAATTTGGGAATTGTTGGACAGCCGGGTTGGTTCGGGCATATTGCGCGACCCACTCATTCATCATGGTAAAGAAGGCTTGTTTAGCCCCCTCACCTTGATTATTCGCAGACGACTGAGGTTCAACAGGCAGCGTCCCTTGTGCAGGAGCAGCCGCTACGCTCTCAACGTCATCCGCTAGGGTTCTTTCTTCACCGGGGTCCATTTACTAATCAAAACAAAAACATTTCAACCGTCGAAAGTCATCACACATTTAAACATTAACATTCGGCATGTATAGCTAGACTCATACGCGCTATGGTAGTCCTAGAACCGACTAAACCATAGCTCTGATACCAATCAAATGTAACACCCCGAACCCGAAACCGACACCGGAGTCGAACACGAGGTGTTAACTGACTTTAACCCTTATAAAATTTATTTTCCAGACACTGCCCAATCTGTGTACTAGTCGTTTTAAAAAATCATATCTTGAGTTTCGTAACTCAAAAATAAATTTCGTGATTTTTCCCAGAAACTAGACTCATGTGCCCATCTATGTATTTTTTCTAGAATTTTTGGTCGGGCCAATTAGTACAGTTTATTAGTCAAAGTCTCCCATATTGCAGGGGTCGACTACACTGTCCTTTGCCCATTACGACTTGGATATCTCCCTGCACGGGGCTTCAATACTGATGCCGTTTATTTCTATGAAAACTAGACTCAGAGAGGAATCTGTACATATATGGTACGACCCCTAATTATCTCTGGTTAATTTATAATGAATTTCCAAAGTCGGAGCAGGGAATCCAGAAACCGTTCTGGCCCTGTCCCACAAAAATCTGATTATCTCTTAATATACTGCCCATATGATCTTTTCGTTACTTCCTCATGAAAACAGACTCATCGAGCTTCGATTACATAATTTATTCATCAATTAATTCCACTCCTACTATTTTTAGTGATTTTTCAATCTCATGACACTGCTGCTGCCAGCATCTGTTACGAAAGTAACTAGGTCCATTTCATGCCTACCCTTGATCCAACTCAATCGAACATTCGTGCCATTTTCGCATGGCTTAAAGTTTACATGCCAAAGTTCAAACATAACGTAATAGCTTATACATGCCAAAATGTTCTTCTAAGCCAACTAAGAAGAAAGTACCAAAACTTGCTATCCGGTGTGATGACTTCGATGACGGCCTGACCCCGCAAAAAATAGATGAGTCAAAGCAACCTATAATGGGTGACAAGGAAACACCGAGTGAGTTTATAACTCAGTAAGTCATAAGCAATGCACTACCATCCATCAATAACATTATCACAAGAGGAAACAAAATGGAACGAGACAATTTACTCCATCCATACCGAACCATACCATAGTTCCTCCAACCTATCGATTCAGTTTCATATCAATTCATGCATTCACATTCCATATACTCATCAATAGGACATTGAGGCATTTTCATAAATCAATTTATTTTCGTTACAATCAAACGACTAAACGGCCTTTCACCCATCCTACGATAAATTTTATGTACGTGCCTTCAAGTATATTTGTCACATAGGTTCAAACTTACCGAGCTCAACACCAAGTATAAGCATAGCACCTATTAGCCATGTATTCAAGACACTTACCCGATCCGCTGTCCGCGATCGACTCAATAGTGTCGCACACATAGTGTCCATAATGATTCACGAATGTATATTGAGTCCGCACACTCAGTGCTATATAATCAACTCGCACACTTAGTGCTACGTAATCAAATCGCACACTTAGTGCTACATAGTCAAACTCGCACACTTAGTGCCGCATGGTCAATTCGCACACTTAGTGCATCATATTCATTTCGCACACTTAGTGCAACATAGTCAAATTGCACACTTAGTGCTGTACAATTCAATCCCGCGCACTTAGCGCCAATCTCATGGTCATAAATGGTTATACCCGCACGTTTAGTGCCGAGATCAACAACTCAGTACATCTTACCTCTTTTCTTTTCTTTCAACAATTTCATCATCACATACGTACATGCAAATATATATATGTATATTTATTCATTCCATTCAGCATCAAAACATAAACATTATGACCATTTGAAATAATACCAACTACATGCTTAATGACTTACCTCGTGTTGGGTAAGACGGTTCCAACTCGGCTACTCGATGACCTTTTCTTTGCCTTTGCTCGATTCACCTCCTTTAACTCCTTGAGCTTAATCAATAATTTAACTAGTTTAACCACCTTGCCAAATATTTACAATCCAATTTCACATGTATATGCATGTTAGTATATTCGGCTAATAACCTCATGCAACTACCATATCATCAAAATCTAATCACCCATGCACATGCATTAGGTAAGTTACCTTTGCTAATTTTAAACCCAACATCACACAAGCTCTCAAGGGATGGCCGAATGCTTCTTTTGTTACCCAACTAATCATTCGACAATTTCATCCCCTTTGCCACCCTTTTATGCCTAATTATCTAAATCAAGATAAGATCATCAACATGCCTAACCATAGCCGAATGTGCAACATTAATCTATCACCTCTATCTCTTAAATACTATCAAGTTCATTTACTTCTAATTTCTTAAGTTCCACATCTTAATGCCCATTATACATAATCAAATTTAACATCATCTATATATTTACTCATATGGCCGAATATACATACCCCCATATAATATCATTTTCATTCCATTTAACACTTAATTTCCACCACATAATCACTTGGCCGATTTTGCTAGCATACAAGCCTATGACCGAATGTCCTTAACCTCTAGTCACCTGGATTTTTATTCTTTAAGCCTCATCCAACTCATATTTTTCATTGACAACCTCCTTAACTTCAATTTATTCACATCTTTAATCATGCTACATTCGACCATTATTTAACAATAATTCATGCATCCTTTTTATTAAACACTCAAAATCAACCATCTTCATACCTCATCACCAAAGACATCAAAATACCAACCAAGAATGTAACATTCATGGCCGAATATCATCTCCATCAATTAACAAAATTTGAACCATGGCTAGGTAGATTTTCACTTACAACTTAAAATATACATGAATCTCAAAGAATAATATCAAACATACCTTAGTCTAGCAAACCACCATAGCCGATTTTCTCAAGCTTTTTCCCCTTCCTTTCTTTCCTCAATTCGGCCAAGGATGTTCAAGAATGAACACTTTTTTTTTTCTTTCTTCAATTCACGGCAACAAGGGGGTGAGACCATGTTATTTTTTTTCCATCACCCTTCCTTTCATTATTTAATTATCATGCTTATTATTTTATTTTCCTTACCATACATCACTAACACAACATGTTGGTGACATGTTTCCACCCATAGCATGGCCGACCACTACATATTAGGGAGGGGGAATTTGACATGCAAGTCCCCTTTTTCTTCCACATGCACTAATAGGTCCTCATGCATTGACCTATCACATTTTAAAATTTTCTCATATAAGTCCTATTGACTAAATTCACATGCAATCGACTAAATCGAAGCTTGAAATTTTCACACATTCATGATTACATATTCTAGACAATAAACATCACATTCAAACCTTTCGGTGACTCGGTTTAGCGGTCCCGAAACCACTTCCCGACTAGGGTTAATTTTGGGCTGTCACAACTCTCCCTCACTTAAGAAATTTTCGTCCTCGAAAATCTTACCGGTAAATAGGTTTGGATATCGTTCTTTCATCGAGCTCTCGGGTTCCCAGGTTGCTTCCTCGATCCCGTGTTTGAGCCACAACACCTTAACCAACGGAACCCTTTTATTTCGCAACTCTTTCACTTCACGAGCTAGGATACGAATCGGTTCTTCTTCATAGCTCAAGTCAGATTGAATTTCAACTTCTGAGGGATTAATCACATGTGACGGATCGGTTCTATAACGTCGAAGCATTGAAACGTGGAAGACATCGTGCATCCTTTCAAGTTCAGGGGGCAAAATCAATCTATATGCAACCGGCCCCACTCGTTCAGAAATTTAGTACGGCCCAATGAATCTCGGGCTCAACTTGCCTTTACGGCCAAATCTGAGTACCTTCTTCCAAGGTGACACTTTAAGAAACACTTTATCTCCCACCTGATATTCAATGTCCTTTCGTTTTAAATCCGCATACAATTTTTGACGATCTGTGGCTACCTTCAGACTTTCGCGGATTACCTTTACTTTTTGTTCGGCATCTTTAATCAAATCAACTCCGAAAATTTTACTTTCACCAAGCTCGGTCCAAAACAATGGCGTACGGCATTTACGACCGTACAAAGCCTCATACGGTGCCATCTTAATACTTGATTGAAAACTATTGTTGTAAGCGAATTCAATCAAAGGTAAATACCGTTCCCATGAACTACTGAACTCGAGGATGCAACATCTCAACATATCCTCAAGTATCTGAATTATCCGCTCGGATTGAACATCGGTTTGGGGGTGAAAAGCGGTGCTAAAATGCAGCTTGGTACCCAAAGCTTCTTGCAATTTCTTCCAAAATCGCGAGGTGAATCTCGGATCTCTATCCGACACGATAGAAATAGGTACTCCATGTAATCTCACAATCTGAGAAACATACAATTCGGCTAGTTTATCCAATGAAAAATCCGTACGCACGGGGATAAAGTGAGCCGACTTAGTCAGCCTATCAGCAACAACCCAAATCGCATCCTTCTTACTTGCGGACAATGGCAGTCCGGACACAAAGTCCATTGTGACTCGGTCCCATTTCCACTCGGGTATCATGATCGGCTGAAGTAACCCTGAAGGCACTTGATGTTCCGCTTTCACTTGTTGACATATTAAACATTTCGAAACAAAGTCGGAGATGTCTCGTTTCATACCACGCCACCAAAACCGACGTTTCAAGTCGTTGTACATTTTCGTGCTCCCCGGGTGAATTGACATTCGGCTACAATGGGCTTCGTTCAGAATCATCGGAATGAGTTCCGAATTCCTTGGAACACAAACGACTTCTAAACCTCAAACAACCATCATCATCAATCTGAAACTCCGATTCCTTGTTCGGAACACACTCAGCTCGTTTTGCAACCAATTCCTCATCGACTTTCTGAGCTTCACGAATTTGATGAGTCAATAATGGTTTGGCTTTTAATTCAGCTACTAACACATTGTCAGGTAGAACAGACAAGTGTACATTCATCGCTCGCAAAGCAAACAGTGATTTCCGGCTTAAGGCGTCCGCAACCACATTAGCCTTTCCCGGGTGGTAATCAATGACAAGCTCGTAATCTTTCAACAACTCAAGCCAACGTCTTTGTCGCAGATTCAAGTCTCGTTGAGTCATCAAATATTTGAGACTTTTGTGATCCGAAAACACATGACACTTCTCACCAAACAAATAATGTCGCCATATTTTCAATGCAAACACAATGGCGGCTAGTTCGAGATCATGGGTCGAATAGTTTCTCTCGTGTGGCTTCAATTGTCTCGACGCATAGGCCACAACTCGACCTTCTTGCATCAATACGCAACCCAACCCAAGTAGGGATGCATCACTATAAATGACAAACTCTTTACCCGATTCGGGTTGCACCAAAATTGGAGCTTCAGTCAAATGAGTTTTCAGTTGATCGAAGCTTTTCTGACATTTCTCCGTCCATTCGAACTTAACATCCTTTTGAAGTAGCTTCGTCATTAGTGTGGCTATCATCGAGAAACCTTTGACAAATCGTCGGTAATAACCGGCGAGCCCTAGAAAGCTCCAGACTTCGGTAACATTTCTCGGAGGCTTCCAGTTAAGTATGGCTGAAATTTTGCTCGGGTCAACTCGAATACCCGATGCGGATACCACATGACCCAAGAAGCTAACCTCTCTTAACCAGAACTCACACTTACTGAACTTAGCATATAACTGCTTATCCCGCAAAATTTGCAACACTTGCCTCAGATGCTCAGCATGTTCGGTCTCATCTCTTGAATAGACCAAGATGTCATCAATAAACACAACTACGAACCGATCCAAATACGGCCTGAAGATCCGATTCATCAAATCCATAAACACCGCAGGGGCATTAGTGAGCCCGAACGGCATCACTAAGAACTCGTAGTGACCGTACCTCGTTCTGAAAGCAGTTTTGGGTACGTCCGAATCTCGAATCCGCAACTGATAATAACCCGATCTCAAATCTATCTTTGAAAACACCGATGCTCCCTTTAATTGATCGAACAGATCATCAATACGCGGTAACGGATACTTATTCTTTATCGTCACTTTATTCAGTTGACGATAGTCAATGCACAACCTCATGGTTCCGTCCTTCTTTTTCACGAACAATACTGGTGCACCCCAAGGTGAGAAACTCGGTCGAGCGAAACCTCTATCCGTCAATTCTTGCAACTGAGCTTTCAACTCTTTTAACTCGGTTAGTGCCATACGATACGGAGCGATCAAAATTGGCGTAGTTCCAGGTACAAGCTCAATACCAAACTCTACCTCCCGAACAGGTGGCAAACCCGGTAACTCTTCAGGAAAAACATCCGGGTATTCACAAACCACCGGCACCGATTCGGGTTTCTTTTCTAACTCCTTGTCATCAAGTACATACGCGAGGTACGCTTCGCACCCTTTCCTTACATATTTCTGGGCCAACATTGCTGATATTACAGCTGGCAACCCCCTTAAGTCCGCAGACTCAACTCGGATTATTTCGTTATTTGCGCACCTCAAATCGATAGTCTTGCTTTTGCAATTCACAACCGCATCATGCGCGGTTAACCAATCCAAACCAAGAATAACATCAAACTCGTCGAACGGCAAAAGCATCAAATCGGCCGGAAAACAGGATTCTCGGATTATTAGAGGGCATCTCTTACACACTTTATCAACAAGTACGCATTGACCCAACGGGTTTGATACTCGAATTACGAGCTCAGTAGACTCAACAGGTAGAGTCTTACTGGTTGCTAAGGTTTCGCATACATATGAATGAGTAGAACCAGGGTCAATCAATGCAATCACATTAGTATCAAAGAGAGTGAAGGTACCAGTGATGACGTCGGGGGAGGATGCCTCCTCTCGTGCGCGAATGGCATATGCTCTAGCAGGAGTACGGTTCTCGGCTCGATCGGCCGTATCAGAGGCCCCCCTCTGACTACCACCCCTGCCTCCTAAAATTCTCGGTGGTCTACCTCTAGATGTCACTCCACTAGGTCTTGCACCTTGAATCTTATTCTTCTCATCCAGCTCCGTGCAATCTCTAATGAAGTGGTCCTTCGAACCGCATCCGTAACAGGCCCTGCTAGTAGACTTGCCCCAACATTCACCTAGGTGTCGTCTTCCACATTGGGGACATTCAGGTTTCTCGTGACGATTATTGCCCACACTAGCTACCGAAGTAGCTCGGGAGCCCATCGATGGTCTTGCCCTGATGGAAATTCCCGCAGTCGCCCTCGACTTATTAATGTCCTCCCTGAACTTCTTTACAGCTGAGAACGGAGCTTTACCCGTCGATCTTTTACGATAATCTCTAGCTTCAAATTCAGCCTTCCTCTTCTCCTTTCCAAGTTCTTCCGCCTTGCAGGCTCGTTCGACTAGTGTTACGAATTCTTTTATTTCCAAAATACCCATTAGTAGCTTTAAATCTTCATTCAATCCTTCCTCGAATCTTTTGCACATAGCAACCTCATCAGCTACACACTCCCGGGCATACCTACTGAGTCTTACGAATTCATGTTCGTATTCAGATACAGTCATACGGCCTTGCTTGAGTTCCAAGAACTCCTTACGCTTCTGATCAATGAACCGTTGGCTAATAAATTTCTTTCGGAATTCCGTTTGAAAGAAGTCCCAAGTTACTCGCTCGTTCAGGACTATGGAAATCAAGGTCCTCCACCAATAGTAGGCTGAGTCTCGCAACAAAGATACAGCACATTTTAGACATTCGTCGGGTGTGCATGACAATTCATCGAACACCCGAATGGTGTTATCAAGCCAGAACTCGGCCCTTTCGGCATCATCAGTTACTATGGCCTTGAACTCCTCGGCCCCACGCTTCCTAATCAAGTCTACAGGTGGCTTACTCAGCCTCACAGGATCAGCGACTGATGGCATTACAGGCTCTTGGGGTGGATTATTCAAATTTGGGAATTGTTGGACAGCCGGGTTGGTTCGGGCATATTGCGCGACCCACTCATTCATCATGGTAAAGAAGGCTTGTTTAGCCCCCTCACCTTGATTATTCGCAGATGACTGAGGTTCAACAGGCAGCGTCCCTTGTGCAGGAGCAGCCGCTACGCTCTCAACGTCATCCGCTAGGGTTCTTTCTTCACCGGGGTCCATTTACTAATCAAAACAAAAACATTTCAACCGTCGGAAGTCATCACACATTTAAACATTAACATTCGGCATGTATAGCTAGACTCATACGCGCTATGGTAGTCCTAGAACCGACTAAACCATAGCTCTGATACCAATCAAATGTAACACCCCGAACCCGAAACCGACACCGGAGTCGAACACGAGGTGTTAACTGACTTTAACCCCTTATAAAATTTATTTTCCAGACACTGCCCAATCTGTGTACTAGTCGTTTTAAAAAATCATATCTTGAGTTTCGTAACTCGAAAATCAATTTCGTGATTTTTCCCAGAAACTAGACTCATGTGCCCATCTATGTATTTTTTTCTAGAATTTTGGTCGGGCCAATTAGTACAGTTTATTAGTCAAAGTCTCCCATATTGCAGGGGTCGACTACACTGACCTTTGCCCATTACGACTTGGATATCTCCCTGCACGGGGCTTCAATACTGATGCCGTTTATTTCTATGAAAACTAGACTCAGAGAGGAATCTGTACATATATGGTACGACCCCTAATTATCTCTGGTTAATTTATAATGAATTTCCAAAGTCGGAGTAGGGAATCCAGAAACCGTTCTGGCCCTGTCCCACAAAAATCTGATTATCTCTTAATATACTGCCCATATGATCTTTTCGTTACTTCCTCATGAAAACAGACTCATCGAGCTTCGATTACATAATTTATTCATCAATTAATTCCACTCCTACTATTTTTAGTGATTTTTCAATCTCATGACACTGCTGCTGCCAGCATCTGTTACGAAAGTAACTAGGTCCATTTCATGCCTACCCTTGATCCAACTCAATCGAACATTCGTGCCATTTTCGCATGGCTTAAAGTTTACATGCCAAAGTTCAAACATAACGTAATAGCTTATACATGCCAAAATGTTCTTCTAAGCCGACTAAGAAGAAAGTACCAAAACTTGCTATCCGGTGTGATGACTTCGATGACGGCCTGACCCCGCAAAAAATAGATGAGTCCAAGCAACCTATAATGGGTGACAAGGAAACCCCGAGTGAGTTTATAACTCAGTAAGTCATAAGCAATGCACTACCATCCATCAATAACATTATCACAAGAGGAAACAAAATGGAACGAGACAATTTACTCCATCCATACCGAACCATACCATAGTTCCTCCAACCTATCGATTCAGTTTCATATCAATTCATGCATTCACATTCCATATACTCATCAATAGGACATTGAGGCATTTCATAAATCAATTTATTTTCGTTACAATCAAACGACTAAACGGCCTTTCACCCATCCTACGATAAATTTTATGTACGTGCCTTCAAGTATATTTGTCACATAGGTTCAAACTTACCGAGCTCAACACCAAGTATAAGCATAGCACCTATTAGCCATGTATTCAAGACACTTACCCGATCCGCTGTCCGCGATCGACTCAATAGTGTCGCACACATAGTGTCCATAATGATTCACGAATGTATATTGAGTCCGCACACTCAGTGCTATATAATCAACTCGCACACTTAGTGCTACGTAATCAAATCGCACACTTAGTGCTACATAGTCAAACTCGCACACTTAGTGCCGCATGGTCAATTCGCACACTTAGTGCATCATATTCATTTCGCACACTTAGTGCAACATAGTCAAATTGCACACTTAGTGCTGTACAATTCAATCCCGCGCACTTAGCGCCAATCTCATGGTCATAAATGGTTATACCCGCACGTTTAGTGCCGAGATCAACAACTCAGTACATCTTACCTCTTTTCTTTTCTTTCAACAATTTCATCATCACATACGTACATGCAAATATATATATGTATATTTATTCATTCCATTCAGCATCAAAACATAAACATTATGACCATTTGAAATAATACCAACTACATGCTTAATGACTTACCTCGTGTTGGGTAAGACGGTTCCAACTCGGCTACTCGATGACCTTTTCTTTGCCTTTGCTCGATTCACCTCCTTTAACTCCTTGAGCTTAATCAATAATTTAACTAGTTTAACCACCTTGCCAAATATTTACAATCCAATTTCACATGTATATGCATGTTAGTATATTCGGCTAATAACCTCATGCAACTACCATATCATCAAAATCTAATCACCCATGCACATGCATTAGGTAAGTTACCTTTGCTAATTTTAAACCCAACATCACACAAGCTCTCAAGGGATGGCCGAATGCTTCTTTTGTTACCCAACTAATCATTCGACAATTTCATCCCCTTTGCCACCCTTTTATGCCTAATTATCTAAATCAAGATAAGATCATCAACATGCCTAACCATAGCCGAATGTGCAACATTAATCTATCACCTCTATCTCTTAAATACTATCAAGTTCATTTACTTCTAATTTCTTAAGTTCCACATCTTAATGCCCATTATACATAATCAAATTTAACATCATCTATATATTTACTCATATGGCCGAATATACATACCCCCATATAATATCATTTTCATTCCATTTAACACTTAATTTCCACCACATAATCACTTGGCCGATTTTGCTAGCATACAAGCCTATGACCGAATGTCCTTGACCTCTAGTCACCTAGATTTTTATTCTTTAAGCCTCATCCAACTCATATTTTTCATTGACAACCTCCTTAACTTCAATTTATTCACATCTTTAATCATGCTACATTCGACCATTATTTAACAATAATTCATGCATCCTTTTTATTAAACACTCAAAATCAACCATCTTCATACCTCATCACCAAAGACATCAAAATACCAACCAAGAATGTAACATTCATGGCCGAATATCATCTCCATCAATTAACAAAATTTGAACCATGGCTAGGTAGATTTTCACTTACAACTTAAAATATACATGAATCTCAAAGAATAATATCAAACATACCTTAGTCTAGCAAACCACCATAGCCGATTTTCTCAAGCTTTTTCCCCTTCCTTTCTTTCCTCTATTCGGCCAAGGATGTTCAAGAATGAACACTTTTTTTTTCTTTCTTCAATTCACGGCAACAAGGGGGTGAGACCATGTTATTTTTTTTTTCCATCACCCTTCCTTTCATTATTTAATTATCATGCTTATTATTTTATTTTCCTTACCATACATCACTAACACAACATGTTGGTGACATGTTTCCACCCATAGCATGGCCGGCCACTACATATTAGGGAGGGGGAATTTGACATGCAAGTCCCCTTTTTCTTCCACATGCACTAATAGGTCCTCATGCATTGACCTATCACATTTTAAAATTTTCTCATATAAGTCCTATTGACTAAATTCACATGCAATTGACTAAATCGAAGCTTGAAATTTTCACACATTCATGATTACATATTCTAGACAATAAACATCACATTCAAACCTTTCGGTGACTCGGTTTAGCGGTCCCGAAACCACTTCCCGACTAGGGTTAATTTTGGGCTGTCACAAATCTTTTCAAGTTCTGATGGTAAAGTCAGTCGATATGCTATAGGCCCTATTCTTTCGACGATCTCATATAGTCCGATAAATCGCGAACTCAACTTTCCTTTACGGCCGAATCAAAGAACTTTTTTCCACATTGGCACTTTAAGCAACACTCGGTCTCCAAGTTGGAACCCAATTTCTTTAATTTTTAAATCCGTGTATGATTTCTGTCAATCTGAAGCTGCTTTTAAACTGTCGCAAATTGTTTTCACTTTTTCTTCAGTTTCTCTGATCAATTCAACCTCGTGATTCTTTTTCTCACTTAGTTTAGTCTATTATATCGGAGTTGAACATTTGTGACCATATAAAGCTTTGTATGGTGCCATCTTTATACTTATCTGAAAACTATTGTTATACGCAAACTCAATCAACAGTAAGTTTTTCCCAACTGCCCTCAAACTCTAAAATACATCATCTCAACATGTCTTTGAGAATCTGAATAACTCTCTTGGTCTAACCATCAGTCTGAGGATGAAAAGCAGTACTAAAATTCAATTGTGTTCCTAAAGCTTCTTGCAGTTTCTTCCAAAATCACGACATAAATCTCGGATCTCTATAAAAAATGATAGATAATGGCACCCCATGTAATCGAACAATCTCAGAAATATACAATTCAGCTAGTCTATCAAGTGAGTAATTTGTATGTACTGATCTGAAATGAGCAGATTTCGTTAGTTGATCAACGATAACCCAGATAGCATCTTTCTTTTTCAGAGTTAGAGGCAACCTCGACACAAAATCCGTTGTAACTCTATCCCATTTCCACCTAGGAATTGTCACAGGCTGCAGTAAACCTGATGGTAATTGTTGTTCAGCTTTGAATTGCTGACAAATCAAACGTTTAGAAAGAAACTCTGAGATATCTTGTTTTATGCCTTGCCACCAATAAAAATATTTCAAATTGTTGTACATTTTGGTATTCCCCGGATAAACCGATAAGTGACTATTGTGCGCTTCGTGTAAAATCTTCCGAATGAGTTCTGAATTTTTCGGTATGCAAATTCTATTTTGGAACCTTAAACAATCATCGGTTCTAATCTAAAACTTTGAATTAGGGATAGTTTCACATTGAATTCGTTTAACTTGCAATTCACGGTTATCTTTCTGAGCTTCACAGATTTGTTGAAGAAATATCGGTTTAGCTTTTAATTCAGCTAAAATAGACCCATCATCACAAATCATCAACTGGGTATTCATTGCTCTTAATGCAAACAAAGATTTTCAGCTCAGGGCATTAGTAACAACATTAGCTTTTCCCGGGTGATAATCGATCACAAATTCATAATCTTTCAATAACTCGATGCATCTTCTTTGTCGTAGATTCAAATCTTTCTGTGATATCAGATATTTTAATCTTTTTTGATTCGTATAAGTGTGACATTTTTCACCGTATAAATAGTTTCGCCAAAATTTCAATGCAAACACAATTGCTGCCAACTCTAAGTCATGCGTTAGATAGTTCTTTTCATGCGGTTTCAATTGTCGGGAAGCATAAGCTATAAATTTTCCTTCTTGCATTAAAACACATCCCAGACCATTTAATGACGCATCATTATAAATTTAAAACTCTTTCCCTGATTCAAATTGAACCAGAACTGGTGCTTCAGTTAATAGTACTTTCAACTGTTCAAAACTTTGGTGACATTTTTCTGACCATTCGAATTTCACATCTTTCTGAAGCGGTCATGTCATCGGTGTCCCAATCATCGAAAATCTTTTCATGAATCTTTGGTAATAGCCCGCTAAACCCAGAAAACTATGGGCTTTAGACACATTTTCCAGAGATCTCCAATCAACAATAGAAGAAATCTTACTAGGGTCAACTCTAATACCTTCAGCTAAAACAATATGCCCCAGAAATCCAACCTCTCGGAGCCAAAAATCACATTTGCTAAACTTTGCAAATAATTGATTATCGCGTAGAGTTTGTAACACAACTCTCAAGTGCTCGGTTTGTTCAGATTCATCTCACGAATAGATCAAAATGTCGTCAATGAATACAATAAAAAATCTATCTAAATACGATCTGAATATCCGGTTCATCAAGTCCATGAAAACTGCAGGAGCATTAATTAATTCGAAAGCCATAATAAAGAATTCATAATGTCCGTACTTCATTCTAAAAGCGATTTTCGACACATTCGACTCTTTAACTCTTAACTAATAATAACTCGATCTCAAATCAATCTTTGAAAATACAGTAGCCCCTTTCAACTGATCAAATAAATCATCAATCCGAGGTAGAGGGTATTTGTTCTTTATAGTCACTTTATTCAGCTGTCTGTAATCGATACACATTCTCATCTGCCGTTTTTCTTCTTCACGAAAAATACTGGTGCACCCTAGGGCAAATAACTCAGCTGTGCAAAACCTCTGTCTGTTAATTCTTGCAACTGAGCTTACAATTCTTTTAATTCTGTTGGAGCCATTCTGTACGGATCTATCGATATCAGTCTTGTTCCTAGTGCTAATTCAATACCAAATTCAACCTCACTGATCAGTGGCAAACCCGATAATTCTTCTGGAACTACATTTGAAAACTCACAAACAATAGGTATGGATTCAATATTTGATTCAGACACCTTAGTATCCAAGTTACTCGAATCATCAGACTCAATCCGACGAATTTCACCGTTCTGACATTTCAATTCGACAATCTTTCATCTACAATTCACAACTGCATCATGCATAGTCAGCCAGTCCATACCCAAAAACACGTCAAACTCATCGAATGGTAGAAGCATCAAGCTAGCCAGAAAATAGTAAGCCCGAGTCATCAAAAGACGATTCTTACAAATTTTATCAACTAAAACAGACTTGCCTAAGGGGTTCGATACTTTAATTACAAACTTTGTAGACTCGGCATGTAAACTCTTTTTAAATACTAAATTCATACAGATATATGAATGGGTTGATCCAGGATCTATTAACGCAACTATATCAGTATTGAAAAGAGAAAAAGTACTGGTAATAATGTCTGGTGATGATGCCTCCTCCAGTGAACGGATAGCATAAGCTCGGGCAGAAGCTTCTGCCTCAGATCTCACTGTAGAATCTCTCGTAACACCTCGGTTACCACTCGTATTTCCAGTGTTTCGGGGTAGTCTCCCTTTAGTAGTCGTATTACTTACTTTCACTGGTTGATCTCTTTTAGCTATAGTCTTTTCTGGACAGTCCCAGTGATAATGATCAAGAGATCCACGACTAAAACAAGCTCCGCTCATTATTCTACATTTACTGTAATGTCGCTTCTTGCAATGCTTACATTTAGGTCTAACATTTCTAACACTACCCACACTGGCAACAGCTTCCATCTAAGGTTTAAAGCTGAAATGTCTCGCATCTCTATCTTTGATCGAAATCCCTACAGAAGTAGTAGAATGAGGATGATATTCTCTAGATTTCTTTGATGCTGACTGATGTGATTTACCCGCAAATCTCTTTCTAAATTCTTTAGCCTCAGAATAGGCTTTTCTTTTCTCTTTGCTAAGCTCTTCGCCTTTGCAAGCTCTGTCAACTAGAACAACAAACTCTTTCAATTCAAGAATTCCAACTAACAGTCTAATTTCTTCATTTAATCCATCTTCGAACCTTTTACACATTATAGCCTCGAAAGAAACACATTCCCGAGCATATTTTTTGAGTCGTACAAACTCTCTTTCATATTCTGTTACCAACATACGGCATTGTATCAGTTCAAGAAATTGCTTTCATTTCTAATTAATGAACCGTTGGCTGATGTATTTCTTTCTGATAAAAAATCACTTTACAATACTAGTAAATCTATCAATAAACCTTCATAATCTATCATCAATATCAATTTACTCAAACATTCAAAAATGGCAACATGTTAAATCTTTAATAGTTTCGAAATCAAAGGTACGTGATAGCTAGATTAAGCTGCAATCAACTCAAAAACATAGAAATCATTAAAAATTGAGCAAAAACCGTACCTTAATCAAGGATTCAAGTGGCCGAACCTTAAAATAACAAAAATGGCTATTCTTTCTTCTTAGTTTCAGTTAAGGAAGATGACAATGAACAAAAATAACTTTTGGTTTTATTAAATTAACCTTTATTTACCAATTTACTTGCCATGCTATCATCATCCACTAACCCATAAATGGATATTTACCTCTTAAGGACCTTTAATTTAATGTTCTATAGCTATTTGACACTTTTAGCTACTAGAACACAAGTTTTACACTTTACGCGATTTAGTCATTTTTACCGAATTAAGCATTCAAATAGTAAAATTTCTTTACAAAACTTTTACACAATAATCCTATCACACTATAAATTTTAATAAATTAATAAAATATATATTTTTAATTTGGATTTATGGTCCCAAAACCACTGTTTCGATTTGACTAAAAACTGGCTGTTACTGTAACAACCAGTTTTTAGTCAAATCGAAACAGTGATTTTGAGATAAAAAAATATGAGGTTAAAATATTTATTTTATTATTATTTTATTGTTTACAACATGATTTAATGATTGTGTGAAAATTTCGTTAAGAAATTTTATCGTTTGGTTGGTTAATTTGATAAAAAGGACTAAATCGCGTAAAGTGTAAAACTTGAGTTCTAATAGCTAAAGGTGTCTAATAGCTATAGAACCTTAAATTAAATGTAATTAAATGGTAATTAACCTATTTTAGGGTTAGCGGATGATATTGGAGTGGTGTTTGGTGTAGTTATTAAATGTTATTAAGGTTATAATAATAATTTGGTAATTAATGATAATTAAAACTAGTAAACTAACATCCATCTTCTTCATTTTACCAACCATAGCTGATTCTAACCTAAAGAAACCATGTATAAGTTGGGCCAAGCTCGTATAACTAATTAAGGTATGATTTTTGTCCCATGTTTGATGATTTCTATGTTTTTGTGATCGTTGCAGCTAAGTCTTACTAGCCCAAGGACAATTTTGCAAAACTTTTAAAGATTTTTGATCGCATTATTTTGTGATAGGTTTTAAATATTTATAATTGATCGTTCTTGAAACTAACTATTATCACGATGTAGGCAAGTGTACCTATAGAACAGTAGTATATTTTTAGCAAGACCGGATTGTCGAACCTTAAGAAACTAAAAGTACTAGTAATGACTGTCTTTTTATTATCTAGCCTAAGAATAAAGAGGTTTTGTTTTGACTAACTAATTATCTAAACTAAGAATTCACAGAGAATGGAATTGGGGGATTACTTTTGGAAAACGATTGAATTAAGACAATACCTAAGGAAAAATCCACCTAGACTGTACTTGTTTTTTTGGCTCCGAATCGGACGATTTATTCATTTAACTTGTTTTGTGGAGATCCCTAAGTTATGTTATTATCCCTATTCAAGACAAATAACGTCTAATCCCTAGATTGAATAATTGAGACTTTTCTCTAATTAACACCCTAGGGTTGCATTAACTCGATCTATGGATCCTCTTATTAGGTTTCACCCTAATCCGGCAAAATCTTGTCACCCTATGTCTAGGCGCGTAAATAACTCCGCTTAATTATGACAAATGTACTCTTAGACAGGGTCTATTCCTCCTCTGAATAAGAGCTTATCTTGAATTAGTATCCTGGGATATCAAAATAAGAATTAAGAACACATAATTAAGAACAAGTCAAATATTTATCATAGAATTCAGAAAATAATAACAAGATTCGTCTTAGGTTTCATTCCTCTTAGGTATTTAGGGGTTTTAGTTAATAACTAAATAAGAAAACATCTCAGAATAATAATACAAAACATAAAGAAAACCCAAAACTCCTGAAGGGGAAATTGAGGAGAGATTTTCAGTCTTGATGATGAATCTGGCTTCTAAGATGGATCAATCGGCTTCCTTAGAGTAATTTTTTACTCCTTCCCTGTGTGTCCCTCTTTCTTCCTCCTCTAGGGTGTATTTATAGGCTTTGGAATGCCTAAGAGCCCTCAAAATTAGCCTTTTCTGAATTGGACTCAACTTGGGCTCGGCAAGGACACGCCCGTGTGACACGCCAATGTGAATCGTGCTTCAAATCTGCCAAATTGACACGGCCGTGTGGTCTGCTCGTATGAGGAAGTCCAGGCCGTGTTGATTTTGTACTTTGGCCCATTTTCTTCGTTTTTGGCCCGTTTCTCGTTCCTTTCACTTTTCTATGCTCTCCTAAGTATAAAACATGGAATTAAAGCATTAGGAGCATCGAATTCACCAATTCTAAGGGAAAATCATCCATAAAATGCGTTAAGCATGGGGTAAAAATATGTATATATTACGGTTTATCAAATACCCCTACACTTAAGCATTTGCTTGTCCTCAAGCAAAATCCTCAACTCATAATCAAAATAAATTCTTCTCAATTTATAATTTCTATCAATAATATCTCAAAATAATCCATAGATACTCATACATTGAGAATTCAACTAAAAGAACATCATAGTTCCAGTCATTCCAAGTTGAGCATTTTATTCCAAAAACATAGGTGTCTCCCCTCGTCTAGGTAATTACCTTGTATTCAAAATGTCACAAAGTTTTACATCCTCACTAAAGATTCACTCAAATCACTCGAGGTGTTTAAGGACAATAAATTAAGCACTCAATAGTTAATAATGGAAAGTCATTACCATAGGCTTGCATGAAAATCAAATCTCCACCATTATAATTTGAGATGATACATCAATCAAAAGGTCTTTAGAGGGTTGTAATGAGGCTTGGTTAGAGGGTGTGGTTGGAAGCTAAAAGAAAATGTTAGAATCGAGGTTGACTTGAAAAATTTGCCTAAGTAGAAAAATAGCTAGTCATCAATTGCGTACAACAGAGCTTTTTCTCCGAATATGGAATTTAACTTCTTTAGCTCAGAATTACTACTATTAAGATGTATACACATTTTTTTTAAGAACAAGTTAAATAACATAGACTAACTATTAAGAACAAGACATAGCTAAGCAATTTATTCAACTCAAATCTCGACAAAAATAGGGATAAAAATAATTGAGAGGATTTCAACAAAAAATGGGTTAAGGGTTAATGTTAAGAGTAATACAAGAAATGGTTTGTTAAGCTCAAGGGGGTTTACTAGGGATTAATCGTGGAGGTAGGCCTTTCATGGCATGAGTGGGTTAATCCTAAGTGCCTTAATCATTTTGACATATCAAATCAAATGGTGTGGTCTTGACATGCATAATCAAGCAAGTTCTAGAATAATAGTTCAATACTGACGCAGTCAAGGCAATAATAAAAGTGAGCATGAAAGAATTAATAGATGCTCAACAGGCTCAAAAATCTCACAATAATTATGGCTTTTTGATGTTTAAAACTTGTGAATTCCAACTCAAAGTAATAACTGAACTTTGGGGAAACAACCTAAAATTTTAAATTCTTAAAAATCAACTTATCATGCTTGATTCTTTAATGTCTTAAAGTTTAAAAAATCAATGCATAAATGCCTATGTTTTAATTCAAGATATATCAATAAAAATCAGAGATCAATCAAAATTTATCCTAAATATGATATGAGAGCTTTTCAAGAGAACAAGACAGTCATTCAGGAATTTCTCTGATAGTAAAATGAAGTAAATACCCCCCTACACTTAATATGTACATTGCCCTCAATGTGCAAAAATAGATATAAGAATATAGAAAGAAGATAGGGAGAGAAGTGAAACTTCCTGTATGATGAATTCCTCGAACTAGAGTTTTGGAGAGTAATCGGTGCGAGAGTGGAGAAGGATACTCTGGCGGTGATAGAGGTTCATTAGTCCATAAGTCCTGTGCCAAAAGAATATTATATCTAGTGGTAGCTATGTTCGTGGTCGATCAAGACATGGCAGTCGTGGAGAGCCTTTCCCGGTGGAGTTTTTAGTTCCTATGCGATGATGAGCTTAGGGGCTCTATATAATTGTGACAAAATCAGGAACTTTTTAGGGGATATTGGTAAGAATAATTACTCTTAATGAAATAAGCGAAATTGATAATAAAATAAAATTCTAAAATCTTAATAAAAATAAAAAGTAGTTTTAATAAAAGTTAAAAGTATAAAATAATAAATAAATATTTTTAAACATCTTCATCGCTAGATGGTTCGCGAGGTGGGACTGGTGATGAGATGTGGAGGTGCTAACAAATCTGCTGTAGAGTAACATCAATGTTGTCAAATCATTGAAAACATTGCTGCTTGAATCGAGTGAGGCGCTCAGAGATGTCAGCATATGAGGCCGCCGCATGAACTGGACGAGAGGGTGGTGGTGGCTAAGTCGGTGGGTCCTCGTGCTATGGAGGGACATCATCAGGATTGTTATCGTAGGCCTCCTCCTTGGTAGATTGGGCAAGAAAATATTGAGAAGGGTAGGTTCCTCGGCGCTTTTCGATCATCCTCATGCTAAGCATGCTCGAGATGCCTTGTGGAGACATCTGGCCAATGAGGGTTAAGGATGATTCTTGGATGGCGATATTGAGGAGCCCAAAGTGTCGAGCCAATCGAGTAACATAAGGGCCAATGGAGATGACCCCCTTCCGATGCCGCTCTGTCTGGTGCTGAATCGCGAAGGCGATGAAATAGGCAAGGTCGATGACGTGCCCGTGCGACATACACCATAAAAAGTAGGCGTCGTGAGTGTTGACGACACCGGTGCTCTCTCCCCTTCCTATAATCGTGTGAGCCAAAATGGCGTGTAGGTACCTCAGAGATGGAGGGAGAGCCGATGCCTTGGAACGGCTAGGATTGTAGGTGGCCCCACCTGGTACTAGTGCGTCCCAGCACCGTGAAGGAGAATGATGGATGTGGCGGTTGAGAGCATGTAAGTCATTCTCCTCCTTAAATTCCTCCGTATATAAACCCAACAACGTACCGAATTCTAGGACGCTGAGCTGGCAGACTAATCTGCCTAGGCAAAATTGGACCGTGCCGGGATCATCGTAGTTTGTCATCACGGTCTGAAGATGAAATGTGGAGCATAATTCCATCGTAAGCTCGAGATACATCGGCTCGATGGTCCCAAAGAAAAGCTCCCAAGGGTCGGTGGTTAGGAGGGCCCGAATTGCTTCAGCCAACTGAACTTGTTCTACCGCAGCCCAGTCGATGCAGCAGCCTGTAATTAAAGGTTAGGCTCGGAGTATTTGGAATAGTTCTTCTTGGGTACCAATGGGGAACCTCAGGAAAGGGTGACGAACTTCTGCGTTAGGACCCGAGGAAGATGACACTCCTTTCCTTTTCTTTGAAGTAGGGATAGCGGCCTTTTTTACCACGTGAAGATGACATGGTACCTGCAAATAGAATCATCAAGTCGTCTTGATGAGTGGTCAAAGTAAAACGAAGACAAATTTTAATTAGAAATCATAATGTCAGCCACAACTACTAAAACTAACTAAAACAATAAGTTCAATGGCATACTTTTGTGGCACTACAATAGTGATATGAGTAAAAATCGCTAGGAATTTAATGGAAATATAAAGAGCATAAATTTAGCACATGGCAGGAGTTGTAATGGTAAATAACAAGAAGCAATTGAAAACTATTAATATTGATTTAGAATAAGTGAATAAGGCATGAGAGTTTCATAAAAATATGTCATGTGGAATGAATGATAACTAATCTAAAAGAAATGAAATTTGAATGATAGCATAGTGTGAGATACATGAAGATTATAGCATTAAAAATAGTGGGGAGGGCGTGTGGACTTGCAGCGGCTAGGGTTAGGGTTTATGAGTGAAGAAGACAATGAATAGTGCAGCCTATTTATAGATTTTGGGGCACACGGTCAGGTAACACGCCCGTGTTCCCCAATTTTAGCCCGTGTGATTCTCGAATTTTAAGTTTGGGCACGTTT
Source organism: Gossypium hirsutum (assembly GCF_007990345.1). Taxonomy (NCBI): domain Eukaryota; kingdom Viridiplantae; phylum Streptophyta; class Magnoliopsida; order Malvales; family Malvaceae; genus Gossypium; species Gossypium hirsutum. The sequence continues at coordinate 13,208,787 of NC_053430.1, forward strand.
GACATTTAGTACACGCCTATGTTCCTTGGGTGTGTGGGTGCACACGGTCGTGTCGCACGGCTGTGTCTGGCATTGTTTGCTTCTCCCACGCCCGTATAGGTAGATCCACGCCTGTGTCAACCTAATAGGTTCGACCACGGGTGCTAGACATAGGCATGTCGCACACCCGTGCTATTTTAACAGGTTCACCCACGGTTCTTCCACACGAATGTGTCGCACGGCCGTGTTGTTTTGGCAGGCTCGACCACAACCATGTCGCACGGCCGTGGCATTTTATCGTAGCCTGTGTTTGGGAGAATTGTTGTCCTATTTTCACACAGCCCTAAGCCCTAAGCACGCCCGTGTGCTTGGTCGTGTCTCTATGGAAAACCTGTATTCAAAAGCTTTGTTAGTAAGTTAGGTGTTGAAGACTAAATTTTAAAGAAGTTAATATAGTTAGTGCTCGGGTTGCCTCCCGAGAAGCGCTTATTTATAGTCTAAGCTCGACTTACCTCCCCATTGCATGGTCATGGTGGTTCGAGGAGTTTATACTCCTCACTCCTGCTATCATTCTCATCAAAATAAGGTTTCAGACAGGTGTTGTTTACCTTAAAAATGCCGAACTTGGGATGACTTACCTCGACTGTAGCGAATGGGAAAATGCCAAGTATCGTAAGAGGGATTTCTTCATTCGGTGTGGTAGTGACAATGTGAGGATCTGCGACATCTAATAAGACTTTATCTCCAACCTTAAGTTGATGTGAGAAGGTGTTGAACTTGTTCTGGCGTAGTTCTGGTTTATCATGCGTTCTTGGTTTATGCATCTGTCATTCATCTAGCTCCTCGATTTGTAGCCTTCATTCTTCATGAATAGGTCCACTACTATTGCTTGAGAATGGCTGATGTACTTCCTTCAGACTCATTTCCTGCAAAGTAGGTTGTACCATATTGTCAGTTTTAGTATAATGGGTTAAACGATCACCTTTAATTTTCGATGTGTTGCCAGAATTACGAGCTTGAAGGGTGATTGTTTCGTCTCCCACATGGAGTGTGAGTTCACCTATGCCAACATCAATAATCGTTTTAGCAGTTGCTAAAAAGGGCCTTCCTAGAACTAAAGGAGTGTTGCTATCCTCTTCTATGTCTAGATCAATGAAGTATATGGGAAATATAAATTTATCGATTTTAACTAGCACATCTTCAATAATATCCCTAAGAAATCTTATAGTTTTATCTGCTAATTGAATGCTCATCCTAGTTTGTTTGGGTTTCCCAAGACCTAATTGTTTGAACATTTTGTAGGGCATGACGTTAATACTAGCCCCTAAATCAGCTAATGCATTATTAACATCTAAACTACTAATTAAGCAAGGAATTGTAAAACTCCCTGGATCTTTTAATTTGTTCGGTAGCTTATTTTGCAGAATAGCTGAGCAAACTGCATTTAGCTCCACATGCGACGCCTCATCCAACTTCCGCTTATTTGCTAAAAGATCCTTTAAAAATTTCATTGCGTTTGGCATCTGTGATAGAGCTTCAATAAATGGTAAGTTAATGTGTAAATTTTTTAAGAGTTTAAGGAATTTACCAAATTGTTCATCTGAGCGGTCTTTCCTTGTCGCATTGGGGGTATGGCACACAAGGTTTATATTCGACATTCGCTGATTTGTTTTTATTATGACCTACCTCACCTTGGCCGCTGCTTACCATAGTTTCTTGCCTTGGTTCAGGCTCAGGCTCAACGAATCCTTCTTTATCTTGAACATTAATCGCGTTGAGTTGTTCCCTTGGGTTGGGTTTAGTATTACTTGGCAAGCTACCTTGTGGTTGTTTGGAGATTAGTTTGGAAAGCTAGCCTATCTAAGTTTTGAGCCCTTGGATCGACGCTTGTTGATTTTTAAGTGCTGTCTCGGTGTTCTGGAAATGAGTTTCTGACATCGATATAAACATTGAGAGCATCTCTTCAAGGTTTGGCTTCTTTTCCTGTTGGTGGGGTGGTTATTGGTAGCCTGGAGGTGGTCTCTGATTTCCTTGGCCTCCCCATAAGAAATTTGGGTGGTTCCTCCAACCTGCATTGTAAGTGTTACTATATGGATTGTTTTGAGATCAAGAATTATTACCCATGTAATTTAATTGCTCGTTATCCATGTTGTGGCCATAAGGTTGGTATTCCAATGTGCTTGATCCACCTCCATTTGCTTCGTATTGCATTACTGGGTGAACCTGTGAAGAACTAAGAAAAGCATCAATTTTCTTATTCAAGAGTTCTACCTGATTAGAGACCATGGTGATCGAATCGACATTATAAACACCAGCTCTTTTTGTTGGTTTTGTCTTCATGACTTGCCACTGATAGTTATTCAGTGACATCTCCTCTATAAACTCATAAGCATCTTCAGGTGTTTTATTATTGATGGTTCCGCTAGTAGCTGCGTCAACCATTTGCCGAGACGAAGGATTCAGGCCATTATGGAACGTTTGAGCCTGAAGCCAAAGCGGTAAGCCATGGTGAGGGCATCATCTCAGTAAGTCCTTGTATCTCTCCCGTGCATTGTAAAGAGTTTCTAAGTCCATCTACACAAACGAAGAGATATCATTACGTAATTTGACCGTTTTAGCAGGCGGGAAATATTTTAATAGAAATTTCTTGATCATTTGTTCCTAAGTAGTGATTGACCCTCGTGCTAATGAGTTCAACCACTGTTTAGCTTTGTTCCTCAATGAAAAAGGGAATAACCAAAAATGAGTGGCATCATCAGAAACACCATTAATTTTAAATGTATTGCATAGTTCCAAAAAGTTTGCTAAGTGAGCATTGGGATCTTCATCCTGCAAACCATCAAACTGAACAAATTGCTGTATCATTTGAATAGTGTTAGGTTTTAGTTCAACAGTATTTGCAGCTACAACAGGTCTAACTATGCTCATTTAGTTCCCATTAAAGAAGGTTTAGCATAATCATACATAGTGCGTGGAGCAGGATTTTGAATAACCGCAATTACAGGAGGTAGCTGATTGTCTTGGTTTTCAGCCATCTCTTCGGTTGGGGGTTGAGTATCGTCCTCTTGCTTGTTCTCTGTGTATCTTAAGCTTCGCCTTATTTCTCTTTGGTTTCTGCGAATTGTGCGATCGATTTCTTCGTTAAAAAGTAGTGGTCCTGACGGGTTTCTTCTAGTCATAAACTATAAAAACCTGCCAAGAGAAAGAAAAAGTAAATTAATAAATAATAAAAATAAAAAAATAAAAATTAAATTGTAAGAAAAATAAATGGTTAAAGTAATAAAAATTGAGCGTTCCTAATATCTTAGTTCCTCGGCAACAGCACCAAAAACTTGATCGCGTTATTTCGTGATAGGTTTTAAATATTCATAATTATTCGTTCTTGAAACTAACTATTATCACGATGTAAGCAAGTGTACCTATCGAACAGTAGTATAGCTTTAGCAAGACCGGATTGTCGAACCCAAAGGAACTAAAAGTACTAGTAATGACTGTCTTTTTATTATCTAGCCTAAGAATAAAGAGGTTTTGTTTTGACTAACTAATTATCTAAACTAAGAATTCACAAAGAATGGAATTGGGGGATTACTTTTGGAAAACGATTGAATTAAGACAATACCTAAGAGAAAATCCACCTAGACTGTACTTGTTATTCTGGCTTCGAATCAGATGATTTATTCATTTAACTTATTCCATGGAGATCCCTAAGTTATGCTATTATCCCTATTCAAGACTAATAACGTGTAATCCCTAGATTGAATAATTGAGACTTTTCTCTAATTAACACCCTAGGGTTGCATTAACTCGATCTATGGATCCCCTTATTAGGTTTCACCCTAATCCGGCAAAATCTTGTCACCCTGTGTCTAGGCGCACAAACAACAACTCCGCTTAATTATGACAAATGTACTCTTAGACAGGGTCTATTCCTCCTCTGAATAAGAGCTTATCTTGAATCAGTATCCTGGGATATCAAAACAAGAGTTAAGAACACATAATTAAGAACAAGTCAAATATTTATCATAGAATTCAGAAAATAATAACAAGATTCATCTTAGGTTTCATTCCCCTTGGGTATTTAGGGGTTTTAGTTGTAACACCCCTCACCCGTATCCAATTTCGGGACAGGGTTCAAGGCGTTAACGGACTTAAACATTCACAACAACACATAACATATTACCAACCATGCATGGAAGACAAGCATATGCACATCACCAATATCAAACATAACATAAATCGCTAGATTTATAAGTCAGAATCATTAGCTCACTAAAGACCAATATATTTGGCCAAATTATAATAACACATTTTATAAAACTAGGTCCCTATACATGCCACTCACTTGATAATTCTAGCATATATGTTTATACTGTCAAGGTGTTAGCTTGACAGTGTAATGCTGCCTCCGATGATCTCCAACCATGAGCTAACCTGACAACACTAAAAGAAATGGAAAGGAGGGGGTAAGCTTTAAGCTTAGTAAGCTTGCATGAAATAATGATAAGCAATTTACTTACATGCTTTCCATAGTAAAACTAACTCAATTGTACATTTACACATGTTCTGGTTAAGCTACTTTCTTAAGTCACATTCACTAAATCATTTATATCTGGAGTTACCAAACTCCAAATTAAGATCCGTAAATTTTCCTAGAAGCTAGACTCATATATATTTCCACCATAAATTTTTTAGAATTTTTGGTCCAGTCAATAAGTACATTTTCTTATTCAAATTCTCCCCTATTTCGCTATTTGACAGCTTCCACCTTTCTTCACTAAAACTTTTTTATCTCATACTACAAGACTTAGATAATGTTTTCATTTATTTTTATTAAAATTAGACTCATCAAATATTCTAAGATTGTAAATTATAACCCATAATTATTTTTCTACAATTGTTAACAATTTTTCCAAGTCAGAACAGGGTAGCTCGAATTCATTCTGACACTTTCCCACAAAAATTAGAATATGACATAATATACATCTCTTTTTCTCCCCCTGTTTGTTTTATATGAAAATAGACTCATTAAGATTTAATTCCATAATTTATTTGAAATTTAATTCAACTTACACAATTTTTTGTGAATTTTGAAAGTCACATAATTGCTGCTGTCCAACACTATTTTACTACTAAAATTCACTCTTACATAATTTCACTTAATCCATTTTTTCTTATCGAAATTCACTCAAATATCAAGTATATTGCTCAAAATTTTCTTAAACATATACTTGCACTTATTCATCATATAATCATGTTCACATGTATATTTATTTAATCGATTTTCCCGTTGAACTCTTCGGAATAATAACTGAGACTCAGTTGCCTGCACATATTTTCACACTTGTAGCCAAAGCTATCTGGTATGCATAGAAGCCTGCACTTAGTACTACACATGTGACCAATTATTTGGTACACGTATTAGCTTGCACTTAGTACTACACATGTGATCGAAGTTATCGGGTACTCATAGTAGCCTGCACTTAGTACTACACATGCGACCAATAATCCGGTACACGTAGTAGCCTGCACTTAGTACTACACATGTGATCGAAGTTATCGGGTACGCATAGTAGCCTACACTTAGTACTACACATGCGACTAATAATCCGGTACACGTAGTAGCCTGCACTTAGTACTACACACGTGACCTCACAATAGGTCATTCGTATCGTTTCTATTCCGAAGGCTCAGCCGGGAAATTCCTCACTTTCCAACATGTTACAATTTATTCAATTTGCAATTTACAACAAATAATCATTCTATAGGCAGCCACATTTCATATGATAACAAAATATAATAAAATAAAAAGAATCGATAAATTATTTACGTACAAACTTACCTCGGATCCAGAAATGGCAATTTACCATTCTAGTCCATAACCTTGTATTTTCCCGATTTAAGCCCAAATCTCGATATCCTTGATTATTATGCTTGGAAGCTTGACCAAACCCTAACCATGGCTTCTCTTGGTACATTCTACTGTATCAAGAAGAAAAGGACACATTTGGAGTTTAAAATTTGTCTTTTAATTTATTTTACCCCTAACTGACCAAAATGCCCTTTTTACTATTCTTTCAAATTTTACCCAATCAAGGCCATTTTTGTCCAACACGTTATACAATGGTTTAATTATCATTTAAGGACCTCCCATTTAAAATTTCATAACAATTTGATACCTCTAACATGTAGAACTCAACTTTTGAACTTTTTACAATTTAGTCCTTTTTGCTAAATTGAGTGCCCAAACGTCGAAATTTTCAAACGAAATTTTCACGAAACCATTTCGTGAAATCGTATACCATAAAAATATAATAAAATAAAATTTTCCTCATCGGACATGTGGTCCTGAAACTACTGTTCCGACTCAGCCCAAAATCAGGATATTACATTAGTTCATAACTAAATAAGAAAACATCTCAGAATAATAAAGAATAAAAAACATAAAGAAAACCCAAAACTCCTGAAGGGGAAATTGAGGAGAGATCTTCAGTCTTGATGATGAATCTAACTTCTGAGATAGATCAATCGGCTTCCTTGGAGTAATTTCTTACTCCTTCCTTGTGTGTCCCCCTTTCTTCCTCCTCTAGGGTGTATTTATAGGCTTTGGAATGCCTAAGAGCCCTCAAAATTAGCCTTTTCTAAATTGGACTCAACTTGGGCTTGGCAGGGACACCCCGTGTGACACGCCCGTGTGAATCGTGCTTCGAATCTGACAAATTGACACGGCCGTGTGGTCTACCCGTGTGAGGAAGTCCAGGCTGTGTTGATTTCATACTTTGGCCCATTTTCTCTGTTTTTGGACCGTTTCTCGTTCCTTTCGCTCTCCTATTCTCTCCTAAGTATAAAACATGAAATTAAAGCATTAGGAGCATTGAATTCACCAATTCTAAAGGAAAATCATCCATAAAATGCGTTAAGCATGGGGTAAAAATATGTATATATTACGGTTTATCAATTTTGAATGATGCCATTGATGAATACATGTGTATTTTGTTAGAATTGGTAGATTATGAATGCTTGTTGATAGATATACAAGTTTTGTTAAGTGATTTTTAGTGAAAATTCAAATTACAGGCTAAATTGAGAAATGTTAAAAATGTGTTGTTGAAATGTGAAATAAATGGAAATTATGGGCTGCTAGGGGTATTATGGTAATTTGGCTAGCTTGGGTTTATTGTGAATTTGCATGAATTTGTGATTTTGTGTAATAAAGACTAAATTGTAAAAATGCAAAAGTTTAGGGGTAAATAGTAAAATAGCCCTAATATGTATTTTGGATTAAATTGAATAAATAGAAGAATAAATAATTTGATTTTGATTACTTATAGATTAAGTTGGTCCGTTCCGTTATTTCCGTACACGAGGTAAGTTCATATAATTGAATTTGAATGTGTAATTATTCAATTGATGGATGGTATTGAGACTTTATTTATTCTATGGCTAAATGTGATTAATTTGATTACGGTTTAAGTTGACGAGATACTGAATAAAACCATAGCTGGGCTATGGCAATTGGATAACAAGACCATAACCGGGTTATGGCATGTGAATGTAAGACCACGGTAGGGCCTTGGCAATGTATGTATAAGACCATAGTTGGACTATGGCATCAAAAAATTTACTTACTTATATCATAAGCATTTATATACTTGAAGTGATTCGATGAATTGGTGGGAATAGATATGTATCGATACATGTATGTACAGAAAACTATTCGAATGATGAATTAAAAGAAGAAGAGAACGTTTGAGTTACTTTGTAGTTAAATTTTATGTTATCTCATTGATTGAGGTTTTAATTACAAATTATGTATCTAATTGGAAATGCAAATGAATGGTGTTGATTATTGATAAACCTAAAATTATACATATTTTTACCCCATGTTTAATGCATTTTATGGATGATTTCTCATTAGAATTGGTGAATTCGATGCTCCTAATGCTTTAATTTCATCTTTTATACTTAGGAGAGCATAGGAGAGTGAAAGGAACGAGAAACGGGCCAAAAACAGAGAAAATGGGCCAAAGTACGAAATCAACACGACCTGGACCTCTTCACATGGGTAGACCACACGGCCGTGTCAATTTGTCAGGCTCGAATGCAGCCTGAAGTAATCGAACACTGGCGTGTGCCATGGGCATGTGCCACGAGCGTGTCCCTGCCGAGCCCAAGTTGAGTCCAATTCGGAAAAGGCTAATTTTGAGGGCTTCTAGGCATTCCAAAAACTATAAATACACCCTAGAAGAGGAGAAAAGGGGACACACAGAATAGGGAGTAAGGAATTACTCCAAGGAAGCCGATTGATTCATCTCAGAAGCCAGATTCATCATCAAGATTGAAGATCTCTCCTCAATTCCCCTTCAGGAGTTTTGGGTTTTCTTTATGTTTTGTATTCTTTATTTTTCTGAGATGTTTTCTTATTTAGTTATGAACTAAATCCCCTAAATACCTAAGGGGAATGAAACCTAAGACGAATCTTGTTATTATTTTCTGAATCGTATGATAAATATTTAACTTGTTCTTAATTATGTGTTCATAATTCTTGTTTTGATATCCCAGGATACTGATTCAAGATAAGCTCTTATTCAGAGTAGGGATAGACCCTGGCTAAGAGTACATTTATCATAATTAAGCGGAGTTGATTGCACGCCTAGACATAGGGTGATAAGATTTTGCCGGATTAGGGTGAAACCTAATAAGGGGATCCATAAACCGAGTTAATGCAACCCTAGAGTGTTAAGTAGAGAAAAGTCTCGGTTATTCAATCTAGGGATTAGACATTATTAGTCTTGAACAGGGATAATAACATAACTTAGGGATCTCTACGGAACAAGTTGAATGAATAAATCATCCGATTTGGAGCCAAAATAACAAGTAAAGTCTAGGTGGATTTGTCCTTAGGTATTGACTTAAGTCAATCAATTTTTCCCAAAAGCAATTCCCCAATTCTTTTCTCTGTGAGTTCATATTTTAGATAATTAGTTAATTAAAACAAAACCCCATTATTCTTAGGCTAGATAATAAAAAGACAGTCATTACTAGTACTTTTAGTTCCTTTGGTTTCGACAATCCTGTCTTGCTAAAACTATATTACTGTTCGATAGGTACACTTGCCTACATCGCGATAACAGTTAGTTTCAAGAAAGATTAATTATAAATATTTAAAACCTATCACGAAATAACGCGATCAAGTTTTTGGCGCCGTTGCCGGGGAACTGAAATATTAGGAAGGCTCAATTTTTATTACTTTAGCCATTTATTTTTCTTTCAATTTAATTTAATTTAATTATTTATTAACTTACTTTTCTTTCTCTTGGTAGGTTTTTATATTTATGACTAGAAAAAACCGGTCGGGACCGTTACTTTTTGACGAAGAAATCGATCGCACAATACGTAAAAACCAAAGAGAAATAAGGCAAAGCTTAAGATACACGAAGAACGAGCAAGAAGATGATACTCAACCCCCAATCGAAGAGATGGCTAAAAACCAAGGCAATTAGCTACCTCCTGCAATTGCGGTTAATGAAAATCCTACTCCACGCACTATGTATGATTATGCTAAACCCATTTTAATAGTAACTGAATCGAGCATAGTTATACTTGTTGTAGCTGCAAATACTTTTGAATTAAAACCTAACACTATTCAAATGATACAACAATTTGTTCAGTTTGATGGTTTGCAAGATTAGGATCCCAACGCTCATTTAGCCAACTTTGTAGAACTATGCGATACATTTAAAATCAATGACATTTCTGATGATTCCATTCGTCTTCGGTTGTTTCCCTTTTCATTGAGGAACAAAGCTAAACAGTGGTTGAACTCGTCACCACGAGGGTCAATTACTACTTGGGAACAAATGACCGAAAAATTTTTACTAAAATATTTTCCGCCGGCTAAAACGGCTAAATTACGCAATGATATCTCTTCTTTTGTGCAGATGGATTTAGAAACACTCTACGATGCATGGGAGAGATACAAGGACCTTCTGAGAAGGTGCCCTCACCATGGGTTACCGCTTTGGCTCCAAGTACAAACATTTCACAATGGTCTGAATCCTTCGACTTGACAAATGGTTGACGCAGCGGTGGGTGGAACTATCAATAATAAAACACTAGAAGATGCCTATGAGTTTATAGAGGAGATGTCACTGAATAACTATCAGTGGCAAGTCATGAGGATAAAGCCAACAAAAACAGCCGGCGTTTATGACGTCGATTCGGTCACCATGATCTCTAATCAGGTAGAACTCTTAAATAAAAAGATTGACAGTTTTCTTAATTCTTCACAGGTTCACTTAGTAATGCAATGCGAAGCAAGTAGCGGTAGAACAAACCATTCAAAATACCAACCTTATGGCCACAATATGGATAACGAGCAATTAAACTACATGGGTAATAATCCTCGACCTCAGAACAATCCATATAGTAACACTTATAATGCAGGTTGGAGGAACCACCCCAATTTCTCGTGGGGCGGTCAAGGAAATCAAAGACCACAACATCCTCCGGGCTACAACAACCACCCTACCAACAGGAAAAGAAGCCAAATCTTGAAGAGATGCTCTCAAAGTTCATATCAGTGTCAGAAACCCGTTTTTAGAACACTGAGACAGCATTTAAGAATTAACAAGAGTCGATCCAAGGGCTCGAGACTCAAATAGGCCAGCTTGCCAAACTAATCTCTGAACGACTAAAAGGTAGTTTACCAAGTAATACCGAACCTAACCCAAGGGAACAGCTCAACGCAATTAATATTCAAGATGACGAAGGAGTCGTTGAGCCAGAACCAGAACCGAGGCACGAAACTGTGGTAAGCAAAGGTCAAGATGAAGTAGATTATAATAAAAACAAACCAGTGACTGTCGAATATAAACCTCGTGTGCCATACCCCAAAGCGACAAGGAAAGACCGCTCAGATGAACAATTTGGTAAATTCCTTAGACTTTTAAAAAATTTACATATTAACTTACCGTTTATTGAAGCTCTATCGCAGATGCCAAACGCAATGAAATTTTTAAAGGAGCTTTTAGCAAATAAGTGAAAGTTGGATGAGGCATCGCAAGTGGAGCTGAACGTAGTTTGCTCGACCATTCTCCAAAATAAACTACCCAACAAACTAAAAGATCCAGGGAGTTTTACATTCCTTGCTTAATTGGTAGTTTAGACGTTAATTATGCATTGGCTGATCTAGGGGCTAGTATCAACGTCATGCCTTACAAAATGTTTAAGCAACTAGGTCTCGGGAAATCCAAACAGACTAGGATGAGCATTCAACTAACAGATAAAACTATAAGATTCCCTAGAGGTATTATTGAAGATGTGCTAGTTAAAATCGATAAATTTATATTTCCCGTTGAGTTTATTGTTCTAGACATAGAAGAGGATAGCAACACTCCCTTAATTCTAGGAAGGCCCTTTTTAGCAATTGCTAAAATCATCATTAATGTTGGCACAGGTGAACTCACGCTCCGAGTGGGAGACGAAACAATCACCCTTTAAGCTCGCACTTCTGGCAACACATCAGGAATTGAAGGTGATCATTTAAACCATTTTACTAAAACTAACAATATGGTGCAACCTACTTTGCAGAAAATGAGTCTGAAAGAAGTACACGAGTCGTTCTCAAGCTCCAGTAGAGGACCTGTTCATGAAGATCGAAGATTACAAATCGAGGAATTCGATGAATGGTGGATGCACAAACCAAGAACACCCGACAAACCGAAACTATGCCAAAACAAGCCCGATACCTCTCCAAATCAACTTAAGGTTGGTGATAAGGTCTTATTAGATGCTTCAGATCCCCACATTGTCACTACCACACCGAATGAGGAAACCCTTCTTACGGTACTCAGTATTTTTCAATTCAGTACGGTAGATGTGAGTCATCCCAAGTTCGACACTTTTAAGGTAAACAACACCCAATTAAAACCTTATTTTGATGAGATTGATAGTAGGAATGAGGAGTATAAACTCCTCAAACCACTATGACCATTCACTAAAGAGGTAAGTCGAGCTTAGACTATAAATAAGTGCTTCTCGGGATGCAACCCGAGCACTAACAATATTAATTTCTTTAAATTTTGGTATTTAACTCCTAACTTACTAATAGAGATCTTGAATACAGGTGTCTTCACAGAGACACGGCCAATCACACGGGCGTGCTTCAAGTTGTGTGAAAATAGGGCAAGGATTTCCCCAACACGGGCTACGATAAAATGACACTGCCGTGCGATATAGTCGTGGTCGAGCCTGCCAAAACAACACGGGCGTGAGACACGCCAGTGTGGAAGAACCATAGGTGAGCCTGGCAAAACAACACGGGCGTGCGACACGCCCATGTGGAACGCCTGTGGTCGAACCTGTTAAATTAACACAGGCGTGGGGATTGCACACACGGGCATGGGAGAAGCGATCAAAGCTAGACACAGTCGTGCGACATGGCCGTGTGAACTCACACGCCTGAGGAACACAGGCTTGTACTAAATGTTAGACGTGCCCAAATTTGAATTTTACGAATCACACGGGCTAAAATTTGGAAACACAAGCGTGTGCCATGGCCGTGTGCCCCAAAATAGATAAATACCCTGCACTATTCACTTTCTTCTCCATTTCAAAACCCTAACCCTAGCCACTACAACTCCACACGGCCCCTCTGCCACGCCTGTGCGCCACCTACAACTCCATTCTCGATGTCCACTCTTTTCCCTTAGCGTTCGTTTACTCATTTTTCTTTTATTTCACTAATTTATAATGCTATTTATCATATTAATATATGTTTTTCATGTTATTTCCATATTGATAATCACATAAATTTCATTTATCAAACAAGTTATCATCTTTCTCATGTTTAAAATCTTACTCATTACATGATTCCTACACTTCATGTAATTAGTTAGAAGTAAATATTCATCGCTAAGATAGTTGAAATAATCATGCATATTGTGTTGACATCTCTTTTCATTCATATAGTATTTTGCATTCCATTCCTTGCCATTTTTACTTATATCACCATGCTCATGCCACATCGAAATGGGCCATTAAACTTATTGTTATAATTTAGTAATTGTGGCTGAATATATCCATGCATTTTCTTTTTCAAATTTAGTCGCATTCCTTTTATATTATAAATTGTCCACTCATTAAAAAGACGAATTGATGTTTCCACTTGCAGGTACACAATGTCATCTTCAAGAGGAGAGAAAACTGTCGTACCAGCCACGAAGAAGTGGAAGGGAGCGTTATCTTCGGCGGGTCCAGCCGCGAAAATTTGTCATCTTCTCCTGCAGTTCCCCCGAGGGCCCCAAGAAGAGCTTTTTCAAATACTTCGGGCCTAACCCTTAATTGCGGGCCGCTGTATCGACTGGGCTGCCATAGAACAAGTTCAGATGGCTGACTCAATTCGGGCTCTCCTAACCACCGACCCTTGGGAGCTGTTCTTCGAGATTATTGAGCCGACATACCTCGAGCTCACTATGGAACTCTGCTCAATGTTCCATCTTCAGGCTTTAATGACAAGGTCCGATGATCCCGACACAGTCCAGTTTTGCTTAGGTGGGTTAATCTACTAGCTAAGCGTTTCAGAGTTTGGTGCTGCACTAGGCTTATATACGGAGGAGTTCAAGGAGGAGAATGAACTACATGCTCTCAGTCGCCATATACATTTCTCTCCCTAGTAGTGCTGGCACACTTTGGCCCCTAGCACGACCTCCTACAATCCTAGCCGCTCCAAGGCATCAGTTCTCCCACCATCCCTGAGGTACTTACACGCTATTTTAGCTCACATGATTACAGGGACACGAGAGAGCACTGGCATCATCAACACCCACGAAGTCTACTTCTTATGGTGCATGTCACAAGGGCACGTCATCGACCTTGCCTATTTCATTTCCCTTGCGATTCAGCACCAGACAGAGCAGCATAGGAAGGGGGTCATCTTCATTGGCCCCTACGTGACCCGGCTGGAGCGACACTTCGGGCTCCTCAACATCGTGGCCCAAGAATCATCCCTCACTCTCATCAGCCAGATGTCTCCACAAGGCATCTCGAGCATGCTTAGCATGAGGATGATCGAGAGGTGCTAAGGAACTTACCCTCCCCAGTATCACCTCGCCTAATCTACCGAGGAGGAGGCCTACGAGGACATTCCTGATGATGTCCCCCCTCAGCACGAGGGCCCACCGACTCAGCGACCACCACCCTCTCGTCTAGTTCATGTGGCAGCTTCATATGCTGACATCTCTGAGCGCCTCAACCGATTTGAGCAGTATTGTTTTCAATGATTTGACAACATTGATGCTACTCTACAGTAGATTTGTCAACACCTCCACATCTCATCGCCAGTCCCACCTTGCGAACCATCCAGCGATGAAGATGTTTAGAAATATTTATTTCTTATTTTATGTTTTCAATTTTTATTGAAACTATTTTTTATTTTTATTAGATTTTATAATTTTATTTTTAATTATCAATTTCAGTTTTCCTTTATGAGTAATTATTATTCCTAATATCCCCTAAAAAGTTCCTGATTTTATCACAGTTATATAGAGCTCTTAAGCTCATCATCACATAGGAACTAAAACTCCACCGAAAAAGGTTCTCCACGACTACCATGTCCTACTCGCCCACGACCATAGTTACCACTAGAGATAATATCCTTTTGCCACAGGACTTATGGACTAATGAACCTCTATGACCGCCGGAGTATCCTCCTCCACCCTCGAACCAATTACTCTCCAAAACTCTAGTTCGGGGAATTCATCATACAGAAAGTTTCACTTCTCTCCCTATCTTATTTTTATATTCAATAATACCTATCTTTGTACATTGAGGGCAATGTACATTTTAAGTGTGGGGGGGCATTCATTTCATTATCAGAAAAATCCCTGAATGATTACCTTGTTCTCTTGAAAAGCTCTCATATCATATTTAGGATAAATTTTAATTGATTTATGATTTTGATTGATATATCCTAAATTAAAACATAGGGATTTATGCATTGATTGTTTAAACTTTAAGATATTAGAGAATCAAGCATGATAAGTTGATTTTTAAGAATTTAAAATTATAGGTTGTTTCCCCAAGTCTAGGTATTACTTTGAATTGGAATTCACGAGTCTAAACATCAAAAAGCCATAATTTTTTGTGAGATTTTTGAGCCTTGTGAGCATCTATTAATTCTTTCATGCTCACTTTTATTATTGCTTTCAGTGTGTCAGTATTGAACTGTTATTCTAGAACTTGCTTGATTATGCATGTCAAGACCACACCATTGGCTGTGATATATCAAAATGATTAAGGCACTTAGGATTAACCCACTCATGCCATGAAAATCCTACCTCCACGATTAACCTCTAGTAAACCCCCTTGAGCCTAACAAGCCATTTCTTGTATTACCCTTAATATTGACCCTTAACCCATTATTGTTGAAATCCCCTAAATTAATTTGATCCCTATTTTTGTCGAGATTTGAGTTGAAGAAATTGCTTAGCTATGTCTTGTTTGTAATAAGTTAGCCTATGTATTTAACTTGTTCTTAAAAAAAAAACTATGTATACATATCTGTAATTTCATATTCTGAGAGAAGCTCTGTTGTATGCAAATAAAGACTAACTCTTTTTCTAGTTAGGCAATTTTTCAATTCAATCTCGATTCTAACCCTTTCTTTCAGCTTGTGACCACACCCTCTAACCAAGCCGCACTACAACCCTCTAAAGACCTTTTGATTGATGTATCATCTTAAATTATAGTGGTAGAGATTTGATTTTCATGCAAGCCTATGGTAATGACATTTCATTATTGACTATTGATGCTTCATTTATTGTCTTTAAACACCTCGAGTGATTTGAGTGAATCTTTAGTGAGGATGTGAAACTCTGTGATATTCTGAATCAAAGGTAATTACTTAGATGCGGAGAGACACCTATGTTTGCATGATCAAATACTCAACTTGGAATGTTTGAAACTTTTATGTTCTTTTAGTTGACTTCTCAATGTATGATTACCTATGGATTATTCTGAGATATTATCGATAGAAATTATAAGTTGAGAAGAATTTTTTTTGAATATAAGTTGAAAATTTTGCTTGAGGACAAGCAAATGCTTAAGTGTGGGGGTATTTGAGAAACCATAAATTATACATATTTTTACCCCATGTTTAATGCATTTTATGGATGATTTCTCATTAGAATTGGTGAATTCGATGCTCCTAATGCTTTAATTTCATGTTTTATACTTAGGAGAGCATAGGAGAGCGAAAAGAACGAGAAACGGGCCAAAAACGGAGAAAATAGGCCAAAGTACGAAATCAACACGGCTTGGACCTCCTCACACGGGCAGATCACATAGCCGTGTCCATTTGACAGGCTCGAACACGGCCTGAAGTAATCAAACATGGGCGTGTGCCAGGGCATGTCCCTGCTGAGCCCAAGTTGAATCCAATTCGAAAAAAGGCTAATTTTGAGGGCCAAAAGGCATTCAAAAGCCTATAAATACACCCTAGAAGAGGAGAAAAGGGGACACACAGAATAGGAGTAAGGAATTACTCCAAGGAAGCCGATTGATTCATCTTAAAAGCCGGATTCATCATCAAGACTAAAGATCTCTCCTCAATTCCCCTTCAGGAGTTTTGGGTTTTCTTTATGTTTTGTATTCTTTATTTTTCTGAGATGTTTTCTCATTTAGTTATGAACTAAATCCCCTAAATACCTAAGGGGAATGAAACTTAAGACGAATCTTGTTATTATTTTATAAATCGTATGATAAATATTTATGTTGTTCTTAATTATGTGTTCTTAATTCTTGTTTTGATATCCCAGGATACTGATTCAAGATAAGCTCTTATTCAGAGTAGGAATCGACCCTGGCTAAGAGTACATTTATCATAATTAAGCGGAGTTGATTGCGCGCCTAGACATAGGGTGACAAGATTTTGCCGTATTAGGGTGAAACCTAATAAGGGGATCCATAGATCAAGTTAATGCAACCTTAGAGTGTTAATTAGAGAAAAGTCTCGGTTATTTAATCTAGGGATTAGACGTTATTAGTCTTGAACAGGGATAATAACATAACTTAGGGATCTTTACGGAACAAGTTGAATGAATAAATCGTTCGATTCAAAGCCAGAATAACAAGTAAAGTCTAGGTGGATTTATCCTTAGGTATTGTCTTAAATCAATCGATTTTTCCCAAAAGCAATTCCCCAATTCTTTTCTCTGTGAGTTCGTAGTTTAGATAATTAGTTAATTAAAACAAAACCCCATTATTCTTAGGCTAGATAATAAAAAGACAGTCATTACTAGTACTTTTAGTTCCTTTGGGTTCGACAATCCGGTCTTACTAAAACTATACTATTGTTCGATAGGTACACTTGCCTACATCACGATAATAGTTAGTTTCAAGAATGATTAATTATAAATATTTAAAACCTATCACGAAATAACGCGATCAATTATTTCATATTTACCTACAAACTTACTAAGCTTTATAGCTTACTTTGTTTAGTTTTTGATGTTATATAGTTTTACGAAGCAAGCTCGGACCCGTGGATCGTCAAAGACTACATCATATATTGGACATTTATTTTGGTACTTTTGAAATGTGTATATATGGTTAATGGCATGTATAGGCTTGTGTCATTTTGGTATGCTTGATGGATATGTATTTTGGCCATTTGAGTTGCCTTAAGATGATGAGCTTGATGATGTTTATATATATATATATGTGCAAATGGTTCTAATTTGAGTTTGGCAGTTGACCTATAAGAAGTGATTGAGGTTGAATGAATAATGCATCTTTGGAATGGTTTAACTAAATGAAATAGATATGTGAATTATGTATGGTAAGGAAAATTTGAATTGATAGGTAATTGAATAGGTAAATGGCATTTAATTGAGTATTGAATTGATTGAAATGTATATAGTATGATTGTGTATTGGTTGATGACTTTTGGCTGCACATTTGTGTCTTAAAATGGTACCAATTGATTTTGTATAGATATGTGCAAAATGGATGGCAAAATGGCATGGTAAATGACCTATTTTTGTCTACACAGGCAGAGACACGGGCGTGTGTCTCAATCGTGTGTGACACACGGTCATGTTGCACGGGCGTGTGTCCCTTGGTGTTGAAATTGAATTGAAGTCAGTATGCTCCACACGGTCTCACACACGAGCTTGTGACTGGCCGTGTGGTACAAGTCAGTATACCCCTAATTGGCACATGGCGTAGTACATGGGCGTGTGACTTGGCTGTGTTGCATAAGTCAGTATACCCTATAAATATGGCACTGCCTAGACACATGAGCGTCTGGTCGGCCGTGTGACCCAAGTTAGTATGCATGCCCTGTTTTCACACGGCCTGAGAAACGGGCATGTCTGGAGCTGTGTGAGGCACACAGCCTGTTCACACGGGCGTGTGACCCCTGTATGATTGAAAATTTTCTAAGTTTCTAAAATTTTTATATGTTATCGGTTTAGTCTCAAACCACTTCTAAATCATGTTTGAGGCCTCGTAGGTTAGTTTGAGGGACATCATGATTGGTTGTGATTAAATTGTATTTGAATTGATGAAGTATATGTGAAATGTGTTTTTAAAAGTATTGAAAGTTCAGTAATGCTCCGTAACCCTATTCCAGCGTTGAATACGGGTGAGGGGTGTTACAGTTACAAGACGAGTCTTTTATCGTACCTTTACTACTGGTTACATTTCTCGTATTTCTCGGTGGCCACCCTCTAGTGGCTGTGTTACTCGGTCTTACATTTTGGAATTGGTCTTTCTCAGCTAACTCAGGACAATCCTGAATAAAATTATCTGGTGAACCACATCTAAAGCAAGCTTTATTACTGTTATTCTAGCATTCTCCAAAATGTCGTCTCCTACACTATTGACACTCGGGTTTATTGTTTCTCACACTGCCAACACTTGATATTGAAATTGTTTGAGCTTTAGGACTTGAGTATTTTTTTCCACGATCTCTGTTCAAATACTTGACTGAAGCATTTGAACGAGTGTACAAATCTTTGGATTTCTTTGACGAAGATTGTTATGGTTTATTCATCGGTCTTTTTCTTAAGTCTCTAGCCTCTGAATTTGCTTTTCTCTTTTCTTTACCAAGCTTCTCGGCTTTGCAAACTCTATCAACCAAGACAACAAATTCTTTCAATTCTAGAATTCCAACTAGAAGTTTAATATCCTCGTTCAACCCATCAATGAACCATTTGCACATGATTTCTTCAGTAAAAACATACTCCCGAGCATACTTAATCTTACAAATTCTCTTTCATACCCGGACACAGTCATATGACCCTGTTTCAATTCTAGAAAATCTTTATACTTTTGATCAAGAAACCTCTGACTTATGTATTTCTTCCGGAACTCAATTTGAAAGAATTCCTAGGTAACTCTTTCTCTCAGTACTACAGACACTAAAGTATTCCACCACTGATACGCTGCGTCTATCAATAATGAAATAGCACACTTTAAACACTCAGCTGGCATGCACGAAAGTTTATCAAATACCCGGATAGTGTTTTTAAGCCAAAATTCAATTCTTTCGGGATCATCATCAACGGTAGCTTTGAATTCTTCAGCCCCGTATTTTTGAATCTTATCAACTGGCGGCTTAATTAATCGTAGAAGTTCCACACCTTGAGGAGCTACGGGAATCGGTTGGGGATTAGGTAGGGGTGGAAGTTGTTGAGCAGTTAGATTTGTTTGAACATACTCCAAAAACCACTCATTCATCATTTGGAAAAAAGGCTTTTTGAGCCTCTCCTCCGTGACTACTCTATACTTTTCTAGATTCAGATGGCACTGCCCTTTGAGCGGGAGCTGACGCATTACTCTCAACATCATCAGCTACAACTCGATTAGGATTTATTTACTATATGAAAACACAGTTTAAATTGTCAAGAGTCATCACACTATCACAATTTATATATGGAAAGTATAGCTAGACTCTCACAGACGCTATGGTAGTCTGTGAATCGACTAAACTGTAGCTCTGGCACCAATAAATGTAACACCCCTCATCCGTATTCAACGTCGGAATATGGTTACAGAGTATTACCAAACATATAATACAATTACACATACATTTTTTATACATTTCTAATTTCATGCAAATATCAATCAACTATACTCATATTGTCCCTAATACGAGCCTACAAGGCTCAAAACATGCATCGGGGTGGTTTGGGACTAAAGTGATTGTAATAGCCCGATTTTAGTTAAATCAGAATAGTGGTTTTGATACCAAAAATATGAGGTCATAAAATTATTTTAATATTATTTTTTATGTTTATAGCATTGGAATATGTATGTGTGAAAGTTTTATGTGCTAATTTTATCGTTTGGATGTTTAATTTAACAAAAGGACTAAATCGCGTAAAATGAAAAAGTTTCATTCTATATGTTAAAAGTGACTATTTTTTATGAGGCATTAAATGAAAGGTCCTTATGATGTAATTGGACCATTGATAGTGGAATGTGACAAAGATAACCTTATATTTAAATGGTTTTTACTAAAGGTTGATATAGTAAATTGGTTATTATGAATTAATAAACAAAACAAATGTCATATAATCTTTATTTTCTCTTCATCTAAACTGAATAACAAAAGAAAAACAAAACTTTGGAAGCCATTAGGGTTCAACACTTCGAAGGATAAATTGGTATGTGATTTTTGTTCAGTTTTTGGTAATTTCTATGTTTTTGTGATCATTACTTTGAGTACTAGCTAGCCTATGCTTTAATTTTTGAGTTTGTTGGTGATTTTATAAAATTCCATTGATGATAGCTTGAGCTTTTGAATGTTTGACTATGGAAAATGAGTATTTTTTGATAGATATCAATGTTTTGTAAAGTGATTTTTAGTGAAAATGCTTAAATAGGATTAAATTGTGAAAAGTGTAAAATGTGAGGTTAAAAGTGTGAATGAATAAATTTTTTGGGTTGCTATGAACCTACATGAAATTCGGCTAGGCTTGGGTTTGATGAAATTTTGTGTATTTTGTGTTGTTTTCAAATAGGGACTAAATTGTAAGAAATGTAAAAGTTTAGGGCCAAAGTGTAAATTAGCATAAATATGTGTTTGTGGACTAAATTGAATGAATATATAATTAAATAAGTTAAATTTAAATTGATTTAGATCAAGAAAGGAAGAAATTGGATTGAGATCGGAGGAAGTCGAAAGTTATTGAATAGTCGATCCGGCCCCTCTATTTCGACTACGAGGTAAGTTCATATGCAAATAAATGTTTTTGAATTGAATTATATATGTTTTATTATCATTTAACTGATATGAATATCGAACAAGTAAATACAAGCATGAATCGACGGAGTTACGGCATCCAAAAGTCCTGTACGAACCTTAGGAATAGTATAGGATATGAATGTCATGACATTAGGTTGTTATCAAGATGTGATTACATGTAAGACTATGTCTGGGACATTGGCATTGTATTAAGATTAGGTGTAAGACCATGTCTAGGACATTAACATCGTTAATCGATTTCGTGTAAGACCTTATCTGGGATAGTGGCATCGATATGTGTTATCATGTAAGGCCATATCTAGGATACGGCATTGTACGAGCTTATGTGATTTTCGAGTATCCTTGACGATTTTGAATGGTTCAATGGGCAAAGTCAAGTCGAGAAAAAATGTATGATTGAGTTAAATGACTCAGGTACATATGAAATTTATATGAGTATTGAAAGGTGAAGTATATGATGAAATTGATTAAGATATAGAGTATGTGTTCAAAGTGAAAGGTTTGTGAACTTGTATATAATTTGTTATGCTTAGCATATTTGAATTTATGTGCAAATGTTCATATAATGACTTTATTTGTATATAGCTTACTAAGAATTTTAAAACTTATTTTGTGTGTTCTTTCCATGTTCTATAGGTCATAGAAGCTAGCTCGGACATCGGGGATTATCGGGAACCATCATCACACTATCAACTACTTCTTGGTATTTTTGGATGCTTGTAAATATGGTATATGGAATGTATAGGCTAGTAAGCTGATGATATGTTTTAAGATTGGATATAAACATGAGATTTGCCTTATTTTTAGTTGAAAATGTTGTTATTACTTGGTCATATAATTTGGCCGAAGTGTTATGTTTGAAAGGTGATATACGGGATGTGTATAATGGCTTATTTATTGGCTTGTTTTGGAAATGTTTGCCTTGGTGAGTGATACAAAAAAATGGTATGTTTTTATGACATGGAGTATATAATAATATGATGAGTTGATGTATTTGAAATTTATGCAAGTTGTGATGATTTTTGGGTATATTGATTTGGTATGTTTGTGATAATGGAATTTAGTAATTGGATTAGTTGATGATAGATAGCATGATATGTGATTGAATTGGTATGTCTTGGTTGCCTATATATGTATTAAAGTGATACCATTTTGTTGGCTAGGAGAACATGGGAGAAGGGTGGCAAATTGGCCTTCGGGTAGACACACGGGCGTGTGTCTCAGCTATGTGTGACACACTGTCATATTACACGGTTGTGTGTCCCTTGGAGAATAATTCGAAATTCAAGTTAGCCTTGAGCATGGCCTAGACTCACGTTTGTGTCTCAATTTAATAAAAGGACCTAATCGCGTAAAATGTAAAAGTTGCATGCTATATGTTAAGAGTGCCTATTTGATTTGTCTTATTAAAAGAAAGGTCCTTAAGTTGTAATTAGTCCATTGATAGTGGGAATGGGCATAAATGGGCATTAAAATGATGGTTTTAAATGGTTTATATGCATTAATGTTTATTAAATAAAAAAAAACATTTTGTTCATCCATTTTTTCACTCATCTTTACCAAAAATTCAAAGGAAAAGAAAATAAATAAGCTTGCTAGGGTTTGTCACTTTGATTACTTGATTGAGGTACAATTTTGACTCAGTTTTTGATAATTTCTACATTTTTGTAATCGTTGTTTTGTAT
Organism: Gossypium hirsutum; assembly: GCF_007990345.1. NCBI lineage: Eukaryota > Viridiplantae > Streptophyta > Magnoliopsida > Malvales > Malvaceae > Gossypium > Gossypium hirsutum. Next base: position 13,231,722 of record NC_053430.1, read on the forward strand.
GCTATCAAGCCCATGTCTCAATTTCGGATTTTGATGATGATTTTGAAATATGCCATGGATGAATTCATGAGTTTTGTGTTGTTAAATGATGAAATATGAAAGCTTGATGTTGGGTTTACATGTTTTGTCTTTGGATTTCTAATGAATTTGAACAATTTGGGCTAAATTGTGAAAATTTTATTTTAAGGGACTAAAATGTGAAATAAATGAAATGTATGGACTTGTATGAGAGCTATGAAAATTCAGCTAAGCTTGTGTACAAGAAAATTTTGTGTATTTTGTGATTTTGTAAATTAGGGACTAAAGTGCCAAATGTAAATATGTGAGGGCTAGTTTGCAAAATGCCCTAATTGTGTGTATATGGATTGTTTTGAATGAATGTGTGATTGAATAAGTTAAATTTGAATTGATTTAGATCGAGAACTAAAGAATACGAAATTAGCTCGGGGAAAGTCGAAAGTCGTCGAGTAATCGATTCAGTTTATCCGAATCTTTACAAGGTAAGTCGATATACAATAAACGTGTTTGAATTGAATTTTTATTATTCATATGATATTGAATTGTGATGAATGAATTTCTGAGCTAAATATATGCTATCTGAGAAAGTATGGACAAAGTTTCCCAGTCTGAAAAGCCTCGTACGTACCCTAGGAATAGTTAGGATACATATGTCATGACATAGGATCTGATATGTGATTTCGTGTAAGACCACGTCTGGGACGTTGGCATCGACTTCTGTTTTACGTGTAAGACAATGTCTGGGACATTGGCATCGTATCTGATTTCGTGTAAGAGCGTGTCTGCGACAGTGGCATTAATGTTTGATAACGTGTAAGACCACGTCTGGGACGTTGGCATTGTATATGTTCTCTGAGCTATCCGTGTATCCTTACATTTCCGAATAGTTCAACGGGTATTCCGAGAAAATGAATGAATAAGTGAATATGTATCCGATTCAGGTACGTTTGAATTGTGTACTATATTTGAAAATGAAACGTAAGTATATGTCCAAATGATGATCTATGGTCCAAGTATATGAATATGAGGTTTGTGTTGGTAATTGGCTCCAAAGTATAGTAATTTGATGATGTTTATATGCTTTAAATGATAAGTTTATTTGTATATGGCTTACTAAGCTTTTGAAAGCTTACTTTGTGTGTGTTTACATTGTTTTATAGATATCAAAGCTATTGTGAGCTTGGGGATCGTCGAGGATCACCACCACACTATTGAATCTAATTTTGGTACCTTTTGAAAATGTATATAGTAAAGTATGGCATGTATAGGCTAGAAGTACTTCGAATAGGATTTTAAAATTTATATTTGGGTATGTGATATGGCTTAATATGGTTATGTTTATGTTTTGATTTTGGTATATGAAATGTGATGCAAAATGATCTATTTGATGTGCTCTTGAATGGCTAAGAGAAATGGTAAGTTTGGCAAGTTTTGGTATAAGATTTTGTCATGAGTTTAGAGATTATGAAACCATATGTTTTGAAATGATTTGATCTTATGTTTAGGCACAATTGAGTTGAGTTTATAAGCATATAAATGGTTGTTAATGTTATGGCATGAATGTGGTATGATTTTGTTTAGAAATTGGCTGAAATTATTGTGTATATATGCTTAGATTGGTGTTTGTAGGTTGACCCAAATTGGGGTGGCAAATTGGCTATTCAAATAGCTTATTTTTGCCCACACGTGTAGCGACACGGGCGTGTGTCTCAGCCGTGTACGACACAGGCTATGTGGCATGGTCGTGTGTCCCCTGGGGTACCCTACAATTTGTAAGTCAGGCTCGGGCATGGCTAAGGCACATTGGTGTGTGGCTAGCCGTGTGGCCCAAGTTAGTCTCGATCATGGCCAAGGCACACGGGCGTGTCTTTGTGGCCGTGTGAGTAAGTCAGTATGTATACCCTATTTTGACACAGCCTAAACACACGGGCGTGTCTAACGCTGTGTTAGGCACACAGTCTGATTACACGAGTGTGTGAGTTATAATTCTTTAAAAATATGTTTAAGTTTTGGGAAAATTTTGTATGTCTTCAGTTTAGTCCCGACTCCTTTCTGACGAATGTTTAAGGTCTCAATGACCTATATAAGGGACTTTATATTGATATTTGACCTCTGATGCTTTGATGATTATGAAATGTATGTTAATTGTTCCGATTCGTCTGGTAATGCCTTTAGACCCAGTCCAGCGACGGATACGGGTTAGGGGTGTTACATATCCGAAGTTTGAAGTTTTTTGGGACTCGCTGGTTATTACAAACGATTCGTAAAAGGTTTCTCAATGATTGCAACTCTATTGACGAGACTACTTCAGAAAGATATTAAGTTCATGTGGTCAGATAAATGCCAGAAAAGTTTTGATCAGTTGAAAGCTTTATTAACCGAAGCTCTAGTGTTAGTTCAGCCAAAGTCGAGTAAAGAGTTCGTAATTTATAGTGATGCATCATTGAATAGTCTGGGCTGTGTGTTGATGCAGGAAGGTAAAGTTATAGCTTATGCCTTGAGACAATTAAAGCCGCATGAAAAGAATTATCTGACGCATGATTTAGAATTAGTAGCTATCGTGTTCACGTTGAAGATTTGGTGCCACTATCTGTTCGGTAATAAATGTCATGTTTATTCGGATCACAAGAGCTTAAAATATTTGATGACTCAGAAAGATCTGAATCTACGTCAGAAAAAATGGTTAGAATTGTTAAAAGATTACGAGCTAGTGATTGACTACCATCCGAGAAAGGCCAATGTTGTTGCTGATGCTTTAAGTCGAAAATCTTTATTTGCTCTACGTGCGACGAATACTCAGTTGGCTCTATCTGATGACGGATCGATTGTATCTGAATTGAAAGTGAGACCGTTATTTATACATCAGATTTGTGAAGCTTAGAAAGTTGATAATGAAATATTTATAATTACTTGTTCTTGAACTAACTATTATTGCGATGTAGGCAAGTGTACCTATCGAACAGTAGTATAGTTTTAGCAATATCGGATTGTTGAACCCAAAGGAACTAAAAGTACTAGTAATGACTGTCTTTTTATTATCTAGCCTAAGAATAAAGAGGTTTTTTGTTTTAATTAAATAATTATCTAAACTAAGAACGCACAGAGAAAAGAATTGGGGAATTGCTTTTGGGAAAATCGATTGACTTAAGATAATACCTAAGAAAAAATCCACCTAGACTTTACTTGTTATTCTGGCTCCGAATCGGACGATTTATTCATTCAACTTGTTTCGTACAGATACCTAAGTTATGTTATTATCCCTATTCAAGACTAATAACGTCTAGTCCCTAGATTGAATAACCGAGTCTTTTCTCTAATTAACACTCTAGGGTTACATTAACTCGATTTATGGATCCCCTTATTAGGTTTCACCCTAATTCGACAAAATCTTGTCACCCTATGTCTAGGCGCACAATCAACTCTACTTAATTATGACAAATGTACTCTTAGACAGGGTCTATTCCTCCTCTGAATAAGAGCATGTCTTGAATCAGTATCCTGGGATATCAAAACAAGAACTAAGAACACATAATTAAGAACAAGTTAAATATTTATCATACGATTCAAAAAATAATAACAAGATTCGTCTTAGGTTTCATTCCCATTAGGTATTTAGGGGTTTTAGTTCATAACTAAATAAGAAAACATCTGAGAAGAATAAACATAAAGAAAACCTAAAACTCCTGAAGGGAAATTGAGGGGAGATCTTCAGTCTTGATGATGAATTCGGCTTCTGAGATGGATCAATTGGCTTCCTTGCAGTAATTCCTTACTCCCCTTTCTCCGGCTCCCTTTTCTTCCTTCTCTAGGTGTATTTATAGGCTTTGGAATGCCTAGAAGCCCTCAAAATTAACCTTTTTCGAATTGGACTCAACTTAGGCTCGGCAGGGACACGCCCGTGGCACGCGCCCCTATTCGATTACTTCAGGCCGTGCTCGAGCCTGCCAAATTTACACGGCCATGTGGCCTGCCCGTATGAGGAGGTCCAGGCCGTGTTGATTTCTTACCTTGGCCCATTTTCTTTATTTTTGGCCCATTTCTCGTTCCTTTCGCTCTCCTATGCTCTCCTAAGTATAAAACATGAAATTAAAGCATTAGGAGCATCGAATTCACCAATTCTAATTAGAAATCAGCCATAAAATGCATTAAACATGGGGTAAAAATATGTATAATTGATGGTTTATCAAATACCCCCACACTTAAGCATTTTCTTGTCCTCAAGCAAAATTCTCAACTAATAACCAAAATAAATTCTTCTCAACTTATAATTTCTATCGATAATATCTCTGAATAATCCATAGGTAATCATACATTGAGAATTCAACTAAAAGAACATAAAAGTTTCAAACATTCCAAGTTAAGTATTTAATCATGCAAACATAGGTGTCTCTCTGCATCTAAGTATTACCTTTGATTCAGAATATCACAAAGTTTCACATCCTCACTAAAGATTCACTCAAATCACTCGAGGTGTTTAAGGACAATAAATGAAGTACTCAACAGTCAATAATGAAAAGTCATTACCATAGGCTTGCATGAAAATCAAATCTCCACCACTATAATTTAAGATGATACATCAATCAAAAGGTCTTTGGAGGGTTGTAATGAGGCTTGGTTAGGGGGTGTGGTCACAAGCTGAAAGAAAGGGTTAGAATCGAGATTGAATTGAAAAATTTCCTAACTAGAAAAGGAGTTAATCATTACTTGCGTACAACAGAGCTTCTTCTCAGACTGTGGAATTTAACTTTTGAAGCTTACAAACAGAAGATAACTACTAATGTGTATACATTTTTTTTAAGAACAAGTTTAAATAATATAGACTAACTATTAAGAACAAAACATCGCTAAGCAATCCATTCAACTCAAATCTCGACAAAAATAGGGATTAATTTAGGGGGTTTCAACAATAATGGGTTAAGGGTTAATATTGAGGTTAATACAATGAATGGCTTGTTAGGCTCAAATGGGTTTACTAAGGGTCAATTGTGGAGGTAGGCTTTTCATGGCATGAGTGGGTTAATCCTAAGTGCCTTAATCATTTTGATATATCAAATCAAATGGTGTGGTCTCGACATGCATAATCAGGCAAGTTCTAGAATAACAGTTCAATACTGATGCACTCAAAGCAATAATAAAAGTGAGCATGAAAGGATTAATAGATGCTCAAAAGGCTCAAAAATCTCACAAAAATTATGGCTTTTTGACGTTTAGACTCATCAATTCCAATTCAAAGTAATGCCTAGACTTGGGGAAACGACCTATAATTTTAAATTCTTAAAAATCAACTCATCATACTTGATTATCTAATGTCTTAAAGTTTAAACAATCAATGCATAAATGCCTATGTTTTAATTCAAGATATATCAATCAAAATCATAAACCAATTAAAATTTATCCTAAATATGATATGAAAGCTTTTCAAGAGAACAAGACAATCATTCAGGGATTTTTCTGATAATGAAATAAATACCCCCACACTTAAGATGTACATTTCCCTCAATGTATAAAGATATATATTAAAGTATAAGAATAAGAGAGGGGAAGAAGTGAAACTTCCTGTATTAAGAATGGGTGATATTCTTGGATTGGTGGGATCGAGTATTGGAAATGAATCTGGATGTCAAGCATGATTCTGAATGATAAAAAGTGAGTGAAGGGAATAATCTGATAGTAGTCACAAAGATAAGCCGTGTTTAAAAGGAAAACAAATGAATCTTAAAAACTTAATGGAAGGAAAATAAAAGGATTATTCTAATTCTTCAAATGGCACGGCCGGTGCATACGCCCATGTGGGTTGTGGCTCGGCCGTGTTTGTCGCAAATTAAGATGTCATCACACGGCCTTCTGGCGCGCCCGTGTGTATAGGCCATGTGGCTATATGATCATGTTACACGACTGTGTGTGATGTGATTCGCTTCTTCCACGGTCATGTAGCTCCACACGCATCTGTGGTATTGCGATAGTGTTGTCCACGGGTGCTAGACACGGGCGTGCTGTTTATTTGGCAGATTCGACCACGGCCATGTCGCACGGTCGTGGCATTTTATTGCAGTCTGTGTTTGGGGAAATCTTCCATCCTGTTTCTGCACGGCCATACTGCACGGTCGTGTTTCCATCTGTGTTTGTCACACGGCCTTAAGCATGGCCGTGGGCTAGGCCGTGTGGAGTTGGGAACCTATGCTTCAAGTACTATGTTAGTGACCTAAATGTTTAAAACTTAGAATTTAAATAATTTAAAACCGTTAGTATTCGGGTTGCCTCCCGAGAAGCTCTTGTTTATAGTCTAAGCTCGACTATTACATTGTTGGTTTATTCAGGGCGATTTGTGGAGTCGTAGCTCCTCTCCATCGACTTTAAAATTCTCACAATTATAAAGTTTGAGACGGTGTTCATTTACTTTGAAAGTACCGTATGATGGGTGACTTACCTCTATTATGCCATATGGAAGAACAAATTAAATTACGAAGGGTCCTAACCATCGTGATTTTAGTTTCTCGGAAAACAATTTGAGTCTTAAGTTGTATAGTAAGATGAGATCTCCAACTTCAAATTGTTTTTGTTGCTTTAAACGAACGTCATGGCACCGCTTTGTTGCTTCCTTGTATAGGTGTGAATTTTCGTATGCATTGGCTCGCCATTCATCAAGCTCGTTTAGCTGAATTAACCTATTTTTTCCTGCAAGTTCGGGATCAAGGTTTAGAAATTTAATAGCCCAAAAAGCTTTATGCTCTAGTTCGAATGGTAGATGATTGTAACACCATTCACCCGTATCCCTAGCCGGAACAGGGTTCGAGGTGCTACCAGATTTAAACTCAACCATTTATATAAAACTGGGCCGTAAAATTTTTTTTGATCAATTTTAAACTTTTCGTACACGTATATTATCCTATAATCGGGCTTACAAGGCCCCAAAACATTCATGAGGCATTATTAAATATTTACCAATATCTTAGTCTTGTATCATTTACTTACTTAACAATAAATCACAATTCAAATTCTAAATATACATCTATAAATCACATCACCAGAGATAATAACATACAAGCATGTGAATAATCAAACTACCTTAATAACAAGCCAAAGTCTTTGGCTTAATCATAATATTACATACTCAACTTTACAACCCTATACATGCCATAGACTCGAAACACTAAGATTTACTTACGCCGATAGCGTAGACATGACAATGTGATGATATCTCTGACGGCCTCCAACCCGAGCTAACCTGGCAACCCTAGGGAATATGGGAAAGAAAAGGGGAGTAAGCTTTACGCTTAGTAAGTTCATAAGAAAACAATAAGCAACTCATTAACAAGTTTTATCAATGTTTACAACGCAATCACAAATTCACTACAAGTTGTCTTCCTGAGCAACAGTCACTAAATTATTTATAACTGGAGCTACGAAACTCCAAATCAATTGCCGTTAATTTTTCCCAAAAATAGACTCATATATATTCCATCCATAAAATTTTCAAAATTTTTAGTTTGGCCAATCAATACCAGATTTTTCTTAAAGTTTTCCCTGTTTCATTATTTGACTAATCTGACCACTCTTCACTACGAATCAAGTTTCTCATTGTATAGAATTCAAAATATGTTCTCGTTGATTTCATTTGAAACTAGAATCATTAGGAGTATAAGCATATAAATTTTATATTATAACCATTTTTGTACAAATTATAATGATTTTCTAAAAAATAGAATAGGAGACTCTGTCCATCGCCACTTCAAATATCTCATTATCAGCAATTCTTTTGCTTACACAGTTTCTTTTATAAGAAACTAGACTCATTAAGATTTAATTAAATAATTTATTTAGCTTCTAACTCAACTCCCACAATTTATGGTGATTTTCCAAATCATGTTACTGCTGCTGCCCCAAGCAGATTTATTACAAATTTACTCTTTCACACATTCTTTGCGTTCACATTATTTAAACATGTATATCACCAATCAATTTCATCACATATCTATAATTTCACTTAAGCATAATCTCAATACAATATATCATGCTCAATGATTCGCACACAACCGTTCAAATTAGCAATTATAAGATGGTTCCGCACATAGCCCACCCTTATCAATAATTTACGATGGTTTTACCCTTACTCACATATATGACATAGGCATTTAAATACTTCAGTGTCAACTTTAATTCAACCGAATTCAACCATTGTACCATTTCATAACCACAGTTACTTTTGTCATTCACATCTAAATGGTATTTCACATAATTCATATAACCTTTCACCATGACCGAATACACACATACACATATGACATCTTCACCTATGCTTCTCATTTCACATTCATGATTCAATTCCAATCGATCTAACATGCATAAGTATTTATCACATACCTAGCCAACTTAATGTATTGAACGAATTCAATTACCGATTTAACACAAGGTCTCATAGTCTTAGACTTTTATCAAATCACCGACATTTAGCCTGCTAGGTTTTAAACCCGAATTCATCACTGGCATGAAGCCTGCTAGACTTTAAGTCTGAACTCATTCACTGGCATTTCGCCTACTAGGCTTGAAGCCCGATATCATTTCACCAGTATTATAGCCTGCTAGGATCGAAGCCCGATATTACCTCACCGGCATTATAGCCTGCTAGGCCCAAAGCCCGATAATATTATTCACCAGCTTAAAGCTTGCTAGGCCGAGGCCAGAATATCACATTTCGAGAAACAATTCACCTGTTCTTTCATACTTTCATAACTTATACTTCAATTACGTATAACTAAAATACATATTTATGAACAAAGATTTTCATCCTTTCAACCACATAGGGTTTAATTTCCACATTGGAACACATATCTTAGTACATCATTTAATAGTATCAAAGTCGTCTAGATATGCTAGTCACATACGGCTCATAACTTTAATTTAATATTCATTCAACACAAAGAACATATGTATATATATATACAATCAAACATCTTCTTAATTATGATTATTCAACTCTTAAGCATATAACATGATCAAACACAAACACTTAAGAACTTACCTTGGATTTAATCGAATAACTACAGATTGACTAATCGACTAGTTTCGCTTTCCTTTATCCAAAATTTGCTCCTTATGCTCTTGAGCTTGGATTAAACAAATTTAACTTATTGTTAATCAACTAATTAAGCATTGTATTATGAGTATATCCGGCTTTCACACATATTAAACATAGTAATAATCATGCACATTATAATCAAAGTGCAATTAATCTCATACACAAAAATATGCGACACTTCATTTCCATCTACTTATATACACGTATCACATAAGACCATTTCATACTTTCTATCACCTAAATAAACAACAAATTTTCCAATTAATTTCTTAAGTCCACATTCAACATCTATATCCACAATAACACATTAGATGATTACTATAAATCATCTAATTCAACTTTCAATAATCTCACTTTGCAAACAATCACTCATTTTATTCACCAAAATGTCATTCGGTAATTATTCAAATAGAATTATCATCTAAACATTTTTCACATAAATCACACATACATATCATGCTAGCACATAACACCAATACCCGAATAACATTTTAAACACTTATTCAATTCATTAACTATTTGATCATTCGGCAATTATATCTCCCATTCAAGCCTTATTTTAAACTACCATGTACAATTCTTGCATTATACTCTAATAGCCGATTACCATCTATCTATCTAACCACAACTATCCTTATTCATCAAGCTCAGCTCATCTATCATCACATTTAATACCAAAAACATCAAAAACCTTCAAAGACACTCACACAACCCATATATTTCACAATTTCACATTTTAACCACTAAATTTCCATATTTCACAATTTAATCCAAAATTGACATTTTTACCAAAATTCACTTAACAAAACTTATTAATCTAACATCAAAGATTTATTTTCTATCATTAAACATTAAGATACTCAAACATTAAATAATGTCATCATCCAAATACTTTAAAAATTTTAAAATTAGAGGTACGGGCTAGCTAGATTACGAAGCAACGATCTCAAAAACGTAAAAATCACTAAAAACCGAGGTCAAAATGGACTTACCAATTTAACCAATGGCCGAATACTTTGAAGCTTCAATGGCTTCTTTTTCTTTTAACTTTCGGCAATAGATGATGAGAATGAAGCCAAATTTTTATTTTGTTTTATTTATTAAAACACTTATTAGCTATTTTACAATATTAACCTTCAAAAACATTTAAAACTACTCCAACTACCCTTCCACTATCATCCATTAACACAAAAATGGTCTAATATTCTTATAAAGACTTTCACTTAAATAAACCATAGCTATTAGACACCTTAATTAATAGCACACAAGTTTTAAACTTTACGCGATTTAGTCCTTTTTGCTTAATTTACTATCGAAATGATAAAATTTTTCAACGAAACTTTAATACCATCTTATTGCCACTCCGTAAATATTTATAAAAATATTTACAACTCAGTTTATAGAAACGAGGTTCCGATACCTCATTTTCTAAACCCACTTGACCTTAAGGTCATACCACTTGAACTTAATAAATCACTTATAAAACGAAAATCGCAATATCAAAAACATTTTTAAAATCACAATTAACTCATAAATATTAAATATAATATTTACAAATCTACTCGTCGGATTTAGTGGCCCCGAAACCACTATTCCGATTAACCCTAAAAACGGGCTGTTACAATGATAACTTTTTCCATAAACAAGTCTGCAAGGTGATGTCCCTATGGGGGTCTTAAAAGCAATTCTATAAGCCCATAAGGCATCGTCTACTTTCGTTGCCCAGTCTTTTCTGTTTGATTTTACTATTTTTTCAAGGATTCGTTTGAGTTCTCGGTTTGCTACTTCAACTTGTCCATTAGTTTGAGGATGGTATGGGGTGGCTGTTCTATGATGAACTCTGTATTTCTTAAGGGTTTTTTCAAATTGGGTATTACAAAAATGAGTACCCCTGTCACTGATAATTGCTCTAGGTGTTTCGAATCTCGAGAAAAGTTTTTAAGGAAACGTACTACCACTCTAGCATCATTAGCAGGTAGAGCTTGGGCTTCTACCCATTTGGACATGTAGTCAACTGCTACTATGATGTATTTATTCCCAAATGAACTAGGAAATGGGCCCATGAAATTGATACCCCAAATGTCAAATATTTCACATGAAAGCATATAGTTTTGAGGCATTTCATCACGTTTAGATATGTTACCTGTCCGTTGGCATTTGTCACATGAAGTAACATACCCGATAGCGTCTTTGAATAACGAAGACCAATAAAAACCTGATTCAAGTATTTTGTGTGCGGTCTTATTTCCACTATAGTGTCCTCCGGTTGGCCCTGAGTGGTAATGTTCCAATATTTTTGATGTTTCTGATCCTGTAACTCATCTTCTGATGACTTGATCTGCACATCTACGAAACAGAAATGGGTCGTCCCAAAAGTAGTTTTTCACATCATTAAAGAATCACTTCTTTTGCTGGTGTGTTAACCCTTTTGGGATAATGTTAGCAGCTAAAAAATTCACGATGTCTGCAAACCAAGGTACCTCGGAGTTAGATAAAGCAAAAAATTGTTCTTCAAGGAACGAATCATTTATTTCAACGTCATCTAGTTCCCTGGTATTGGATTTCTCGAGCCTGGACAGATGATCAGCTACGAGATTTTTAGCTCATTTCTTATCCTGAATCTCCAAGTCGAATTCCTGCAATAGGAGAATCCATCGAATGAGTCGAGGTTTTGCATCAGTTTTAGTTAAAAGGTAGCTAAGGGCAGAATGGTCAGTGTAAACAACAACTTTAGACAATATGAGATATGATCGAAATTTATCCAATGCAAAAACCAAAGCTAGCAACTCTTTTTCCGTAGTAGTATAGTTTTCTTGTGCAGCTGTCAAGGTTTTGCTGGCGTAATAGATAGGTTAAAAATGCTTGTCTCTTCACTGTCCCAATACTGCACCTACTGCAAAAGTGACTCGCATCACACATTAGTTCAAATGGCAAGTTCCAATCATGTACAATTATGATTAGAGCATTAATTAATTTATCCTTTAAAGTATTAAATGCTTCTAAACATTCCTGATCGAAGTTAAAAGGTATATCTTTTTCTAGCAATTTAGTCAAAGGCTTAGCTATTTTAAAAAAATCCTTAATAAATCTTTTATAAAAACTAGCATGTCCTAAAAAGCTTCTAATATCCTTAACCGAACTAGGAGGTGGAAATTTTTTGATTGTTTCTATTTTAGATTTATCCACCTCAATCCCTTTACTAGAAATTTTATGCCCTAATACAATACCTTCTTGAACCATAAAGTGACATTTCTCCCAGTTAAGCACAAGGTTGTTTCCTCACATCTTATTAAAACTCGTTTTAAATTTTTAAGGCAGAGATGGAAAGAGTTACCGAATACCAAAAAATCATCCATAAATACTTCCATGATATCTTCCACGAGTTCGTCGAATATGGTCACCATACAGCGCTGAAAAGTGGCAGGAGCATTACATAATCCAAAAGGCATTCTACGATAAGCGAACGTATCATATGGGCATGTGAATGTCGTCTTTTCTTAATGTTCAGGAGCTATTGGGATTTGGAAGTAACCAGAGAGTCCGTTTAGAAAGTAGTAATAAATGTGTCCGGATAATCTTTCCAACATTTGGTCAATGAATGGCAAGGGGAAGTGATATTTTCTTGTGGCATCATTCAGTTTCCTTAGTCTATGCAAACTCTCCACCCTGTGACTGTTCTTGTTGGGATTAATTCATTCTTCTCGTTGGTCACAACCGTCATGCCTCCTTCCTTGGGGACAACCTGCACTCGACTTACCCAAGAACTATCAGAAATTTAATTACCCCAACATCTAGAAGTTTAATTACCTCAGCTTTTACAACTTCCTTCATGTTGGGGTTTAGACGTCTTTGAGCTTGCACACACAGTTTGTACTCATCTTCCATCAAAATTTTATGGGTGCAAAAAGAAGGGTTGATTCCTTTAATGTTAGAACTTTTCCAAGCTATGGCTTTTTTATGTTCTTTTAATACTTGGATTAATTCCTCTTTCTTCTTGGGTTGCAAGTTAGTAGCAATAATAACTGGTAATGTAGAATTATTTCCAAGGAATGCGTATTCTAAGTGGTTTGGTAACTGTTTAAGTTCCAGTTAGGGAGGCTCCTCAATAGAGGGTTTTTGTTTAAGTTCATCATTTATCTTAATGCCTTCATATTCTACTTGTCTTGATGAATGGTCATTAAGTTCCTCACCTGTCTCCTCGCCTTGAGCTGGATACAGTTTCGTCGTCTCCTTCTGTACAATTTTCTGCAAAGAATCTTGAGTAATATGATCAATAGAGTCAGTAAAATAACATGAATTGCCTTCATATTGTCTGTGATTTTTTAAAATTTGTATGTGTTCTGGTTGGTTAAAATATATTTTAGTAGCTTAGTGGGCCTTTGAAAGGCCCAAACTTAAGTTAAATCCGTGGTAGTCTTTGGAATTTTAATTTTATGAACAGGTGATGCAATTGGCGTTTGGACTTTTAAGAGTAAAGAGGTAAAAGATGACACAAAAAGGAGTGTGGTGTAGTGGCAAGGTGGCGCCACTTAGGGGACAAAGAAGTGACGCTATAGAGGAAGTAAGGGGTCCAAGGTTCAAGTCTTGGCTCTTGCAATATATTTTGGTTTTTCTTTTCAATAAATCTGGAAGCAAGTAGGTGCGCTTTAAAGTTTAATGTGTTGGATTTATGACACAAATGAGTTGATGGCCTAGTGGTGGTGGCGTGAGTTGACATGTGAGAGGACATTGGTTCGAATCCTTTGGCACGCAAAGGTTGATTATTTTGCTATGTTGGGACGGAAAGAGTTAGTGTTGGTTTTAAACTCTGGTGATGGAGGGATCCCACATCGGGAAGCTAACATAAAAGTAGATGGAAAGATGGCTTTAAATAGAGCAAACCATGAGGAGAGTAGGCATACCCTTCTTGGCTGATCCCTTTCGCTTTATGACGTGCTCGTTTGGGTTGGGCATCAGCTAAGAGTGTTTGGAGCGCGGATTAACTGCAGTCTCCTAGCAGGTGTGTATTTCTCATTACTCTAGCAGTAGGACGGCTATTTCGGGCAGCGATGGGCTGAAACGGGCCATGTGGTCCGAATGGGTCCGTAGGCCCAAGTGGATAAGTTGTAGAATTACTAAAATACCCCTGTAGGGTAGGACTACCGATTTACCCCTAGAGGGTAAAATGACTATTTTGCCCCGCGTGCGTAAATGACTAACTTGTGTGATGATTGGGTTAGTTGACGTGGATTTATGTTAGTTATCTTTAATTCGTAAGTCAAATGTGTTAGTCATCGATTGTAAGATTATCGCGTGGAAGATATCGTCATCAATCGTCATTAACCAAGTGTGTAAATGACACCCTCCCTTAGATTGAATCGGTAAAAGCCGAAAAACCAAAACGTTGGTATTTTGTGAACTCGCAAGCGTGCGAGCACTTGTGAGACAGTTGTTAATGAATATGGTGCATTTGGATGATTAGAGTGCAGAGTGTGCATTTTCGTGCACAACGGTATTTTTGGGCTTAATGGGCCGAAAATGGGTCAATGGGCCAATGGGCCCACTTTGTTAAAAGACGAGGTAAGTACTTCTGATTACTTGGTAAACGTTAGAATGAGCATGAAACCTTAGCAATAGGTAATAATTACTGAAACACCCTTATGCATGCAAAATTATGATTTTACCCCTAGGGTTTTTTTTTCTAAAAAGCATGATGTTCTATTTCTGTATATGTATGCCATGACATATTATTTCTGTTGCATGGGACATGGGTTTATATTGATGGAGGAAGCGTTCTGGCACCCTTGCTGCAATCTGGTGGCCTCGCCACATATATCTGTTCTGGTGACTTCGTCACAATATCTGGCAGCCTCGCTGTAATCTGGTGGCTTCGCCACATATATATATATCTGTTCTGGTGGCCTAGCCACAATATCTGTATCCGGTGACTTCGTCACAATATCTGGCAGCCTCGCTGCAATTTTTATGGTGTGTAGCGGTTGAGTGGGTCGAGTAGTCTCCCCACATGTTGTAAGGCTGGTACGGGGATGTTATGGATGGCTCTGCGTTGGGATTTCTACATTCATGATATATTTGTTCTGTATGTACTATGGGCCTATGGGTTTCATTCTGATTTCTGTACTGGGCCAAGGCCCAGATAAGTCTGACTCTGAGGTTTGATCTGTTTTGGGCTATGGTTGGGTTATGTTAAACACTGAGTTTACCGAACTCACCCTTTATTTTCATCTCTACAGGAAATCCCCAACCATTGTGGACATGGAGCTGTGAGGGATTCGGAGTGGCCACATCATCTGCAAAGTTGGTTTTTCTAAGTTAGTTTATTTTTTTTATTTTTATATTCTGATTTAATTTTGGGTTTTAAGTTGTAATAAGGACGCTATTTAAATTTCTTTTTTCCGTTATGGTTTTATTTTCTGATTATATTTATACTATGACGAAACTACTAGTGTTAGGCTGCGCGGGTTTTCAAAATTAATGAACGTTTTCAAGACTCAACAGGCACAGCAAATGGATAGCCTAATGATTGATAAACCGGCTTTTCATTCAACCGCTGTTTTTACAAAGACCACCCCAATCACTTAAACCAGTGAATGCATACTAAGTCGTAAGTCCATGTGACACGTTAGATCTGGCCATAACGTCTGGTCCGAGTTTGGGGTGTTACATTTAGTGGTATCAGAGCCAAGTTGTAACAAGTCGGCTGTGGAACGGGTCTAAAAACGGGAGTTTGTAAAGAAACACTGAATAAAAGTTTTCAAAAATCGTTTTGTTTGGAACTTGATTATAAATTATTTTCGAGAATGTTTCCAATATTTTCTCTTTACAAATATATGATTTTAAAGATTAAAATCGATTTTCTAAAATTAGGTTTTTTTAGAAGGTGGAACACCGAATCTCCGGCCCAAGTCTGTAAGTTTTCTAAGCCTTTCTGATTGTTTCTGAAATATCTGTTATATGCTTGTACAAAACCTTATCATGGTACTTTAGTTAGGGTAACACTGGAATTATAGAAACTCTGATAAGTAGACTGAGATTGTAGCTAGGCTACCGCAAAAGGAAACAAACTCAAACTCTGAATTATGGTTATTCATAAGACATGTAATAAACACTAAAATATTAAACTGATTCATAAAATTCTTAATCAGATAATACGAAATGAGTACAGGAGCAGCTCGTGGAAGAGGCAGTGGACGTGGCCGAGGTAATGCTCAGGCTGAATCTTCGTCTTCAGGACATGTGCTGGCAGTAGATGCACCGGTACCACCGGCAATAGAGGTAGAGTCTCATGATCGAGGTGCCGGGGACGATGCTCTGTCCCAAGCAATGCTCCGAGTTTTGGAAAGGGTTGCTGGGGCAAGTACGGGAAACGGAATTTGGGGGTCTATTTTTGAGTGGCTCCGGCCTAATGGAGCAGAGATATTTAGGGGCGTATCTGGTGTAGCTCCAAATGTGGCTGAGTACTGGTTAGAAGCCACAGAGCGGATTATGGATGATCTGGACTGCTCTGTGGAGCAAAAACTGAAGGGAGCCATATCGTTACTCAGGGATGAGGCTTATCAGTGGTGGCTCACGGTGAGAGATGGAACTCCTGCTGACAGTGTGACTTGGGAGCTTTTTAAGACAACCTTCAAAGGAAAGTATGTTAGGGCTAGTTACGTGGACACTCGCCGGGAAGAATTTCTGAACTTGGTCCAAGGGAGTAAGTCAGTGGCTGAGTATGAGTCTGAGTTTCTAAGACTGAGCCGGTATGCTTCTGGGATTGTCGCTACAGAGTATGAACATAGCGTACGCTTCAAGGATGGTCTGAGAGATGAACTTAGGGTGCTGATTGCTCCGCAGAGGGAGCGTAACTTTGCTGCTTTAGTGGAGAAAGCTAAGATAGTTGAAGACGTGAAGCATACAGAAAGATAGAATCGTGAGAAAGATTAGAACCATTTTAAGAGAGATTCAAGACTTTCAGGTGGTATGAACAGGAATGTTAAGAGAGCAAGGGTAATGGAGCCAGTTCGAGCAGTATCGATGAATGCTGTTAGACCGTAGGGTTGTAGGAATTGTGGGAAGATGTATATGGGTGAGTGTCGGAAATGTTCTGGTGCTTGTTTCTGATGCAGATCTATGGAGCATAAGGTTAAGGATTGTTCCCAGGAACCCGATCAGGTTCAAGTTTTAGAGCAGAGGGTCGCTCTACCAGTGAGGGGTGGACCACAGTTTCTGAGAGGACGTGGGCAAGGCAGAGGTGGTAATGGAAACGGTCGAGGAAGAGGAGCGCCTGGCAGGGGTGCTGGATTTACTGAGGCTCGTCAGCCGGCGTTGGTGTATGCAGCTCGTCACCGAGAGGAGGGTGATGCACCTGACATCATAACTGGTACGTTTCTGATTTCCAGTATGCCATACACTGCGTTGATAGATGTTGGATCTACACATTCATATGTTGCATGTGCTATATCTGGGTCGCTGGGTGTGCGCTCTGAGGAGACAGTGAGTGGAGTATCTGTACTAAGTCATTTGGGTCACTCGGTTAGGGTAGATAAACTGTATAGAGATGTGCCTATAGAAACTCATCTCTGGAGATCTGATGGAGCTACCTTTCGGAGAATTCGATCTCATTTTGGGAATGGATTGGCTTGTTAAGCATAGGGCTACTCTGGATTGTGCTGCTAAGCGAATAATGTTAAAGACCACAAAGGATGAGGAGGTTTTGGTGATAGGCGAGCGTAGGGATTATCTGTCTAATGTGGTGTCGACATTGAGAGCCGAGAAGTGGATTCGAAAGGGATGTGAGGCTTATTTAGCATTTGTAAGCCAATCGAAAACTGAGGATCTGACAGTGGATAAAGTTAGAACCATCAAGGATTTTCAAGATGTTTTTCTAGAGGACCTTCTGGGTTTGCCCTCGAATCGAGAGGTTGAGTTTGGAATCGACTTGTTGCCTGGAACGGCACTAGTGTCCATTGCACCTTATAGGATGGCACCGAAGGAGTTGGTGGAGCTGAAAGCCCAAATTCAAGAGTTATTGGATAGAGGCTTCATTAGACCAAGTGTGTCTCTGTGGGGAGCACCAGTGTTGTTTGTAAAGAAGAAAGATGGGTCAATACGGATGTGCATCGATTATCGGTAATTGAACAAACTGACGATTAAAAACAAGTACCCACTGCCGAGAATCGATGATTTATTCGACCAACTTAGAGGAGCTTTAGTATTTTTCAAGATTGACCTTCGATCTGGGTATCATCAGTTGAGGGTTAAGGAGGTGGATATTCACAAGACGACATTCAGAACTCGGTATAGTCACTATGAGTTCTTGGTTA
The DNA here is from genome assembly GCF_007990345.1 of Gossypium hirsutum. Taxonomy (NCBI): domain Eukaryota; kingdom Viridiplantae; phylum Streptophyta; class Magnoliopsida; order Malvales; family Malvaceae; genus Gossypium; species Gossypium hirsutum. The sequence continues at coordinate 13,250,124 of NC_053430.1, forward strand.
TGCCATTTGGGTTGATGAATGCATCTGCGAGATTTATGGATCTGATGAATCGAGTGTTCCAGCCATACTTGGATCGATTCGTAGTCGTCTTTATCGACGATATTCTGGTTTATTCTGAAACTGAGGAGAAGTATGATGAGCATCTTCGTATTGTGCTGCAAGTGCTGAGGGAGAATGAGCTTTATGCGAAATTCAGTAAGTGTGAGTTCTGGTTGAGAGAGGTAACTTTCTTAGGGCATGTTGTCTCTGCTGAAGGGATCAAGGTGGACCCTCGAAAGATTGAAGCGATTCTAGAATGGAAGCTACCAAGGTCAGTTTCGAAAATTCAAAGTTTTCTGGGTTTAGCTGGGTACTATAGAAGGTTTGTGGAAGGATTTTCTGTGATGGCAGCGCCTTTGACAAAGCTTATGAAGAAGGGAGTACCGTTTGTTTGGACTAAGAAACAACAGGAATCTTTTGAGAAGCTGAAGAAAGTTCTGACCGAGGCATCTGTACTGATTCAGCCGGAGTCTGGAAAAAGATTTTACCTTATGCAGTGATGCATCACATGTAGGGTTGGGCTGTGTGCTGATGCAAGAGGGTAAAGTGGTTGCTTATGCATCGCGACAGTTTAAACCACATGAAGTTAACTATCCTACTCATGATTTGGAGTTGGCAGCAGTAATCTTTGGGCTTAAGATTTGGAGACATTACCTGTACGGAGAAAGGTGTATTATATACATAGATCATAAGAGTCTTAAGTACTTGCTGACTCAGAAGGAGCTGAACCTTAGGCAGTGGAGATGGATAGAGTTGCTTAAGGATTATGACTGCACGATTGAGTATCACCCAGGAAAAGCTAATGTGGTGGCTGATGCCCTAAGTCGTAGAACTGTATCTGATCTGAGAGCCATGGTTGCTCGTTTGAGTCTGTATGAAGATGGTAGTCTGTTAGCATCACAGCAAGTTAGGCCGACCTGGGTGGATGAGATTAAGGAAAAACAGTCGAGGGATGAGTCCCTGGTTTCTCGATTCTGGTAGGTTAAGAATGGGGATACTTCTGAGTTCGGACTGAACAATGAGGGAGTTCTGTGTTACCGAGGTAGAGTTTGTATTCCGAAGGACACTGACTTGAGGCAAGCAATTCTGAAAGAAGCTCATGGAGGTCAGTGTGCTATGCATCCTGGAGGGAGTAAAATGTATCGCGACTTAAAGGAGTTGTATTGGTAGCCTGGATTGAAGCGAGAGGTAACGAAAGTTGTGGGAAAATGTCTGACTTGTCAGCAAGTGAAAGCTGAACATCAATTACCTTTCAGACTTTTGCAGCCAGTGAAAGTACCACTTTAGAAGTGGGAGAGGGTAACCATGGATTTTGTGAGTGGGTTACCCTTGACACTATCGAAGAAGGACTCGATTTGGGTAATTATGGATAGGTTGACCAAATCTTCTCATTTCATACCTGTCCGCACTGATTATTCACTTCAGAAGTTAGCCAAATTGTATGTGGCGAAAATAGTGCAACTTCACGGAGTGCAGTGTTGATTATTTCTAATTGAGATCCTAGATTCTCATCTCGGTTTTGGAAAAATTTGCATGAGGCATTGGGTACGCGGTTGAAATTTAGTACAGCCTTTCATCCTCAGACTGATGGTCAGTCGGAAAGGGTTATTCAGATTCTAGAAGACATGTTGAGGGGATGCGTTATCGACTTTCGAGGCAGTTGGGAGGATTACTTATCGTTGGCAGAGTTTGCATACAACAACAGTTATCAAGAAAGTATTCGAATGGCTCCTTATGAGGCACTGTATGGGCGAAGATGTCGTACACCTAGTTGTTGGACCGAGCTGGGTGAACGACAGGTTCTTGGACCTGAGTTGGTGGCAGATACTGAGGATAAGGTCAAGTTGATTAGAGACCGGTTGAAGGAAGCATCTGATAGACAGAAGTCATATGCAGATTTGAAGCACAAGGAAATTGAGTACTCTGTGGGTGATATGGTCTTCTTGAAGGTTTTGCCTTGGAAGAAAATATTAAGGTTTGGGAGGAAAGGCAAGTTAAGTCCACGGTTCATTGGGCCTTATCAGATTCTTAAGCGAGTGGGTCCAGTGGCTTATCAGTTGGAGCTACTTCCAGAGTTGAATAGGATTCATGATGTCTTTCACGTCTCCATGTTAACGCGGTATCATTCTGACCCTACTCATGTTGTGCCGGTTGCAGAGATCGAGGTCCAAATAGACTTGACTTTTGAGGAAGAGCCTGTGCAGATTTTGGATCAAGATGTTAAGATTTTGAGGACGAAATCAGTTCCGCTAGTAAAGGTGCTGTGGTGTAATCATGCCAGAGAGGAAGCTACTTGGGAGCCAGAAATGGCGATCCGTCAACAATATCCTCATCTGTTTGATTCAGGTAAAATTTCGATGACGAAATTTCTTTAAGGAGGGTAGAGTTGTAATGCCCCAATTTTTGAGTTTTCTGTGTTTCTGTGATTTTTTAAAATTTGTGTGTGTTCTGGTTGGTTAAATTATATATTTTAGTAGGTTAGTGGGCCTTTGGAAGGCCCAAACTTAAGTTAAATCCGTGGTAGTCTTCGGAATTTTAATTTTATGAACAGGTGATACAATTGGCGTTTGGGCTTTTAAGAGTAAAGGGGTAAAAGATGACACAAAAAGGAGTGTGGTGTAGTGGCAAGGTGGCGCCACTTAGGGGACAAGGAAGTGACGCCATAGAGGAAGCAAGGGGTCCAAGGTTCAAGTCTTGGCTCTTGCAATATATTTTGGTTTTTCTTTTCAATAAATCTGGAAGCAAGTAGGTGCGCTTTAAAGTTTAATGTGTTGGATTTATGACACAAATGAGTTGATGGCCTAGTGGTGGTGGCGTGAGTTGGCATGTGAGAGGACTTTGGTTCGAATCCCTTGGCACGGAAAGGTTGATTATTTTGCTATGTTGGGACGGCAAGAGTTGGTGTTGGTTTTAAACTCTAGTGATAGAGGGATCCCACATCAGGAAGCTAACATAAGAGTAGATGGAGAGTTGGCTTTAAATAGAGCAAACCATGAGGAAAGTAGGCATACCCTTCTTGGCTGATCCCTTTCGCTTTGTGACGCGCTCGTTTGGGTTGGGCGTCAGCTAAGAGTGTTTGGAGCGCGGATTAACTGCAGTCTCCTAACAAGTGTGTATTTCTTATTTCTCTAGCAGCAGGACGGCTATTTAAGGCCGCGATGGGCTGAAATGGGCCATGTGGTCCCAATGGGTCCGTAGGCCCAAGTGGATAAGTTGTAGAATTACTAAAATACCCCTGTAAGGTAGGACGACCGATTTACCCTTGAAGGGTAAAATGACTATTTTGCCCCTCGTGCGTAAATGACTAACTTGTGTGATGATTGGGTTAGTTGACATGGATTTATGTTAGTTATCGTTAATTCGTAAGTCTAATGTGTTAGTCATCGATTGTAGGATTATCGCGTGGGAGATATCGTCATTAATCGTCATCAGCCAGGTGTGTAAACGACACCCTCCCTTAGACTGAATTGGTAAAAGCTGAAATACCGAAACATTGGTATTTTGTGAACTCGCGAGCGTGCGAGCGCTCGTGAGATAGTTGTTAATGAATATGGTGCATTTGGATGATTAGAGTGCAGAGTGTGCATTTTCGTGCACAATGGTATTTTTGGGTTTAATGGGCCGAAAACGGGCCAATGGGCTAACGGGCCCACTTTGGTAAAAAGACGAGGTAAGTACTTCTGATTACTTGGTAAACGTTAGAATGAGCATGAAACCTTAGCAGTAGGTGATAATTACTAAAATACCCTTATGCATGCAAAATTACGATTTTACCCCTATGGTTAATTTTTTTTAAAAGCATGATGTTCTGTTTCTGTATACATATGCCATGACATATTATTTCTGTTGCATGAGACATGGGTTTATATTGATGGAGGAAGCGTTCTAGCACCCTCGCTGAAATCTGGTGGCCTCGTCACATATATCTGTTCTGGGGACTTCGTCATAATATCTGGCAGCCTCGCTGCAATCTGGTGGCTTCGCCAGGTATATATATATATCTGTTCTGGTGGACTAGCCACAATGTCTGTATCTGGTGACTTCGTCACAATATCTGGCAGCCTCGCTGCAATTTCTGTAGTGTGTAGCGGTTGGGTGGGTCGTGTAGTCTCCCCACATGGTGTAAGGCTGGTACGGGGGTGTTATGGATGGCTCTGGGTTGGGCTTTCTGCATTCAAGATATATTTGTTCTGTATCTGCTATGGGCCTATGGGTTTCATTTTGATTTCTGTACTGGGCCAAGTCCTAGATAAGTCTGACTCTGAGGTTTGATCTATTTTGGGCTATGGTTGGGTTATGTTGCACACTGAGTTTACCGAACTCACCCTTTATTTTCATCTCTGCAGAAATCCCCAACCATTGTGGGCTTAGAGTTGTGAGGGATTCTGTAATAGCCCAAAATTGGGTCTAGTTGGAACAGAGGTTTCAGGACCACAAAATCTGAGATATAAATAATTATTTTATGATTATTTTGAGGTCTATGATATGATTGCATAATTGTGTGAAAATTTCGTGGAGAAATTCTATGCATAAAGTGCTTAATTCGAAGTTAGGGACTAAATTGAAGAAGTTGCAAAACTTGCATTCTAGAAGTTTCTAGTATGAAATTGATTTGAAATATTAATTAGGAGGTCTTAAATAGAAATTTGACCAATTTCTAAGTTATGGACAAAAATTGGACATGGATGGAATTTTTGGAAAGTTTAGTAGTAAGGGTATTTTGGTCATTTAGGGGTAAAATGAATTAAAATACAAAATTAAAAGCCAATTTTGCTCATCTTCTTCACCATGGACGTGTATACCAAGGGAGACTCCATGTCTAGGGTTTTCAAGCTTCCCAAGCTCAATTGTAAGTCCGTTCTAACCCCGTTTTTCAAGTTCTTTACGTTTTTGGAGTCCCGGTAACTTGATTTAGCTTATGCTAGCAATAATTCAACCTAGGGTTCATATTTGGAAAAATACCCATAGGTAAAATTTGTGTATTCTGGTGTTTTATGATACAATATGAGGTTTTAAATTATGTTAGACAACTTGTGCTACTCGGTTTTAAGTGAAAACGAGCAAAAGGGCTTAATCGGTAAAAATACCTAATAGTCATAAGTATATGTTAGAGTGAGAATTTGATGTTGCCATAGAAGGGAAAAGTGATCATCATGTCATAAAACATAAATATAAGGGATGAAGTTTAATTCCCGAGCCTAGGGGCAAAAGTGTAAATATGAAAAAGTTTAGGGGCAAAATTTTAATTTTTCCAAAGTTTGAGTTAAGGACTGTTTTGAATAGTAAATTAATTAAATAAGTAAAATATGATGTTTTAGATCCCAGAAAACGAGATTTGAACCTAGAATGAGAGAAAAATCGAAAATTGGGAAAGTTGGTAAAATGGCCGTTTTAATATCAAGGTAAGTTCATATGTATAATAAGCATTAATTTATGCATGTTTCAATGTAAAGTTGATATATTTACTATGATCTCCGAGGTGTTGAAAGTATGTAAGTTGGTATGATAATAATACAACAATAATGCTGTAATTTATATTTGAAAGTTAAATTTTGGTGAATTAATTGAATTATGTTAAATTAAATGATTATGGTGCCAAGTTTATGAATTGATTTAAAAATATGTCTATGGTACATGAAGTGCATTGAATTATCATACATAAATGTGATTTCTATGATTATGGATATTATGGGAAATTGTAAGTTCATATGATTTTTAATAAGACATGTGTAATTTAATGTTATTGCGTTGATATTAAATGAGATGTAAGTTTATATGTAAGTAATACATCACTATTACTTGTATTATGATATTTTATAAAAATATTCGAAATATGTTTGTGGATAATTACTTGATTGGTGAAATTGTTAGAAAAGAGAGAGAAATCCCGGTTGAACCTTCGGAAAGATTGGGTGATACAGATGGTATGTAGCTAGGTCACATGTATAGTGCACATCATGTGTACAAGAGAGCTACAAGACATTATGATGTAGCTAGGTCGCATGGGTGATACTATGTGTACACCATGTAGACAAGAGAGCTACAGGATATATGTAGCTAGGTCGCATGCGTGATTCCAAGTGAAGGACACCATGTAGACAAGAGAGCTATGAGATAAACTGGCTAGGTCACATGGGTGGTACTAAGTGTTCACCATGTGTACAAGAGAGCCGAACTATATGATGGGTGGAGCTATGTGCTGAAACCACCAAGTATCGAGGATTGATCCGAAGTGTTCAACGGGAGACTCTCTATGTATTGCTTTGTGAGTTTTGTGATGAATATGTGCAGGAACTTGGTTATGTGAATGATGTGTTCATTAAGTGACCAGGATGTGGTAAGGTTATAAACAAGTAAGTTATACATGAGGATGATTTTATGGTGACCTTGTGATCATGGGCCTATACTTGTGATGTATGAAATGTGGTGAAAATGATTTGTGATATGTATGTTAAAATGAGGTTAATACAAAGAAAGTGTGAAAGAGTGAATTAGCAATAAAACAGTTTTGGACAGTAGCAGTGACATGATTTTGAAAAATCACCAAAAATAGTATAAATTGAATCAGAGGCTGAATGAGATATAAATTAAATCTTAATTAGTCTATTGTCATATAAAAGAAACATAAAAAGCAAAGGAGTTCTATATTTTGAGATATTTATGTTTTCGTGAGACTGATTCAGAATGATTACGTGATCCCCTGTTCTGAATTTGGAAAATCACAAAAATTTGGAGAAAAATAATTAGAGGCTCAAAATTATATTTTTAAAATCCATAATGAGTCTATTTTCAAGATAAATCAACAAGAACATTATCCGAGTTCTGTACTGTGAGATAATTATTTTTTAGTGAAGAGAGGTCAGAACTGTCAGAAAGTGAAACAGGGGAAATTTTAATGAATAAACTGTACTAATTGGCTAAACCAAAAATTATGAAAATTTTATGGTAGAACGATATGTGAGTCTAGTTTCAGGGAAAATTTACGGATCTTGATTTGGATCTCTGTAGCTCTAATTATAAATAATTAAGTGACTATGACTCGTGTGGACAGTTTGATGTGAACATTTATTAGTAAATTGTGAAATCGTACTTACAAGAATGCTATATACATTAAGGATGTGGAATGGAGAGGAGGAGGAAAATAAATATATGTGGAATACATGGAAACTATGGTATATGAAATATTGATATAATGAAATAAATGATATGTGTTTATAAGAAAACAAAAAGAGAATGTTATGAATCATGACATGTATATATATATATGACTAGTCTCAATGTAATGCTTGTTGGGTATGGAATTGAATTGAAATGTTTCAGGCAAACATGTTATTCTGCGCATCTGAATCGTGGTATTTTATAAAGATATGATCTAGCTTTAAATATGAATGCTTGATGATTAAGCTGAAGATATTTGGTATGATGATAATCTTGGTATAAATGTATAAGTGGTACTATAATAAACAAGGTAAAATGAGTATGAGAGACACATGTATGATGACATACAAATGCTATGTTTGTGGTTTAATTGAGGATGTTTAATCATTAAATGAATACCATGTTATATGTTTTTGATTTTGTATAAGTGTGTAAGAGATCAAGGTTGACCAAAGCTTGGAAAATAGCCTAGGTATATTCCACACAGGCAGAGACACGACCATGTGTCTCAGCCGTGTATGGAAGACGACTTTGGGACACGGGCATGTGGAGCCTTAAAACATGAAATTTCCAAGATTTTCGTAAGTTCTTGGTTTAGTCCCAAACCCTTTCTAAAGTATGTTTTGGGCTCCGTAGACTCAAATAAGGGACTATGTGTAAGAGAATGAATGCTTTGAAATATGAATAAAATTTTATGGCTCGTATTTTAGTTTAATATTTGTATGTTTGTCTGGTAACGCCTCGTACCTTAGCCCGGCCTCGGATACGGGTAAGGGGTGTTACAGGTTCGGAGTGGCCACATCATCTGCAAAGTTAGCTTTTCTAAGTTAGTTTATTTTTATTATTTTTATATTCTGATTTAATTTTGGGTTTTAAGTTGTAATAAGGCCGCTATTTAAATTTCTTTTTTCTGTTATGGTTTTATTTTCTGATTATATTTATACTATGACGAAACTGCTAGTGTTAGGCTGCGCGGGTTTTCAAAATTAATGAACGTTTTCAAGACTCAACAAGCACAACAAATGGATAGCCTAAAGATTGATAAACCGGCTTTTCATTTAACCGCTCTTTTTACAAAGACTACCCCAATCACTTAAACCAGTGAATGCATACTAAGTCGTAAGTCCATGTGACACGTTAGATCTGGCCATAACGTCTGGGCTGGGTTTGGGGTGTTAGATGAATCATCCTGTTCCCTAGAGAATCTCATAGCATCGTAAATTTTAAAGATAATCTCCTCGTCACCTACTCTAAGTACCAATTTTTTGTCATCCACATCGATTACAGCGCTAGTAGTAGCTAAAAATGGGCGCCCTAAAATTAAAGGTACTTCCACATCTTCATCCATGTCAAGCACAACAAAATCAACAGGGAATATGAATTTATCTACTTTTACGAGTACGTCTTCTATAATACCCCTAGGGTATTTAACAGATCTATCAGCTAATTGAATACTCATCCTAGTAGGTTTAGGTTCCCCAAGACCAAGTTGTTTGAACATTTTATATTGCATCAAATTAATGCTAGCGCCTAAATCAGCTAGTGCTTTTTCAACATTCAGACTACCAATTAAGCAAGGGATAGTAAAACTTCTTGGATCTTTTAGTTTGGTTGGCAGCTTGTTTTGGAGTATGGATGAGCACTCCTTGTTGAGTTCTACTGTAGATAAGTCCTCGAACTTCCTTTTATTGTTAGAAGCTCCTTAAAAAAATTTGCGTATGTAGGCATCTACGAGATGGCTTCAACAAAAGGTAAGTTGATATGTAATTACTTAAAAAGTTTAAGAAACTTACCGAATTGTGCATTAATACGATCTTTTTTCAATTTTGCTAGATATGGAACTGGTGGTTTATATTCCTCCGGCACTGGTTTGTCACTATTTTCGAGTTTTTATTCCCTCCTTTCGCTTTTCACGGCTTTTTGTGCTAACTTCTTTTTAGATTCTGCTAACACTTTCCCACTCCTTAGTGTAACTGCTTTGACATGCTCTTTTGATTTGGTGTTACTAAGTAAACTTCCTAGTGGTCTTTCCGAGATCAGTTTGGACAGTTGGCCTATCTAAGTTTCGAGCTCTTGGATCGATGCTTGTTGATTTTTAAGTGTTGTCTCGGTGTTCTGAAAATTGGTTTCTGACACTGATATAAACTTTGAGAGCATCTCTTCAAGGTTTGGCTTTTTTTCCTGGTGGTAGGGTGGTTGTTGGTAGCCCAGAGGATGTTGTGGTCTTTGATTTCCTTGACCGCCCCACGAGAAATTGGGGTGGTTCCTCCAACCTGCATTTTAAGTGTTAGTATATGGATTGTTTTGAGGTTGAGGATTATTACCCATGTAGTTTAATTGTTCGTTTTCCATGTTGTGGCCATAAGGTTGGTATTCCGAATGGTTTGTTCCACCTCCACTTATTTCGCACTGCATTACTGGGTGAACCGGTGAAGAATTAAGAAAACCATCAATCTTTTTATTTAAGAGTTCTACCTGATTATAGAGCATGGTGACCGAATCGACATTATAAACGAAGTTATAAACCATCAATCCTCCTCAGTACCGTCTCACTCATGCCATTGACGAGGAGGATCTTGAGGACATGCAAGCCTATAGTAATAACTTCTCATGTTAGACAATCGAGTGCTTAATCTTGAACCTTAAACACTTTGAGTGATTTGAGTGAATCCTTAGTGAGGATGTCATCTCTTGTATATTTAGGACTAAAGTTAATTACTTAGAGGAAGGAGATTACCTATAATTTTATTATCAAAATATTCGATTCAGATTGTTTGAGGCTTTTAATGCCCCTATAATTGAATTTTCACTGTATGATTTTTCGTGGAATAGTTTGTAACATTACCAGTAATGATTATGTGATTGAAAGGAATGAATTCTAGCAGTAAATGAGAGTTTTGCTTGAGGACAAGCAAATGCTTAAGTGTGGGGGTATTTGATAAACACCAAATTATACATATTTTACCCCAAATACTTAGCATATTTATGGATGTTTATCACTAGATTTGTGGATTTTGGTGCTCTTAATCCGATTATTTCATGTTTTGTACTCAGGAGAGCACCAAGAGTCAAAAGTAGCCAAAACGAGCCAAAAAGGGACAAAATAGACCAAATCGAGTTTATGACACGACCTAAGACTTGCCACACGGGCTGCTCACACGCCCGTGTCTTTCGAGGGTGTCAACCAAAGCTTTCACGATTCACACGGCCTGGCCATTGACCTACACGGATGTGTGCAATTTAACGGATCGAACATGGCCTAGCAAACAGATCACACGGTCGTGGTCCCTTTTTCAAAGAGTTGTATTTTACACGGAAAAGGATACTTAGGGAAGATGAAAGTCAATCCAAAGCCTATATAAACACCCTAAGTATGACTTAGAAAAGGGCCCCTCCTCCAGAATTTTTCTAGAGTACAGAACCACACGTCTGGAATTACTTGAAGGAAGCCAGACGATCCATCCCAAAAGCCGGAGCTACTCTAAGACTGAAGATCTCTCTCAGAATTCCTTCAGGGGTTTTAGAGTTTTCTTTATGTTTTGTTATTTTCATACTTTTGAGATGTACTCTTATTTTATTATGAACTAAACCCCTTAGATACCTAAGGGGGTTGAAACCTATGTTGGATCTTGTTATTATTATCTGAACTGTATGATAAATACTTGATTTGTTCTTAATTATGTGTTCTTAATGCTTGAGTTAATATTCCGGGTATTGATTCATAATTTGATGTGCTTATGAAGAGGAGCAAAAGTCCCTGTTTAAAAGTAGATTCGGCATAATTAAGCGGAGTTGATCGAATGCCTAGAAATAGGGTTACGAGATTTTTCCGGATTAGGGTAAAACCTAATATGGGAGTCCATAGATCGATTTACTGCTTCCCTAGGGGTTTTAATTGGAAAGAGATTTCAATTAATTCAATTGAAGGTTTGGTGTTATTAGTCTCAAAAGAGATAATAAAATAGGTTAGGGAGTCTCACGAATCAAGTCAAGTGAATAAATCGTCTGGTTCAGAGTCAGATAACAAGTGAAATCTAGGTGGATTCCTTCTTAGGTGTCGTCTTTATCAATTACTTTTCTTCAAGTTTTTTTTCCAAATTTTCTCTTTGCTTTAGTTTAATTAGTTAATTAGTTTAGTTAATTAGTTTAATAAACAACCCTTCTTTATTTCTATGTTAAATAATAAAAAGATAGTTATTACTAGTACTTTTAGTTCCCTTGGGTACAATATCCCGGTCTTGCCATTACTATACTATTGTTCGATAGGTGCGCTTGCCTTTTCGTCGTGATAATAGTTAGTCTAGGTTTGATCTTCATTATAAATATTTATTACTTGTTACGAATCACGCGATCAACTACAATTGCAGGAGGTAGCTGATTGCCTTGGTTTTCAGCTATCTTCTCGGTTGGGGGTTGAGTATCGTCTTCTTGCTCGTTCTTCGTGTATCTTAAGCTGCACCTTATTTCTCTTTGGTTTCTACAAACTGTATGATCGATTTCTTCGTCAAAAAGTAATGGTCTCGACGAGTTTCTTCTAGTCATAAACTATAAAAACTTGCCAAGAGAAGGAAATAGTAAATAAGTAAGTAATAATAATAATAATATAAAATTAAATTGCAAGAAAAATAAATGGCTAAAGTAATAAAAATTGAGCTTTCCTAATATCTTAGTTCCCCGGCAACGGCACCAACAACTTGATCGCGTGATTTCGTGATAGGTTTTAAATATTTATAATTGCTCGTTCTTGAACTAACTATTATTGCGATGTAGGCAAGTGTACCTATCAAACAGTAGTATAGTTTTAGCAAGACCGGATTGTTAAACCCAAAGGAACTAAAAGTACTAGTAATGACTGTCTTTTTATTATCTAGCCTAAAAATAAAGAGAATTTTTTGTTTTAATTAACTAATTATCTAAACTAAGAACGCACAGAGAAAAGAATTGGGGAATTGCTTTTGGGAAAAATCGATTGACTTAAGACAATACCTAAGGAAAAATCCACCTAGACTTTACTTGTTTTTCTGGCTCCGAATCGAACGATTTATTCATTCAACTTGTTCCATAGAGATCTCTAAGTTATGTTATTATCCCTATTCAAGACTAATAACGTCTAATCCCTAGATTGAATAACCGAGACTTTTCTCTAATTAACACTCTTGGGTTGCATTAACTCGATCTATGGATCCCCTTATTAGGTTTCACTCTAATCCAGCAAAATCTTGTCACCCTATGTCTAGGTGCGCAATCAATTCCGCTTAATTATGGCAAATGTACTCTTAGACATGTCGATTCCTCCTCTGAATAAGAGCATGTCTTGAATCAGTATCTTGGGATATCAAAACAAGAATTAAGAACACATAATTAAGAACAAGTTAAATATTTATCATACGATTCAGAAAATAATAACAAGATTCATCTTAGGTTTCATTCCCCTTAGGTATTTAGGGGTTTTAGTTCATAACTAAATAAGAAAAGATCTGAGAAGAATAAAGAATACAAAACATAAAGAAAACCTAAAACTCCTGAAGGGAAATTGAGGAGAGATCTTCAGTCTTGATGATGAATCTGGCTTCTGAGATGGATCAATCGGCTTCCTTGGAGTAATTCCTTACTCCCCCTTCTGTGCCTCCCTTTTATTCCTTCTCTAGGGTGTATTTATAGTCTTTGGAATGCCTAGAAGCCCTCAAAATTAGTCTTTTCCGAATTGGACTCAACTTGGGCTCGGCAGGGACACGCCCGTGGCACACGCCTGTGTTCGATTCCTTCAGGCCGTGCTTGAGCCTGTCAAATTGACACGCCGTGTGGTCTACCCGTGTGAGGAGGTCCAGGCCGTGTTGATTTCGTACCTTAGCCCATTTTCCGTGTTTTTGGCCAGTTTCTCGTTCCTTTCGCTCTCTTATGCTTTCCTAAGTATAAAACATGAAATTAAAGCATTAGGAGCATCGAATTCACCAATTCTAATGAGAAATCATCCATAATATGCAATAAACATGGGGTAAAAATATGTATAATTGATGGTTTATCAGGTACAAAGCTACACTTTAGTACTACTTTTCATCCGCAAACATATGGTCAATCCGAGCGGATTATTTAGATACTCGAGGATATGTTGATATGTTGCATTCTTGAGTTTGAAGGTACGTGGGAACGATACTTGCCATTGATTGAATTTTCGTATAATAATAGCTTTCAATCGAGTATAAAAATGGAAACTTATGAAGCTTTGTACGGTCGTAAATGTTGAACACCTTTGTATTGGACTGAGCTCAACGAGAATAAGATTCATGGGGTCGATTTGATTAAAGAGACTGGACAGAAAGTGAAAGTGATTCGTGAAAATTTGAAAAGAGTGCCAGATTGTCAGAAATCCTATGCAGATTTGAAATAAAAAGATATTGAGTTTCAGATCGAGGATCGAGTGTTTTTGAAAGTGTCTCCGTAGAAGAAACTACTTAGATTTGGCAGAAAAGGCAAGGCCGTATGAGATTATCGAGCGTACTGGACCAGTTGCTTATAGATTGTCATTGCCATTTGAGTTGGAAAAGATTCATAATGTATTTCAAGTATTGATGCTTCGACGATACAGATCAGATCCTTTGCATGTGACTTTCCCCTCTGAGATTGAGATTCAATCCGATATGACATACGAAGAAAAATTGATTTGAGTTTTAGATCACGAGGTTAAAGAATTGGGAAATAAGAAAACTTCATAAGTGAAAGTCTTATGGCATCGACATGGGGTTGAAGAAGCTACGTGGAAACCTGAGGATGCTATGAGAGAGCAATATCCGAACCTATTCACTGGTAAGGCTTTCGGGGACAAAAATCTCTAAGGGGGGAGAGTTGTAACAGCCCGATTTTAGCTAAATCGGAACAGTGGTTTCAGTACCACAAATTTGAGGTTGTAAAATTATTTTAATATTATTTTTGATGTTTATAGCATGTGAATATGTATGTGTGAAAGTTTCGTGTGCTAATTTTATCGTTTGGATGTTTAATTTGACAAAAGGACTAAATCGCGTAAAATGCAAAAGTTGCATTCTATATGTTAAAAGTGTATATTTGTTATGAGGCATTAAATGAAAGGTCATTTTAATGTAATTGGACAATTGATAGTGGAATGTGACAAAGATAGCCTTATATTAGATTTTTTAAATGGTTTTTACTAAAGGTTAATATAGTAATTTGGTTATTATGAATTAATAAACAAAACAAATGTCATATAATCTTTATTTTCTCTTCATCTAGACCGAATAACAAGAGAAAAACAATGCTTTGGAAGCCATTAGGTTTTCGCACTTTGAAGGATAATTTGGTATGCGATTTTTGTTTGGTTTCTGATGATTTCTATGTTTTTGTGATCGTTGCTTTGAGTACTAGCTAGCCCATGCTTTAATTTTTGAGTTTGTTGGTGATTTTGTAAAATGCCATTGATGATAGCTTGAGCTTTTGAATGTTTGATGATGTAAAATGAGTATTTGTTGATAGATATCAATGTTTTGTAAAGTGTTTTTTAGTGAAAATGCTTAAATAGGATCAATTTAAATTTAACTTATTTAATTACATATTCATTTTGTGTAAATTTAGGGCCAAAGTGTAAATTAGCTTAAATATGTATAGGCTAGTGAGTCGATGATATGTTTTAAGATTTAATATAGCCATGAGATTTGGTTTATTTTTGGTTGAAAATGTTGTTATGTACTTGGTCATATAATTTGGACTAAGTGTTATGTTTGAAAGGTGATATATGGGATGTGTATAATGGCTTATATATTGGCTTGTTTGGGAAATGTTTGCCTTAGTGATTGATATAAATAAATGGCATGTTTTTATGACATGGAGTATATAATAATATGATGGGTTGATGTATTTGAAATTTGTGCAAGTTGTGATGATTTTTGGGTATATTGATTTGGTATGTTTGTGATTATGGACTTTATTAATTGGATTGGTTGATGATAGATAGCATGATATGTGATTGAATTTGATGCCTATATATGTATTAAAGTGATACCATTTTGTTGGCTAGGTGAGCATGAGAGAAGGGTGGCAAATTGGCCTTATAAATGGCCTATTTTGTCTACGCGGGCAGACAAACGGGCGTGTGTCTCAGCCATGTGCGACACACGGTCATATTACACGGCCGTGTGTCCCCTGAAGAATAGTTAGAAATTCAAGTCAGTCTCGATCACGGCTTAGACACACGGGCGTGTCTGGTGGCTGTGTGAGGCACACAGCCTTGGCACATGGGCGTGTGTGGCCATTTCGAAGGGTACACGGACTAGACACATGGGCGTGTGGTCGGCCGTGTGACCCAAGTCAGTATGTATGCCCTATTTTCACACGGCCTAGGACACGAGTGTCTAGTAACCCTGTGAAGCACATGGCTTGTTCACACAGGCATGTGACCTATGATTTCATGAAATTTTTCTAAATGTTCGGAAACTTGTAAATGTTATCGGTTTAGTCCGGAACCACTCTTAAGTATGTTTTAAATTC
Source organism: Gossypium hirsutum (assembly GCF_007990345.1). Lineage (NCBI taxonomy): Eukaryota > Viridiplantae > Streptophyta > Magnoliopsida > Malvales > Malvaceae > Gossypium > Gossypium hirsutum. Next base: position 13,265,820 of record NC_053430.1, read on the forward strand.
TTGTAGAACATTATAAGGGACAATGTGAATGTTTGAGAATGGTTTATGATAATGAATGCATAAATGTATGGAAATGAGATGTAGTGTCTGATAATACCTCGCAACCCTATTCCAGCTGTAATGGGCCATTTTTGCCTGGGCCTGAGGAAGAACCAAAAATACAAAATATAAATAAAAAAATTAAAATTAATAAAAAGTCCAATTATTAGTCCATTACATATCAGACCCAATAGCCAATTTACAAAACAGCCCAAAGTTACAAGGCCCAAATGGCCTAAAAGACTTTAGAAATAGAAACCCTAGGGTTTCTTTCCCTTGCGCCGTAGCCTTCAGCCGTCGTGCAGCACCAAGACCACTCGTGCCTCCACGTCAACATGCGGTACGCAACCCTCACGCCTAGTGCCAGCACACGCTCCGTACCTGCAAAAGAAAACAAGAAAACAGTAGCAAAGTAGCAGCCAATGGACAAAACAAAATTTGTTGTATTTTTTTTCTTTTGATGATTCGACTATAAAGCCTTTTATTTTTTATTGTAAAGGACTCTTTTTTTTTGATACGCAATACACGCACAAGAAAAAAGGCAATAGAAAGCAATCAAAATAGAAAAACAGAGCAAGGTGATTTATTCACTATTTTTCTTACTTATTTCCCTCTTACATTTCTTACTTATTTTCCTTTTAGATCGATTATACTAATAAAAAAGGAAGAGACTTATCTAGGTTTTGACTTCTTCGAAACCGAGTAGGGATTTAGGGCTTGGTGCAAGGCTCACGAACTTTTGGTTCAATGAAGCCTTGATTGACCACTCTATGAGTGGAAAGGAGAGGCAGGAGAACAGTCGATTGGGAGACCACCGAATATTGAAGAGAGAAACTTTGGTTTTTCTTTTTCTTCTTTGTGTAAGCGGCTAAATGCTTCATTAGGGTTGGTTTTAGCTGTTATAGGGAGCATTAGGTGACGCCGTTTTGGCAAATATCAATGGCCTCAAAACTACACCACTTAAGGAGCCTCGATTCGACCCGGTCCCTTACCCCTAGGATCCGTACGATTCCACAGAGAGGGGATAATTTTGCATTTGGTCCTCCCTATTTGCACAGTGGTTCAATTGGCTGCTATTTGTTTTATTTCTTTTTCATTCGGCCTGTATAACTTACGCGCATTTTTATTTTAGTCCATGCTTGTGTGCTGCTTTTTTGGGGCCAGGAATATTTCCAGTTTGAGTCCCTACACATTTTCGCCCATTACCTATTGGTCCCTTTTATTATTGTTTTATTTTAAAATTATCCCTTACGTTTTAGTTTAATTTTAATTAAGTCTTTTTATTTTATAGCCCTTTTTATTCTTAATTATTTATTTGTACCTTTTAAACGACTTTGGTAATTGTTTCTTTATTATAGTAAATTTGTTTTGGAATGTCATCATCACATTTTGTATTTTCTATATAAATGTTTATTTCCTTTTACACTATTATACATATATGCATACTTTATAATAAAGTTAATGTTATTTCATACATATAATGGTTTTTTACTCTATCCATGTTTTTTAACATAAATTTTTGCTATTCTAATATGTTTTGTATATATGTTTTACATGAAATTTAAATTATTTTTATACTTAAATATATTAGTACATATATTTGATTTATGTACATTATTAAACCTATACATTTTATACATATAGTCTTCTTTGTACATAAGTATGTTCTTAAATCTATTATATGTAGTTTATAATAAAATTAATTTAATCTTGTATGTATTTCCATGTTTTTACAAATAATTATTTTTAAAGTTATTTATGTATATATGATTTGTAAATCTATCATGCTTCTAAGATCATACTTCACTATACATTTTTATAATCTTTTCATATTTTGTACATAATTTAAATTTTTTATATTATATATAATTTGTCAATTTTAAACCAATATTCTTTAATGTTTCGTCTGATATTCGATTAAAATATTGATTTCATAACATATATTTTAATAATTAAGTATATATCTCTAGGTTGTTTTTACAAATAGTTTTAAATTCAACAATTCGTATAATGTATAAATTATGTGTTCATCTATTCATCATTATTTTTAAAAATGTCTTATACCACATTGACTTCTAAATTCCATTTTGTTTTGTACATATTTTGTTGATTGATTTATATGGTGCCATACATTGTCGTTGCATGTTATTTATTCATTGTTTTGTATTGTTATATTAATTATTCTCCATGCATGATCGAAATTGAGTTATATTTTTAAGCTAGTTATACTTAATTGTTTGTTTTGTTAGTCGATTAAATAAGATACATTATCCTCACTTATCAAATATCGTATCTTATGCGTGTGTATTATCCCATATCATTGTTTTCCACTTGGTTTACGAAATGTGGTTTTATAAGTCCAAATCTTTAAGATTAATTTCGTTTTATTTCAAGTAAAATTAATTTGTTTTAAGCTAGTTTTATGATTATTCATAAAAAAATTTTCTTAAAAATAAAGGCGTTATTCGATGTTTGGCAATTCGGGGAATCGTGCCCTATCGTGCTGGGTTGCAATTTTTCATTTTTTCAAAAAAATCGAATATTCCTTTGGAATTTCGCTCACGTCTTTAAAAATTCTTCAAAATGAAGGTAATGTTCGATTTGGCAATTCGGGGAATCGTGCCCAATCGTGCTGGGTTGCAATTTCCTGTTTGGTCAAAATAATCGAATATCCCTTTAAAATTTCACCCATGGTCTCGAAATTCTAAAATGAGGCAATGTTCGATGTTTAAAAATTCGAGGAATCGTGCCCTACTGTGCTGGGTTTCAGTTTTTTTGTTGGACTAAATAATTGGGCATCCTTCTCTGATTTTCAACATATAAAATTTTGGAACTTGAAATTTATCGTGTTTTCGAGGGTATAAAGGATCGTGTCCTATTGTGCTGGATGTGATGCTATATTCCTCTGAAACAAGAGAATTTTGACGACCAACTCGGGCTATTCAAATGTTTATAAAAGGAACCATATTTCAAAAACATTTTTAAATCTTAGACATAAGGACAGTATTTAATCGATTTGGTACCAATTTTGGGCGTAGCGAGGGTGCTAATCCTTCCTCATGCGTAACCGACTCCCGAACCCGTTTTCTCATATTTATGTAGGCCAAAATTGATTTTAATAAAACAAAGTATTTTATTAGGTGACCCAATCACACCCAAATAAAAGATTGGTGGCGACTCCACATTTTTGTTTTCAAAAAGTCGATCCTCCGTTTTTTAAATCCAAAAAAATAAAAAATGGTTTCGACAGCTTGGTGATTCCGCTAGGGACGAACAAGAGAGTCTAGCCATAAAATCGATTATTTGTTGTCCTTTTGTCGAAGTATTGAAAATTTGTTTTGAAAATCATGATTGCATTTGTTTGTATGATTGTCATGGTTCGGGTCTTGTAGAATAATATTTCATTGCATTGCATGATCGCTGTGGTCACACCTTCTAAGTGGGAGTAAGAAACTATGCTTTCGTGAGGATTTCACCTTCGCATGGGCTAGTGGATTGCTTTCGGGGTACATTCGTACCTATGATTTCGTGAGATTTTCATCTCCGCATGGTCATAGAGAAATGTATCCCCCTGAACTGAACTCAGTCCATATGAGCCTGTAATGGGTGAGGATTGAGGAATTTGCTAGTTTAGGTACCTCCCCTCTAGAACCGGACCACATATAGTGAACCTTAAGAGCTATCCTTGGGTGGAGCCGCATCAAGCCTTAATATTTGCCCATATGTGTGTTATAATTATCTTTGTTGTGCTTGGATTTTATCACTTATATTTGATACTAACTTATGTTTTGTTTTGATTGTGTTTTACATGACATTGCATACTAAAGGAGGTGTTGATTCGTATTCAATTACTAAGTTAGAAAGTTTGACATGAAGAATGAATTTCTTAATAAAGTTGAGGATAATGCAGCTGTCCGCGCGTGGTTGGAGAAGTTACAATAGGAGAAAGGGGATAGCTTGGCAGAAGGATATATATCAGAGTTGCAGGAATTCACTCGCGTCAATGTAGCATAGAATGAGTTGCAAGAGTTGAGAGATATATGGGCTCGTTGGGATGAAGGGACCAAACAGTTGTTCTATCAAAGCTATGGTGATATATCCTACTTGCTAGATATTAGGGTGGACAAGCATCTGTTCCGAGTTATGGTTCAATTTTGGAATTCTGTTTACAAGTGTTTCACTTTTGGGGAAGTGGGTTTAGTACCTACCGTGGAGGAATATACTACTCTGCTCAGGTGTCCGAAAGTTCAAGTTAGAAGAGCTTATGCCAAGGTCTTTAATGGTCAGACTTTCTCGAAGAAATTGATGAATATTTCAGGGATGAGCGAGCCTTGGGTCACTGCTCAGATTCAACAGAAGGGAGATAGTAAATGTATCCCTTGAGAGAATTTACGAGATTTGGTTTTAACGTATCCACATTAAAGAAAGAGGGTCGATATCTTCTCCTTAAGCATCTATGGATTGGTAATTTTCCCTAAGGCTTTAAGGCACGTGGACGAGGCAGTCACTGACTTATTCGATCGTCTTGAGAAGGGAATCACACTTGTACCTGCAATATTGGCTGAGGCGTTCAGATCCTTGAGCATGTGTCGGAAGACGGGCGAGGGGTGGTTTATTGGATGTGCACAACTGTTGATGGTGTGGTTTCATGGGCATTTTTGGAAAGTAGACAAGGTTTCTTACCGGGTCTTTTCTGAAGGTTATTCCAAGTTAAAGAAGGAGGCGGCCATACAAAGGAGAGAGGATATCTCAGAGGAAAAGTGGATGGAAATTCTTGAAAACCTCAAGGAGGGGGATATAGAGTGGAGAGCATTTTGGATGGTTCCCGATGAAATCCTATATCGATGTGGGAACTTTGATTGGGTGCCGTTGTTAGGAATTTGGGGAGCTACTAGATATACTCCGTTGCTTGCATTAAGGCAATATAAATCGAGGCAGTTTGTACCCATGATTTACGGGCTTGCTCAGTGTGAATTCTCCTTTAAAGGTGACCACTATAAGAAGAAAGTTTGGGAACTATCGGATGCTTGGAAGCAAACTCGCTAGATGAAGAGGTTAGCTATCGGTTCCATGGTGACGCCTGAGTACAATGGATGGTTTAGGAAGAGGGTTAATGATAATGTTCCTAGGCCAAGTTTGGAAGACACTCGACCCGTGGTGGAGCAATTACAAATCGCCCTGTCAGAGTTGGAAATTATAAAGCAAGACTTCGAGAAGAAGAGTTCTGAGCTTGGGAAAAATATCGAACAATTGGAGGAAGAGAAGATGCATCTAAGATTAGACGTTGATGTTCAGAGGTCAGAGGCTAAGAAGTGGAAAAAAGGGAAAAGTAAGGCCGAAGAAGATCTAGACAGTTTGAAGATATATTATAAGAAGTTACGCCGTCTATGAGGACTGCGGGGTTAGTTAAAACTTCCGAACAATGGTGCCATGAAATTCGAGAGAAAAAGACCAAAGCTGACCGATGGGAAAGGAAATTTCGAGAGGCTCAGGCACGAAATGAAGATTTAGAGAAGAGTCTGTCAGAAAGCAGAAATGAACGAGGTGAATTAAGGGCTAGAGTGGCAGAACTCGAGAAGTGTCTTCATCAATACCGAAGCCGTAATACTATCATGGAGTTAAGGGCAAGCTTGAGTAAGGTGGAAGAAATGAGAGGAAAAATAGAAGAATTAGAAGCGTCACTACAAAACTGTGAGATGCAGATTCAGTTTTTCGAGGCAAGTGAGGAGCGTTGGGAGGAGCAGCTTCACCATGCGCAAGACCAAGTCAGAAACATGGATTATATTATGGGGGAAGCCATAACTCAGATTCGGGAGGTAGCCGATTACTTGCAAGCTTTAGATGTACAAGCGGACACACTGAGCGTAAAGTACAAGTTGGAGTCAGATCGCGAGAAGAAGCTGGCCTCTTTGCTTGGGAGAATTAAGGCTTTGAGCGTTAGGGTGAAGTTTTATTTGTAACTCAATTTTATGTAAAAAGTTTTATTTTCTAGTGAAGTTTTCTAAAGGGAATTAAATCAAACTTGATTCCTCCTTTGCATTCATGCATTTGCATTACATTATACCATATGCATTAAAGGTCATAAAAAGATTTTGATTAATTAAAAATCATTTCAGTAATCTGGAGACCAACGAAAACCAACCAACTACGCACCCCTACGGTACAAGGAAAAAGACCAAGTCAATGGATAAAAGTCTTGAAAAATTGGAGCAAATGCAAAAAGACATGCAGGAACAAATGCAATCTCAGATGCAAGAGCAGCTAGCCAAGATTCAACAAGAGACGAAAGAGCAAATGATGGAGTCCCAAAGAGAGATGATGAGTCAGTTGTCCCAAATGCTGATGGGAAGAATGGATAAAGGAAAGGGTCCCATGGAAAATGTTGGGGAAAATAATGAAGACCCTCAATATCCTCCTGGCTTCACTCAGACACATGTACCGATACAACCTGAGATTAATTTACAAAGACCGTCTGTTACGATTAGGCCTCAGTAGATTCAGGATGGAGCTTCGATACTGATGAATTTCCAAGCCGGCTTAGGCTCTAACCCAGTTAATAACCCGAATTGTCCGCCTATTCCCGATTTGGATGAAGTCGCGGAAGAGGAAAAGGCAAGGATAGAATCGTAAAAAGAATTGGAAGAATGGTGTAAATGGCTGGAGGAAAAATTCAGAGCTATAGAAAGTGTCGATAGTCATCACGGGATTGATGCTAAGGACCTAAGTTTGGTTCCAGACTTGGTCCTTCCCCCAAGTTTAAAATGCCTGAATTTGAAAAGTACAATGGAATGAGCTGCCCTGAAGCTCATATCACTATGTTTTGCAGGCGAATGACGGGATACATCAACAATGATCAGCTATTAATTCACTACTTTCAGGATAGTCTGGTTGGGGCGACATCTAAATGGTATAACCAATTGAGCCGTGCAAAGATTAACTCATGGAAAGACCTAGATCAAGCCTTTATGAAACAATACAATCATGTGACGGACATGACTCCTGACAGGATCACTCTCCAGAATATGGAAAAGAAACCAAATGAAAGTTTCAGACAGTATGCGCAAAGATGGAGAGAAGTTGTTGTACAAGTTCAAGCGTCGCTTTTAATAAAAGAAACAACGATGCTCTTTATCAACACTCTGAAGGCCCCTTTTATCACTCATATGTTGGGGAGTGCCACCAAAAGCTTCTCAGACATAGTGATGACAGGCAAAATGATTGAAAATGTTGTGAGGAGCGGCAAAATTGAAGTTGGGGAAAGTACCAAAAGATCGGCCCCGAGGAAAAGAGATAACGAAGTGAACAACACGAGCACATTCAGTAAGGGTCAGTCCAAGTCACTCACTGTAAATCAACCAAAGACAGTGACCACCAATCAACATGACACTGTGAGACAAGAATCCAACACGAGGGAGAACACAGAAAGGCCACAGTTCACCCCTATACCTATGACGTATAGGGAGCTGTACCAGAACCTATTCAACGCTCATGTAGCGTCCCCTTTTTACCTGAAGCCACTGCAGCCCCCGTATCCCAAATGGTATGACACAAACGCCCAATACGAATACCATGTGGGAATCACCATGCATTCGATCAAAAACTGCACTGCGTTCAAGAAGCTAGTTGAAAGAATCATTAAAATAGGGATTGTGAGGTTTGATGACCCAGCCGTACCCAATTTAGCAGGAAACCCACTCCCCAATCATACCGACCAAGGAGTAAACGAGATAAGCGAAGGTGGAAGCAAAAAGATCAAGTATGAGATTGCAAAGGTCAGGACCCCATTGAGACAGGTTTGGAAAGAGATGGTCAAGAGAGGATTAATCGTGTTGGATTCGAGAGAAGAATCTAAAAAAGAGAGGAACTACTATGAGTTTCACAACAAAGTGGGGCATGAAATTCAGGAGTGTGTGGAGTTCAGGGCCCTGGTACAGGACATGATGAATAATAGAGAAATGGAGTTTTATGAAGAAACTGAAAACCCCAGAGAGGGAGATATATGCGCGTCAGAGGGAGAATCGACGGCGCAGACAGTTAACTGCCCCGTGGTTATCATATCACGACCCAAAAATAATGAAGTAGGAGTGCAAATGCCACCGAGAGTCATAATCCAAATACCTGCAGTCTTCCCCTATAAAGACAGCAAGAGGGTCCCATGGAATTACGACTGTAACGTGACGATCCCAGGAAAAGAAAACATGGTTGACACTACAAAAGAGGACCAAGATAAGGGCTCCTATACACGTAGCGAGAGACACTACGATTCAGCAAGCGAGAGAGCAGAACCCTTAAAAAGAAAAGCCATATTGGTCGAACAGAAGAAGGAAAAAGTGGCCAAATCTGAACTCCTTGTTAATGAGCCGGTCAACGAAGAGGAGGCCAAGGAGTTTTTAAAATTCTAAAGCACAGCGAGTACAGTGTGGTGGAACAGCTACGTAAACAACTAACTCGTATCTCAGTGTTGGCCTACTCCTAAGTTTGGGAAGTCCATCACAGCACGCTGATGAAA